>NW_003852413.1:24591071-24592599 GCF_000181295.1 Otolemur garnettii
CAGATTGCATGTGAAAACCCCACACTGTACCCCAGAAGTGCATTAATGTACATAGTTACCGTTCAAAAAAAAAAAAAAAAAAAAAACAAAATAAAAATATCAACTAGGCGTAGTGATGCCTACCTGTACTTCCAGTTACCAGAAAGGCCAAGACAAGCGGATCACTTAAATCCAGGAGTTTGAGGTTACAGTGAGCTATGATGACACCACTGCACACTTTAGCTCAGGTAACAAGAGTGAGACTGTCTCAAAATAAGCAAACAACGCCCCCCACCCCCAAATTCTTGGCTTTTCAATAGTGCTCCCTGAGTGAAAAGGACATTATTAAAGAGAAAGATGGCAATTAACTTATTGGGCCAGGCTTAGCACTTTGGGAGAATGAGGTGGGAGGATTGCTGGAGGCCAGGAGTTTATGACAACTAGGCAGGTCAGTGAGATCCTGTGTGTACAAAGTAAAAAAACTAGCTTGACCTGGGGACAGGCAGGAGAATCCCCTGGAGCCTAGGCCTTCAAGGTTGCTGTAACAATATTTCTTCAGACAAGAATTGCCATGAGAATAAAAAACCACAGGATTCAAGGCAGCCTAACTGGAATCTGGGGGAGAATGTATAGCCCCACATTGCCTTTGTTATAAACAGTGTTCTTCTTTTGTGGAATTAATGTACACATTCAGGTTGAAGATCCATAGCCAGTCACATAGTATTTCTGGGTAGATACTATGCTTCATGCTATGGTACTCTTTTGAAAAAGAAATGATCAGATTTAAGTCTAAGCAAAATTAAACTGTTTTATAGCTTTCATTCACTACAGCTGAGTTGTACTGTGCAGTCTCTGAAGTGTTAGCTAAAGGAAACTTGAACGTCAACCTCTTTCCTTGGCTGTCCTAAAGTAGACTCAGGTCCCTCAGTTTAATATGTTTCAGTAACTTGTCTGTCTTCCACCCACTTCTGTTTTACAAAAATAAGACAGAGGAGTAGGCCTATGGTTTGAGACTGGAAATTGAGGTTAAACTGCTGCTTTAGTTGGAAGAGAAGTTAAAATACAATTTACTGTTCATTTTAAAGTGAGTTCAAAGTGGTAAGTAGTTTTTCTTACCTCCCCTCCACCTCATTCTCCATAGGGAATCATTAGTAATCATTCATATATCCTTTAATAAATTATGTATCTATTGTACATTTTCGTATTTTATGAACAAATAAGGTTATAGTAGACATAGGGTTTAGCACCTTGTTCCCCTTTAAAAATTAATTTTTATAAATGATACATGAATAATTATTTTAAAACTTACAACATTTTTTAAGTATAATAAAAATAACCTCTGGCACAACCTTTTACCCTGATCTTCTCACTCTACCCTTGTTCATGTCAAGATATGAGTACAAACTTGGTGAGATTTTCTCTATGATATATCTTAGAGATTTGTTAGATGTATTTTTTTTCTACTCTACTGGATTGTGAGGATTCCTTTCTGCAACAAAAGACAGAAGTTAGATGTGTTTCTTTCTTTCTTTTTTTCTTTTTTTTTTTT
>NW_003852413.1:24592689-24594950 GCF_000181295.1 Otolemur garnettii
AGTTCATAGAACCTCCAACTCCTGGGCTCAAGTGATTCTCCTGCCTCTGCCTCCCAGGTAGCTGGGACTACAGGTGCCCGCCACAACGCCTGGCTATTTTTTGGTTGTAGCTGTCATTGTTGTTTGGCAGGCTTGGGCTGCATTGGAACCTGCCAGCTTAGATGTATGTGACTGGTGCCTTAACCACTTGAGCCACAGGCACTGAGCCAGATGTGTTTCTTTTAACTGCTACATAGTATTCCGTTACATGAATGTTCCAGTTTTATGGCTACTTTGCTATTAATGAGGTCTTAGGTTGTTTCTCCTTTTTTTTTTTGCAAACAAAAATGTAGCAGATGTCACTGTATATTGCATTCTTTGTACATGTGAAAGTGTTTCTTTTGATAAACAGAAACCTTGCAATTCCTGGGTCATAAGGGATACATTTTTGACATATTAGATACTGTCAGGTTATACATTGGTCTGTAATAAATGAAAACTTCTTTCTTCACGTCTTCGACACTTGATGTTTACTGATCTTTTTTTTTTTTCTTTTGAGACAGAGTCTCACTTTGTCTCCCTTGGTAGACATCACAGCAACCTCAAATTCTTGGGCTTAAGCGATTCTCTTGCCTCAGCCTCCTAAGTAGCAGGCACTACAGGCATCCCCACAAAGCCCAGCTATTTTTAGAGATAGGGTCTCGATTTTGTTTAGGCTGGTCTCGAACCTGTGAACTCAGGGCAGTCCCACCTGCCTTGGCCTCCCAGAGTGCTAGGATTACAGGTGTGAGCCACTGTGCCCAGCACTGAACTAATTTCTTAAAGTCTGGATCCTTGGTCACTTGTGACCCTAAAATCTGTGTTCCATTAGCTTAGTGATGAACTAATGATTTCATAGAGATTTCTAAACACCTGGAATAAAAAATTCTCCCCATCTTTCCAGAAGGGCTTTGTTTACCTATTGGGGCACACCTTCAATACTCAGCTAAGCAGATTACAACTCTGCTGGAGCCTTCACTTTGTGGTTCTGCAGAGAGTTTCAGTGGAGATCAGCCAAAGGTGGGAACTTAACGGCCTGGCCTCTCCTAGGATCTAGGATGGTTCTTGAGCCATGTGCAGAACCCCAGGGCATGTGTGTGACCTTCTGGATTCCTAGGAACATGATTAGTCTGTTATTTACCAAGTTTCCCTGAAAATAAGACCTACCCAAAAAATAAACCCTAGCAGGATTTTTATGCATTCGTTAAATATAAGCCCTACCCCCAATAACAAGACCTAGTGATGCAGGTCTTGATAAGACCTAGCCACGCCATGGATTTCGGTGCAGAGCAGTAAGGAAGACTGGGATACCTTTTATCTGCCACAGCTCCTTTCTCCTAGCCATTCGCACTTGCGCGGGTGCTTGTGTGGTAACCACGGTCTCAGGCATCCTATTGTGCCTGTGAACAGCTAGGGGAAAGGAGTTCATGTATCACTAGCGCCAGCCTCACCAACAAGGTTGGCTCCCCTTGTCAGGTTCCAGAAGAAGATGACTTAACTATATTTGAATAAATGTAGATTGTTGTATTATACTTAATAAAAATAAGACATCCCCTGAAAGTAAGCCCTAGTGTGTCTTCTTGAAAAAAAAAAAAAATAAGACAGTGGCTTATTTTCGGGGAAACATGGTACTTCAACTGATCTGTCTCTCAGGCAGCAGTGACTAAAACATTTTCCTATAAATATTTTTGACCAATGCAGAGTAGCTGCTTTAGCGCTAGGCCTGTTTTGAGGCAAAATAAACACAAGCCTTTTGAACTCATCCTGCATGGAGCCACCAGCTAGGTCAAAACAGATAATTACTGTCCTTCGCAACTGAAGTCTCTTGGTCCCTCAGTTACCAGCACTGTGGGATGTTATTTTTAAGGCTCTTGCTAAAAAGTTCCAAAAAATTTGATATTGCAAGATTTATTGTTGTTTCATGGAAGAGTGAAATTTTTGAGTTTCTTATCCTGCCATTTTCTCTAAGTTACATTTGAGTACACTTTTGATTCAGAGATTTCTAGGGAACTTCAATTCTAGATACCTTATTTTAAGCTATTGCAGTTAAACTAAAAATGTGTACTTTCTCAATTTCCAATTTTTGTTCTGTAGAAGAGTAGCCACAACCAAAAGTTTGAGCATGGGTTCTACTCACACCCGGTAGATTGCCATGGCATCACAGCTCACAGCAACCTCAAACTCTTGGGCTTAAGAGATTCTCTTGCCTCAGCCTCCCAAGTAGCTGGGACTACAGGCGCCTG
>NW_003852413.1:24595932-24596875 GCF_000181295.1 Otolemur garnettii
GTCCAGGCTGGGGATTCGAACCCGCCACCTTAGGTGTACGTGGCTGGCGCCTTAGCCAGTTGAGCTATAGGCGCCGAGCCTATTTATTTATTTTTTATAGAGACAGAGTCTTACTTTGTCACCCTTGTAGAGTGCTGTGGCATCACAGATCACAGCAACCTCCAACACCTGAGCTTAGGCAATTCTCTTGCCTCAGCCTCCCGAGTAGCTGGGACAACAGGCACCTGCCACAACACCCGGCTATTTTTTTGTTGCAGTTTGGCCAGGGCTGGGTTTGAACCCGCCATCTTCGGTATATGGGGCTGGCACCCTACCCACTGAGCTGCAGGCTCCACCCTGTGTGCTGTTTATTTTAGCTGACAAAGTCACGGATGATGGTTGACTAATTCTGTGAATATTGTCTTTCTTGTTCTATTTTATAACAAAGTAACTTGAGGTATCAGCTTAAATTCTGTCAATGTTATTTGAAGTCTTGGTAGATTTGAAGTCCTCAGTGTAAATGTAATTATTTTCAGTTTTATGTTTAAAGGGTATATAATTAATTAGCTTTCAAAAATCCTAGAGAATACATACAAAAACCAGAAATGGTGATGACCCAACATATTACAGAGGAAATTTGTCAAGGAAAAATAGAATCTTTGTTATAAGAGTAGTTAGAATCTAGCAATATTGATACATAGTTGCCATCTGTGACTTTAGAATATTACCTGGAATACCAAAAAAACCCATAAAATCTTCATTTTTAGTTAAAAAACATTTAAACCTTTGATTAGTCAATCCAACAATAGGTTAGAGGTAAATGAACACAGTAATACAAAATTTTAGCTCTATTAATAGAACTGTAAGCAACATGCTGTGGATTCTAGGGAAGTACCAAACATACCTACATAGAGAATATTGGGATTTCTCAAGTAAAGCATCCCTGATCTTTTTTTTTTTTTTT
>NW_003852413.1:24596911-24598411 GCF_000181295.1 Otolemur garnettii
GTCACAGCTCACAGCAACCTCCAACTCCTGGGCTTAGGCAATTCTCTTGCCTCAGCTTCCCAAGTAGCTGGGACTACAGGCACCCGCCAGAATGCCCGGCTATTTTGTTGTTGTTGTTGCAACTTGGCCGGGGCTGGGTTCAAACCTGCCACCCTGGATATATGGGGCCCGTGCCCTACCCACTGAGCACAGGTACCGCCCCATCCCTCAGTTCTGGAAAAGTGGAAAAACAGGAGTGGCAGATAGGGTCCAAAATATCAGCTGTACTATTAATAGAAATGGGATTGGAAGATAATGGCTTTCAAATGTGTGAACCAAATTGCGTCTCTTAAGTAGTCTATAAGGTAGATCCACCTGGTCCAAGTAGTACTATATTGAATTAAGATTTCCTGTCCAGAGTAGAGCCTAACCCTGAAGAACTAGATGAGGGAAGGGGCTTAGAGCGCCATTAAGTAGAAGAAGTAGAAACATTCTCTTCAGAAAAGATGGAAACACAGAGCCGAGCCAAGTTGTGCTTCATTCTTCCACGTTTTAACAATGTGATATATCTCTATAAGTAAAGAAGTACAGGGAAGCCCAGGAGAAAACTCTTCATCACATAAACCAGGAATAGGGAAGAGCCATTCACTGCTAACAAAGAGAGAGTTGGAGAAGATAATCATGGAGGATATGACTTCAGCTGTATATTTGAAAATGGATAGATTTCTAGATAGAAGGTACAGAGCCACAGAGTTGAAAAAATATAAACTGTGTTTGAAAAACATGAAGTAGTATCATTTATTTTCTTATTTTAGATTAATGTGAGGGTACAAATGATAAGGTTATGGTGTCACGTTTGTTAGGTAAGGTCCCTGATGTAGTTGGGCTTCTCATCAGAGGTGTGCCGTATACCCTTACATCATGCCCATTAGGTGAGAGCCCACCAATCTCCCCCCAACTTGAATTGAATTGAGTTTTTCTCTTGTGAGGGTGTGTGTTCATGTGTTGGCTTCATATTAGAAGTCTTATTTAACTGAGCATTTAAGTTCTTTTTGATTTTAATTTTTTAGCATTTAAGTTCTTGATTTCAATTGTGTTATCTTTTGGGAGTTAATAAACAAACATTGAGCCCTTGAACAGTATTTGGCTCATTTTCAAGACTGATTTAAAAGATTACTGAAATCTTTCCTTTCTGGTTTCAAGACAGCAAAATAAAATTATTTCTAAGCTCTTTTGAAAATCACCTAAAAATAGGAATATAAACTTCATCTATGAAACAATGAGACATCTATAATCTTTCTTGTATGGGAAAAGGGAAAACAGAAAGAGATAGTGACTTAGCAGAGAGGAAAGTCAATCCAAGTGTCTGTAAGAGAAAAAAAGTGGCAGCGGCAGGGAGTCTGCAGAACTGCTGAAAAGCTCAGAATGTGGAAGCTCTACACACCACAGAAGGCAGATATAAGAATGCTGAGTACAGGGTTGTGTCTGAGAGTTGACAATGGGAGATAGACCTCCCCTTCA
>NW_003852413.1:24602053-24616049 GCF_000181295.1 Otolemur garnettii
AAAAAAAAAAAAAAAAAAGTAGTGTGGCGGTATATACAGATTGATCTGTGGTTCCTGGCTTATAACTTCTATATCCCTTATTACAGTCTTTTCTGGTGTTAAGTGTGGTAGGCCTCAAGAGCAGGCCTTTAGGAAATAGCAGAATCTTTGATTTTTTTTCCTGCCTTTGTTTTTTTTTCCTTTCAAGACAGAGTCTCACTTTTTTGCTCAGGGTAGAGTGTTGTGGTGTCATAGCATATAGCAGCCTGAAACTCTTGGGCTCAAGTGATTTGCTTGCCTCAGCCTCCTGAGTAGCTGGGATTATAGGCATCTCCTACCACGCCAGGTTATTTTGTTGTTGTTGTTGTTGCAGTTTGGCCAGGGCCAGGTTTGAACCCACCACCCTTGGTATATGGGGCCGCCCACACCCGGCTATTTTTTAGAGACTGGGTCTCACTTTTGCTTTGCCTGGTCTTGAACTGGTGAGCTCAGGCAATCCACCCGCCTCAGCCTCCCACAGTGCTAGGATTATAGGCGTGAATCACCATGCCTGGCCTTCCTTGCCTTTCTGATTGTGGAGAGGGTCCCTCCTCCTACCCAGTAGGCTAATCTCATTTTGATGGTTCTTTATAAAAACCCAGTGGCCTGAGTTCAGAGAGCTTCCAAACAGCTGAACATGTGGAGGTTGCAAGAGGATGATGTGCCCCTTCCCCCGCACTATGTATCTCTTAGTTTATATCCATTGTGTAATACCCTTTATAATAAACATGTAAGCATAAATAAGTTTTTCCTAAGTTCTGTGAGCTGCCCAAATGCAAGAAGGGGTGATGGGATCTCAGATGTATATCAGATTAATCAGAAGTTCTGGATGCCTGGACTTGGAGCTGGTGTCTGAAGGCGGTGCAGTCTTGGGGACTGAGCCTCAACCAGTGGGATCTAGCACTAGCTTTAGGTAGATAGTATTAGAATTAAATTAGATGACCTCCAGCTGGTGACCTCTGCTTAGTATGTGGAGGAACACCCTTCTCCCCCAGTTTGGTCACAAAAGCGTTCTTTGGTGTTGATGATTATTGTGCTGTGTGAACAGAGAGAAAAACAGTTGGAGAGTTTTCTCTAAAACAGATAGAATGGTGTTAAGTAACTTAGCCAAGTGAGGGAAGCTATACCTTCAGTTGTCTCCAGAGAGAACTATGAAGTGAGAATCAAGTGCACCCAATAGAACCTCCAATAAGTCTTGGGACATAGCAGCAAAATGTCTTACAAAGACAAGATGAGGTTTAGGACTCAAATGGATGAAAGTCTTATATGAAGTGAATGAAGACTATGTAAACTACTACTTGCTCTAGGAGACTGGAGATTACTCACCCCAGAAGAAAATGGAAGGAAAATAAGGGTTCTGGATCCAGGAACATCAGATATAACGACGGTAAAGGAGCCAAGAAAATTAAATGAAAATCTGTGTACACAATGCAGGTCATGGAAATTACAAAAAATTTCCATTTAGTAGGGGTTTTTTGTTTGTTTTTGTTTTTATTTTTGTTGAGACAGAGTTTCACTTTTGCACCCTTGGTAGAGTGCCTAGGTATCACAGCTCGTAGCAACCTCACACTCCTGGGCTCAAGCAATTCTCTTGCCTCAGCCTCCCAAGTAGCTGGGACTATCTGTGCTCACCACAATGCCCAGCTGTTGTTTTTGTTTGTTTGGCAGGCCCTGCTGGGTTCTAACCCATTAGCCCTGGATCTGGTGCCCTAACCACTGAGCAAGGGCGCCCCCTCAGTTTTTTCATTTTTAGTGTAGATGAGTGGTCTCGCTCTTTTGGGGCTGGTCTCAAACTTAGGAGTTTAAGCAACCCACCCACCCTTCCCAGGGTGGTAGGCTTATAGGCCTGAGCCACCATGCCTGGCCTCAGCTTCTTAATGCTGTGAATGTAATGGACAGCCAAGGATAACCAGATAGTTGAAGAAGCCTCCAAAATGAGGCCAAACAAGCAAAAGAAAAAAACGGTGGGTGAAGTGAGAGGCTATTAAATCTCTGGGAATTGGAGTATATTGCATCTTCAAAATAATAGGATGCTATTTTTAAAAGATCTTTTAACAAATAAGAAATTATTCTTAGAAATAAAAAATCGGCTCAGCACCTGTGGCTCAAGTGGCTAAGGCACCAGCCACGTACACCCAAGGTGGTGGGTTCGAATCCAGCCTGGCCTGCCAAACAGCAATGACAGCTGCAACAAAAAATAGCCGGGCATTGTGGTGGGCGCCTGTGGTCCCAGCTACTTGGGAGGCAGAGGCAGAAGACTTGCTTGAGCCCAGGAGTTTAGGTTGCTGTGAGCTGAGATGCCATGGCACTCTACCCAGGGGGACAGCTTGAGGCTCCTGTCTCAAAAAAAAAAAAAAAGAAAGAAAGAAAAAATCACTGTCTCTTCTCCCCAAAGAATTCATTAAAAGATTAGAAGTAGGCTCAGTGCCTGTGGCTCAAGCAGCTAAGGTGCCAGCCACATACACCTGAGCTGGCAGGTTTGAATCCAGCCCGGGCCCACCAAACAACAATGACGGCTACAACCAAAATGTAGCTGGGTGTTGTGGCAGGTGCCTGTAGTCTCAGCACTTGGGAGGCAGAGGCAGGAGAATCATTTAAGCCCAGGAAATGGAGGTTGCTGTGAGCTATGATGCTACGGCACTCTTCCCAGGGTGACAGTTTGAGGCTCTGTTTCACAAAAAAAGAAGAAAGAAAGGAAATAGATCAGTGTTGTAGCAGGCGCTGGTAGTCCCAGCTACTTGGGAGGCTGAGGCAAGAGAATCACTTATGCCCTAGAGTTTGAGGTTGCTGTGAGCTGTGATGCTACAGCACTCTACCAAGGGCAACATACTAAGACTCTGTCTCAAAAAAAAATAGTAATAATAATAAATAAAAAAATTAGAAGTAAAGTTGGTACAGTTTTCTAGGAGTTAGAATAAAGAAATAAAAGAAATTGGAGAACAATTAAAAAATTTAAAGATAGACCAGGAGGTCCAATGTTTAACAAGAATTCTAGAATAAGAGGACAGAGAAATGATAACAAAAAAATTCTACAGTGTTTACTAGATTGAATCATGCAGATTTCCAAATTGAAAGGAGTGGTAGAATAATAGAAAAGAGTCAGACCAAGAGGCCTTACCATGAAATCTTTATAAACCGAGAATTAAGAGAATAAACGCTTCTCAAAGTAACTAGAGGTTACATTTAAAGACTCAAAATTAGAATGGTATTACATATTATAGCAGTAACATAGGAAGTAAGGTCAAGCAGTGTCTTTAGATGTCTTGCATGGAAAGGATTTTCATCCTGTGCTTTTATTCCCAGCCAAGTTTTCAATCAAATGTGAGTCTACAGTAAAGATATTTTAAGATATGCAAGAGACTTAAAAAAAAATTGATCCTTTTTTTCATAATTTGCTAGTAGGTATGACTTAAAAAGCAAAAGAGATGATATGGGGTACAGGAAACAGAATTCAGGAAAAAAGAAAACATAAACAGAGAGCCCAAGATGATAGCTGTGTAATGATGTAGGTCTAGAAATCTCCTTGAAGCTGGTCACAGTGGGTCACCCATGGAATTATAGCATCCTGGGAGGTGAGGTATATCTTGAGCTCACTAGTTCAAGACCAGCCTGAGCGAAAGTGAGACCCCTTCTTTACTAAAAATAGAAAAGCTGAGGCAAGAGGATCACTTGAGCCCAAGAGTGGGAGATTGCTGATTTAGCTCTAGGGAAAAACAATATTTTATGTATTTAAGCATATGAAGAACATATATATATATGTTCAGACAGCATCTCACTTTGTCACTCTCATTAGAGTGCTATTGCATCATAGCTCACAACAACCTCAAACTCTTGGGCTCAAGCGATTTTCTTGCCTTTGCCTCCCTAGTAGCTGGGACTACAGGTGCCTGCCACAACGCCTGGCAATTTTTTTTGTTTGTTTAGTAAACCCAGGCTGCATTCGAACCCACCGGCCCCGGAGCATGTGGCTGGCTAACCACTGAGCGATGGGGGCCCAGCCGCATAGGAAGAATATTGATAGATATTTGACCCATATTGGAACATTTGAGGAAGAAGGTAGAATATGTATAAAAAGTAGAAAAAATTAAATATTTGTTAATACAACATACATTGGGTGAAGGACTCCATGGTCCTGCTGTCTGCTTAGCTCAGTGCTCAGTACTCAGTAGTATCTAAGTATTTGTATGACTTTTTTTTTTTTTTTTTTGTGACAGAGTCTCACTTTGTCACCCTGGGTAGAGTACCATGGCGTCACAGCTCACAGCAACCTCAAATTCTTGGGCTTTAGTGATTCTCTTGCCTCCGCTTCCCACGTGGCTGGGACTACAGGCACCTGCCACAATGCCTGGCTTTTTTTTATTTTTTGGTTGTAGTTGTCATTGTTTGGCAGGCCCGGACTGGATTTAAACCCACTAGCTCTGGTGTATGTGGCTGGCGCCCTAGCTGCTGAGCTACAGGTGCCGAGCTATATTGACATTTTTTTTGGAGACAGAGTTTTTCTCTGTTGTCTTGAGCAGAGTGCTGTGGTGTCATAGCTCACAGCAACCTCAAACCCTTGGACTTGAGCAATCCTCCTGCCTCACTCTTCCAAGTAGCTAGGACTACAGGTACGTGCCATGATGCCCAGTTAATTTTTCTCTTTCCTTTTTCTTTTTTTTAAATTTTGAGACAGTCTCACTATCTCACCCTTGGTAGAGTGTTGTGATGTCACAGCTCACTGCAACCTCAAACTTTTGGGCTTAAGCAATTCTTCTGTCTCAGCCTTCTAAGTAGCTAATAGTACTGGTGCCCGCCACAGTACCCAGCTATTTTTTTTAGTTGCAGTTGTGATTGTTGTTTAGCAGGCCTGGGCTGGGTTCAAATCTGCCACACTGAATATATGCGGCTGGTGCTGTAACCTTTGTGCTATAGGCGCTGAGCCTAATTTTTCCATTTTTAGTAGAAATAGGATCTTGCTCTTGCTCACGGTGGTCTCAAACTCCTGAGCTCAAGCAATCTACTGCATTGGCCTCCCAGAGTGTTGGGATTTCAGGCATGAGTCACTGTGCCTGGCCCATATTGGCTCTTGATTTAAGAAAAGATCATGATAAAATTACTACATAAGGTATGGAGGATTGAGGTAGAGGTTGAAGTTAAATGCTTTATTAGACATTCCATGTTATGATGTCTGTAGATAATAACTAAAATTGATAAATCAAGCATAGTTTAGAAAAATAGAAGTAACTATCAGAAGAAACCCTCCCCCAGAAGATTTTTTTAGAGTATAGTGATATGGAAAAACTCTTAATGTTTTTATGAAGTCCTTTTTGTCTTACTTTCTAAATAAAAATTCAGGTACTTTGTACAGCATATACTGGAGACTCCTTCCTACATTTTGGTTGGTATCCTAATTAATACCAGCTAAATACTTAGCTGTACCATGCATTCTGTGTTTATTTTGTTAGCAATAATAGCATTTTCCTGTTCATATCATGCCCTGAAAAGGTCTAATGGATTTTCTTGGTCTGTTAATTTGATAGTGCTTTCCTTTCCTTATTTCAAAGTTATTTCTTCCCTTCAGCTTTAATTGATCTTTGTTCTTATTTAATATATTGTTTCTTTTGGTTTCTTTATGAATCTAAAATACTCTGTACGATTTCTGGCATGCAGTTAGGAAATCTAGGATGGTGCATAATTATCCCTTAACAGGGGAATGATTTTTCTAGAAATAATAGCATTGATATATTAAAGTAGTATTGATTTGGAAATATTTCCATATTAGTAAGATGATTTAGGATGTGTGGTAGTGAAATATAAAATTACTATCTGACATATGTCTTGGAAAATTCCACAGGTTCTGCCAGTTTTCAATTTCTGGCACATGGACCAGATTTGTAGATGAGGAAATCAAAATACTTTTCTCTTGATTTACCAATTCTTATGGCATTTTGGAATCTGGGATTGGGTGAAATGCTTACTAATCCTGAGTCAGTCGCACTGTTACTATGTGTGGTGGCACAATACTGTACCCTAGCTACTAGGGAGGCTGAGGTGGTAGGATTCTCCTAGCCATAAGAGTTTGAGACCGGCCTGGACAACATAGTGGACCCTATCTCTCAAAACAATTTTTAATAACCCATTGCCTGTCTTATAATATCTACCTCTAGTACTTTTGTGTGTGTGTGTTTTTCTGCAGTTTTTGGCTGGGGCTGGGTTTGAACCCGCCACCTCTGGCATATGGGGCCGGCACCCTACTCCTTTGAACCACAGGCACTGCCCTCTTCTGTGTGTTTGTGGATGGGCTAGAAGTGGAGGGAAGATGGGAGGCGGGGGCATGGGGGCAGTGGACATGAAATTATTTTGTCTCTTAGAAGTTTCTTGTCCAGGGTGGTGCCTGTGGCTCAAAGGAGTAAAGTGCTGGCCTCATATGCCGGAGGTGGTGGGTTCAAACCCAGCCCCGGCCGAAAACTGCCAAAAAAAAAAAAAAAAAAAAGAACAAAAAAAATTTTTTTTCTTGTCTTTCCTTTCACTTTGTAACTTCAGAAGAAGTTTTCAGCAGGGTATGGAAGAATTCCAGAATTGAGCAGTGCTCATTCAATATGAGATACAGTCATATCTGGGAGTTCTTCAGATTTCATAGAGTGGACATAGATTTTGGTTAAGTTAACAAAACAGAAGTCATTGTAAAAGAAAGCTCAGAATATTGAGTCAGATGTTAAAAGGTATCCAAACATCAAGTTTGACTATTAAGTAATGTATCTGTTTTCTAAACCTATCCTTGCATTGGTATTTTTATCTAGAGATTTCCTTGTTAGGAGAAATTTTGTCATGAGATGGCAATGCCCTGGCAGTAATTTGCTTCTAAAAAGCAATTATATTTCTAATGGGGACAGAATGTTGGGTGGAGGAATTAGATACTTTGTTATAGGTTTATTTAGCCATATAAAAATGTTTTTTCCTTTTAGATTCTGGCAAGAAAACCAATGAATTGGAAAAACATCTGGTGTTGGTTGAGTGAGAGAATGGCATATTCAGTAAAATTTACTTATAGGAAAAAATATTTTAAAATCTTGTACAGGTTCAAATATGGGTTTCTTGGTGAAGATTCATTTAATCTCTTCCTGAAATTTTCCTGCCACCAAAAGATTTGACCTATGTTAGGCTATCTTTGTATGTTAGAAATTTTCCATGAAATTTAGATCATGAGTCAAGAACATTTTACACTTAGAACTTTTTGTATTTATTTGCTGTCAAACCAACCACCCTACAACTTAGTGGCTTAAAATAGTTATTCATCCTGGCAGTTCTGCTGTCTCTCCCAAAAGTCACTCTTGAGACTGTAGCCATTTGGTACCTTTCTGGGACTCAAGTGTCTAAGATGGCCTCACTTAAAGTCTAAGACCTTGGTATGGCTGTAAGCTTGTTCTCTTTCTCCACATGATCTCTCATCATTTTGAAATTTAGCCTAGACTTCGTTACATGGCGCAGGAGTGTGTCAAGAGAGTGAAGCTTCAGTATCTCTCTTAGCTGGCCCAGCTGGGTTCGAACCTGCCACTCTGGGTGTATGTGGCTGGTGCTGTAACCAGAGTACTACGGGCGCCAAGCCTTCAGTATCTTTTTTTTTTTAAGAGACAGAGTCTGACTTGTTGCCCTTGATAGAGTACTGTAGCGTCACAGCTCACAGCAACCTCCAACTCCTGGGCTTAGGTGATTCTCTTGCCTCAGCTTCCTGAGTAGCTGGGACTATGGGCGCCCACCACAATGCCTATTGTGACTACTTTTTTGTTGCAGTTTGGCTGGGGCCCAGTTTAAACCCACCATCCTCAGTATATGGTGCCGGCGCCCTACTTGCTGAGCCACAAGTGCCACCCAGTATCTTTTTTTACTAAACTTCAGAATATTATGGGGGTATACATGTTTTGGTTACATAATTTGCTTTTGTACATTTTAAGTAAAAGTTTTGAATGTGCCTTTCTAGGAGGTGTGCATTATGCCCATTAGGTGTGCATTTATGTAATACCTCCCCCTCCCTCCTACCTACTTAATTTCCATCGAGTTTTTCTTCCATACATATGCTTTGTTCATTGACTGGTTGCAGTTTGGTATTGGTGTTTGTTTTCCCATTCTTAGGTACTTCATTTTAAAGAATGAGCTTCAGTTCCATCCAGGTTGTTACAGAAGATATTAGATGACCAGCTTTTTTATGGCTGAGTAGTACTCCATGGTGTATTTTTTTTTTTTGGAGACAGAGTCTCACTATGTCACCCTGGATAGAGTGCTGTGGCATCGCAGCTCACAGCAACCTCAAATTCTTGGGCTTAAGTGATTCTCTTGCCTCAACCTCCCAAGTAGCTGGGACTACTGGTGCCCACCACAACACCCAGCTACTTTTTTGTTGTTGAAGTTGTCATTGTTTAGCAGGCCCAGGTTGGGTTCAAACCTGTCTGTCTTGGTATATGTGCCAGCGCCCTAACCACTGAGCTGCGGGCACCAAGCCACTCCATGGTACATCTACATCACATTTTATTAATCCGCTCCTGTATTGATGGGCACTTGGGTGGTTTGCACATCTTTGTGATTGAGAATTGTGCTGCTATAAACATTCTGGTGCAAGTATTTTTTTTTATGCAATGTCTTTTTTTTCGTTGGGTAAATAGTAATCGAATTGCTGGATGAAATGGGAGACCTGGGCTCGGCGCCTGTGGCTCAAGCGGCTAAGGTGCCAGCCACATACACCTAAGATGGCGGGTTCGAATCCCCAGCCCGGGCCCACCAAACAACAGTGATGGCTGCAACCAAAAAAAATGGCCAGGCGTTGTGGCGGGCGCCTGTAGTCCCAGCTACTGGGGAGGCTGAGGCAGGAGACTCGCTTGAGCCCAGGAGTTGGAGGTTGCTGTGAGCTGTGATGCCATGGCATTCTACCCAGGGGGATAGTTTGAGGCTCCATCTCAAAAAAAAAAAAAGAAAAGAAAAAGAAATGGGAGACCTATTTTTGGTTCTTTGAGGTATGTCCATACTACTTTCTGTATAGATTATAGTAGTTTGCAGTCCCATGCACAGTGTATAAGTGTTCCTTTCTTGGCTTCCACCCCAGCATCTGTCGTTATAAGACTTTTTGATGAGAGAATTAAGCAATAATTCATTACCCCCTTCTCCTAGACCCTGCCAACCATCAATATCTTTTATTTTTCTATAGATTTGAATATTCTAAATACCTTTTAAGTAGTATTTTTGAGATTGGCATATTTTACTTAGAATAATGTCTTCAAGGTTTATGTATATGTCAGATTTTTCTTTTTCTTTCTTTCTTTTTTTTCTTGTAGAGACAGAGTCTCACTTTATCACTCTCGGTAAGTGCTGTGGCATCACACTACTCACAGCATGGCCGGGGCTGGGTTTGAACCTGCCAACCTCGGTTTATGGGGCCGGCACTCAACCCATTGAGCCACAGGAGCTGCCCATATATGTCAGTTTTTAATACTAAATATTAATATATGTGGTATTATATTTTGTATACATTATTAAATTTATTTTTATTATAGAATATATAATTGTATAAATATTAATGTTAAATTGCTTTAGTATTTATTAAATGATTAAATTTTGTGGCTCGGCGCCTGTGGCTCAAGTGGCTAAGGTGCCAGCCACATACACCTAAGCTGGCGGGTTCGAATCCAGCCCGGACCCGCCAAACAACAATGATGGCTGCAACCAAAAAATAGCCGGGCGTTGGGGCATGTGCCTGTGGTCCCAGCTACTTGGGAGGCTGAGGCAGTAGACTCGCTTGAGCCCAGGAATTGGAGGTTGCTGTGAGCTGTGAAGCCACGGCACTCTACCCAAGGGGACAGCTTGAGGCTCTGTCTCAAAAAAAAAATAATAATAATTAAATTTTGTATGTAATATTTCTTTTTTTTCTTAACTGTTTCAAGTTAATTGAGGTTATAATGAATTAGTTACATTGTTTGTATTTATTTTTTTTTATTTTGAGAGAGAGCCTCAAGCTGTCGCCCTGGGTAGAGTGCCATGGCTTCACAGCTCACAGCAACCTCCAGCTCCTGGGCTTAGGCAATTCTCTTGCCTCAGCCTCCCAAGTAGCTGGGACCACAGGGGCCCACCACAACACCCAGCTATTTTTTGGTTGTAGTTGTCATTGTTGTTTGGTGGGCCCAGGCTGGATTCGACCTGCCAGCTCAGGTGTATGTGGCTTGTGCCTTAGCTGCTTGTGCTACATACACGGAGCCATTGTTTATATTTGTTAAGTAAAGCCCCTGTTATATTTGTTTCCCGCCTCCAAAATGTGTGCCACACAGCCTAACTCTGTCCATGAATTTGGAACACACCTATCCTCCCATCTTCTTCCCCTTTGCTACCTTCTTACCCCACTCCCCACCTTGAATTAATTTGAGCTTTCCTCTTCTGTGAGCGTTTAGTAGACTGACTGGCTTCATGTTGCAATTGAGCACTTTGGATTCTTGCTTCTCCATTCTTGTGATACTTTACTAAGAAGAACGCGTTCCAACTCTCTCTAGGTTAATACAAAAAATGTAAAGTCTCCATCTTTTTTTGAGATAGAGTCTCACTTTGTCACCCTTGGTAGAGTGCCATAGCATCATAGCTCACAGCAACCTCAAACTCTGGGAGTAAATGATTCTCTTGCCTCAGTCTCCCAAGTAGCTGTGACTACAGGTGCCCGCCACAAAGCATGGCTATTTTTATTTTTATTTATTAAGTAAATAAATTTTTGAGACAGTCTTACTTTGTTGCTCTCGGTAGAGTGCTGTGGCATCACACTACTCACAGCAACCTCCAGCTCTTATGCTTAGGTGATTCTCTTGCCTCAGCCTCCTGGTTAGTTGGGACTACAGGTGCCCACCATAACACCCAGCTATTTTTTTTATTACAGTTTGGTCAGGACTGGGTTCAAACCCACCACTCTCGGTATATGGGGCCAGCACCCTACTTACTGAGCCATAGGTGCTGCCCCATGGCTATTTTTAGAGAAGAGGTCTTGCTTGGCTTAGGCTGGTCTCAAACCTGTGAGCTCAAGCAGTCTACCCATCTCACCCTCCCAAGTGCTGGGATTATAGGTGTGAGCCACCACACTGGGCTCTCCATCTTTTTTAGTGACTGAACATTGTTCCATGGTATGCATAGACCACTGTTTGTTAATCCATACCTGGATAGGTGGGCATTTAGGTTGTTTCCACATTTTGGCAATTGAAATTTGAACTGAGATGAACAGTCTAGTGCAAACATCCTTATGATAAAATGATTTTTTTTCTTCTGCATAGATGCCTGGTAGTGGGATTGTGGGATCAAATGGGAGGTCTAATTTGAGTTCTTCACAAATTCTCCATACTTCTTTTCAAAAGAGGCTGTATTTGTTTGCAGTCACAAATCTATCTATCTATCTATCTTTCTTTCTTTCTTTCTTTCTTTCTTTCTTTCTTTCTTTCTTTCTTTCTTGTAGAGACTGAGTCTCACTTTATTGCTCTCAATAGAGTGCCGCAGCATCACACAGCTCATAGCAACCTCCATCCAACTCCTGGGATTAGGCGATTCTCTTGCCTCAGCCTCCTGAGTAGCTGGGACTGCAGGCACCCGCCACAACACCCAGCTATTTTTTTGTTGCAGTTTAGCCAGGGCTGGGTTTGAACCCGCCACCCTCAGTATATGGGACTGGTGCCCCACCCACTGAGCGACAGCCGCTGCCACAAATGTTTCTTTCTTTACTTCTTTACTTTTTGAGACAGAGCCTCAAGCTATCCCCCTGGCATCACAGATCACATCATCCTCCAACTCCTGGGCTCAGGCAAGTCTCTTGTCTCAGCCTCCCAAGTAGCTGGGACCACAGGCGCCTGCCACAATGCCCAGCTATTTTTTGGTTGCAGCCGTCATTGTTGTTTTGGTAGGCCCAGGCTGGATTTGAACCCACCACCTTAGGTGTATGTGCCTGGCGCCTTAGCCACTTGAGCCACAGGTGCCAAGCCTGTTTTTCTTTTTAAACTAAATAATATTTCATTATATGTTAAAGGAAACTGCATTTTGTTTATTCTTTCTTCTGTATATGAGCTCTCATGTTACATCTACATTTTGGCTATTGTAAATAATGCTGCTATGAGCCTGGCTGTATAAATACCTGCTTTTAGTTCATTTGGGGGATTATATATCAAGAAGAGGAATTGTTTGATCTTGTGATAATTCTGTTCCGTATTTTGAGGAACGGCCATACTGTTTTTCTTAATCAGTCACAACATTTTTCATTTCTTTTTTTTTTTTTTTTTTTTTTTTTTTTTTTTTTGAGACAGAGCCTCAAGCTGTCCCCCTGGGCAGAGTGCCATGGCATTACAGCTCACAGCAACCTCCAACTCCTGGGCTCAAGCGAGTCTCCTGCCTCCGCCTCCCAAGTAGCTGGGACCACAGGCGCCCGCCACAACGCCTGGCTGTTTTTTGGTTGCAGCCATCATCGTTGTTTGGCGGGTCCGGGCTGGGGATTCGAACCCGACAGCTTAGGTGTACGTGGCTGGCGCCTTAGCCGGTTGAGCTATAGGCGCCGAGCCAACATTTTTCATTTCTACCAGCAATATCTGGGGTTTCTAATTTTTCCCCATCCTAGCCAATACTTGTTATTTTCTGTCTTTTTTTCCTCCATTAGTTACAGCTTCCTTAATGAATGTGAAGTAACATCTCATTGCCGTTTTAATTTGCATTTGTCTATTATTGTTAGTGATGTTGAACATCTTTTCATGTGCTTATTTGGCGGCTTATATGTTCTTTGGAGAAATGTCTATTCAAGCTCAGTTTTTGAGAGTGTTGTTTGTTTTTGAATTTGTGGGTATATACTCTGGATATTCACTGTTTATTAGGTATGTAATTTGCAAATATTTTCTCCCATTCAGTAGGGTTACCCTTTTATCCTGTTTATGCCTCCGCTAACACTTTTAAACTTAAATCCATATTCTACTACTGCTGATAAAATATTGGGGTCAAGGAATTAAATTCTTTCTCTAAAGAACAATTTAAAAAGTAGACAAAATTGTCAAAAGTAACTGTTTCAGGGCTATGGAGATTAATAAAAGATGTGTGACAAATTGAAAACTGTTTGTGGAATAAAAACTACAGGATCTCTGGTAAGAAGATTGGAGTCTCTGGTGTTTTTGCTTAGAGTTACTCCCATTATCCTTGCTCCCAGAGTAGGTAAAACCTTGAAAACCAGTAGCTGTGCTGTCAAAGGGGGCTCACTTGATTTTAAGCAGAGTACATAAAAACTCCATGCCACTGGGCATTGTTGGAAACAGTAGTGATCTCCATGGCAAACAAATGGGGAAGGCCAGTGTCATAGCTAGCATGTGGTTATTATCATGGTTGGGCAAGCAACAGACCAGCTGAACAGATACAAGTTTGATAGTGAGATCTCAGGAATGAGGCAGCCAGTAGGAGACTTTGATATCCTTGGTGGCTAGGGAGGCTTGAACACACAGGATAATCTGGAGGGGGCTGTAGCTATATAAGTAAATATGCAACTTCATGCTTACACAAAAGAGACATAGGAAACTTCAGCAGAAAATAAAAACTGAGATGGATACATAAACTGCTAGAACTTTAGCGGATTCCCAACCCACACACAGTGGCAAAGAGTAGAAGTTTTACTAGCTCCAGATGTTTAAGTACAATCTTCAGCCTTTTGTTAGCGGACTAGTGAGCAATGTTGACTGGCAGCAGCTTCTAGAATTAAAATTAAAAGGAAAAACAATCACAGCTTGCCAGAAGTAATAGAAAAAACTCTTCCACATTGATCAGAGACATCATCAACTATACTCTGTAGTGGAAGTAGACTCTATAGAGTTAGTCCAGGCATGTACGAAGCAAAAAGACAAAAAATACTAGCAACAATCTTGGAGGGGATGGATCAGAATACAGAGTTTTTACATTATCTAAAATGTCCACTTTTTTTTTTTTTTTGAGACAGAGCCTCAAGCTATCCCCCTGGGAAGAGAGC
>NW_003852413.1:24616146-24618322 GCF_000181295.1 Otolemur garnettii
GCCCGGATATTTTTTGGTTGCAGCCATCATTGTTGTTTGGCGGGCCCAGGCTGGATTCGAACCCGCCACCTTAGCCACTTGAGCCACAGGTGCCGAGCCTAAAATGTCCAATTTTTAACAAAAAAATGATGAGACATGCAAAGAAATGGGAAAATGTGACTCAGGAGGAAGAAGCAATCAGTAGACACTATCTCTTAGAGAGGCTATGATATTGTACTTCTAAGGCAAAGATCTCAAAGCATTTATTTTAGATATGTTCAAAGAATGATAGAAAATCAGGTTTGAATAATTAAAGGAAAATATGATTTCAGTGACCTATCAGAGAAGATTAATAAAGAGGCATCATAGGCTCCTGTACCTCAGTGGTTAGGGTGCTGGCCACATACACCAGGGGTGGTGGGTTCAAGCCCAGCCTGGCCTGCTAAATAGCAGTGACAACTACAACAAAAATTGCCATGCGTTGTGGCAGGCGCCTGTAGTCCCAGCTACTCGGGAGGCTGAGGCAAGAGAATAGCTTAAGCCCAAGAGTTAGAAGTTGCTGTGAGCTGTGATACCACGGCACTTTACTGAGGGTGACATAGTGAGATTCTGTCTGAAAAAAGAAAAAGAGGGATCATAAATAAAAGATGAAATATATAATAACTGAAAAAGTTGCATAGTAAAAGGACTTAGTAATGTATGGAAGATCAAAGAGGGACAATTAGTGGTAAGCTTGAAAGACCCATAGAAATGATAATTTTTGAAGGTAAGAATGAATTAAAATGAAGAGAATCTTAGATATCTGTGGGACATCAGTTAGGGCAATATACATGTAAGAAGAATCTTAGGAGAAGGAAAAGATTTGGAAAAATTTGTTTGAAATATAAATATGGCTTAAATTCTGTCAAAATTAATGAAAAACATTGATTACATTAAAAAACTTAATGACCTCCAAGCAAGATAAAGGGATTTACATCTGGATATATTGTTATCAACTGTTTTAAGTCTAGATCCAAGGAGAGAATCTGGAAAGCAAGACAAGAACAATTCATAGTGGAAGAACACTGTGATTAACAGTTGACTTTTCTTTTTTTTTTTTTCTCCTCTGTTTTGTTTTTTAGGGGTAGGAGTAGGGTTGGTAGTTAGGATTAGAGGGTTAGGGTTCAGTGGCTGACTTTTCATCTTAAACAATGGAAGGCAGAAAGCAGTTGGATGACATTCAAAGTGCTGAAAGAAATAACTGCTATTAATCAGGAATCCTGGCTCACGACTGTAATCCCAGCTCTTGGGAGGCTGAGGAGGGTGGATTGCCTGGAGCTCACAGGTTCAAGACCAACATGAGCCAGAGTGAGACCTCCTCTCTAAAAATAGTCAGGTTGGGGCGGTGCCTATGGAGTAGGGCACTGGCCCCATATACTGGAGGTGGTAGGTTCAAACCCAGTCCTGGCTAAAAACTGCAAAAAAATAAAATAAAAATAGGTTGAGTGGCACCCATAGCTCAGTGGGTAAGGTACTGGCCACGTACACCAAGGTTGGCGGGTTTAAACCCGGACCGGACCAGCTAAAACAACAATGAGAACCACAACAACAACAATAACAAAAAATAGCCAGGCCTTATGGCGGGTGCCTATAGTCCTAGCTACTTGGGAGGCTGAGACAAGATAATCACTTAAGCCAAGGTTGGAGGTTGCCATGAGCTGTGACACTAGAGCACTTTACCGAGGGCAACATAGTGAGACTCTGCCTCAAAAAATAAATAAATAAATAAAATACAAGTAGTTGGGCTTTGTGGTCGGTGCCTGTAGTCCCAGGTACTTGGATGCTGAGGCAAGAGAATCGCTTGTGTCCAAGGGTTTGAGGTTGCTGTGAGCTGTGATGCCATTGCACTGTACCGGGGACAACAAAGTAAGACTGTCTCAAAGAAAAATATCCTGTATATACATGTCAAAGTATATTCTGAAGAAGATTAAAAGACAGTCTAACAACTGGGAGAAATTATTTGCATATTATATATCTAGTAAGAGTCTAGTATGTAGAAAATAATAACTCTTAAAAGTCAACAACAAAGATCATACAACCAAGTGTTTAAAAGAGTAAAGGATCTTTTTTTTTTTTTTTTTTTTTTTGAGACAGAGCCTCAAGCTGTCCCCCTGGGCAGAGTGCCGTGGCATTACAGCTCACAGCAACCTCCAGCTCC
>NW_003852413.1:24618402-24620482 GCF_000181295.1 Otolemur garnettii
GCGCCCGCCACAACGCCCGGCTATTTTTTGGTTGCAGCCGTCATTGTTGTTTGGCGGGTCCGGGCTGGGGATTCGAACCCGCCACCTTAGGTGTAGGTGGCTGGCGCCTTAGCCGGTTGAGCTATAGGCGCCGAGCCAGAGTAAAGGATCTTTAGACATTCTTCCACACGCTGGGTGCAGTGGCTCATGCCTATAATCATGGCTGGTAGATTGGTTGAACTCAGGAGTTTGAGACCAGCCTGTGCAAAAGAGAGACCCCGTCTCTACTAAAAATAGAAAAAAAAATAGTTACACATAATGGTGGGGACATGTAGTCCCAGCTACTCAGGAAGCTGAGGCAAGAGGATCACTTAAGCCCAGGAGTTTGAGGTTGCTGTGAGCTATGCTGGTGCCACAGCTATCTACCTAGGACAATAAAGTGAGACTCCATCTCAAAACAAACTATGAATATATGTATGTATATACATACATATATAAATGGCCAGCTAGCACATGAAACATCAGCAATTATTAGGGAAATGCAGATGAAAGCCACAATAACATACCCTTTATAACCACTAAGAGGATAGTCATTTAACAACAAAGAAGAAAAGGCAGACTGGTCTGAGTGCAGTGGTGTTTACAACTAATTGATCACAATTATAGATTCCTTTATTCCTTCTCCACTCCCACTCCTTCATCTGGCTAGCCTTAATTAAAAAAAAAAAAAGGAAAGAAGGAGAAAATAAGAAGTGTTTCAAGGATGTTGAAAAATTTGGGGCTCAGCACCTGTGGCTCAAGTGGCTAAGGCGCCAGCCACATACACCTGAGCTAGTGGGTTCAAATCCAGCCTGGGCCCCACCAAACAACAATGACGCTGCAACCAAAAAATAGCCAGGCGTTGTGGCAGGTGCCTGTGATCCCAGCTACTTGGGAGGCAGAGACAGGAGAATTGCTTGAGCCCAGGAGTTGGAGGTTGCTGTGAGCTGTGATGCCATGGCACTCTACCTAGGGCAACAGCTTTGAGGCTCTGTCTCAGAAAAAAAAAAAAAGAAAGAAAGAAAAATTTGAGCCCTTGTATGTTGTAGATAGGAATATATGGGTATCTCGAAAGTCAACCCTAAAGTTGCTATGCACAAGAAAAATGGAGGTGATTTCTCCCTGGTCAGGATACTCACACCATCTGTACTCCAGGTGGAATAAAGGCCACTTTAACTGAAAGAAAAATGGAAAATGTAGATGAATGTACCTTTGTTACTATTATTTTTTTTTGAGACAGAGTCTCATGTTGTTGCCCTCAGTAGAGTGCTGTAGTGTCACAGCTCACAGCAACTTCCAACTCTTGGGCTTAGGTGATCCTCTTGCCTCAACCTCCTGAGTAGCTGAGACTACAGGTGCCCACCACAATGCCTGGCTATTTTTTGTTGCAGTTTGGCCGGGCCCGAGTTCAAACCCGCCACCCCCAGTATATGGGGCTGGCGCCCTACCCATTGAGCCATAGGCGCCACCCGGAACGTACCTTTATTCACAAAATTTTACAAAAAGTTGGGCAACACATAGAGAATATCTTAGAAATGTAGAATGGTGAAGCTGTTAAGGAGAGCAGTTTGGCAGGTCCTTAAATAGTTATGGAAATACCATATAACCCAGTAATTACACTCCTGAATCTATATCAAAATAATTAAAAACAAGTATTCATACAAATACGTGTGTATGAATGTTCACAGCAGCAATATTCACAATAGCCAAAAGATTAAAGAAACCCAAGTGTCCACTAACAGATGATTAGATAAAATTTTGTGTATGGAATATTATTTAGCCATTAAAAGGAATAAAGTGCTGAGACCTGATTTAATGTATAAAGACCACATTTTTTTATTTTTTTGAGACAGAGCCTCAAGCTGTCCCCCTGGGTAGAGTGCAATGGCATCACAGCTCACAGCAACCTCCAACTCATGCGCTCAAGCGAGTCTCTTGCCTCTGCCTCCCAAGTAGCTGGGACTACAGGTGCTCACCGCAACACTCGGCTATTTTTTTTTTTGGTTGCAGCCATCATTGTTGTTTGGCAGGCCCAGGCTGGATTCGAACCTGCCAGCTGAGG
>NW_003852413.1:24622272-24628063 GCF_000181295.1 Otolemur garnettii
TGGCATCAAAACTCACAGCAACCTCCTACTTCTGGGCTCAAGCGAGTTTCCTGCCTCAGCCTCCCAAGTAGCTGGGACCACAGGCACCTGCCACAACGCCCAGCTGTTTTCTGGTTGCAGCTGTCATTGTTGTTTGGCAAGATGGGGCTGGATTCGAACCCACCACCTTTGGTGTATGTGGCTGGCACCTTCGCCACTTGAGCCACAGGTGCCAATCCTGGAGCAAGAAATTTAAAAAAGAAAATTTTTTAAACAAGAAACTTCTTTATCATTGGAAGCCTCATAATAAATGGGGTGTAAATTGGGTCTCCAAACTTTTGTTTCATCACATACTTTAATTGTTGTGGTGTTTGTTTGTAGTACTATTCAATCTATCTGTTGTTGTGCGGATATGATATACATTTTATTTTGCTACATGGGTAATTTATTAAATATTTGTGTTGCCTTTTTTTTTTTTTTTTTTTGCAAGGCACTCTATTTTAGTGGTATAAAGTGAAAAAGCCATAGACGGCTGTTGGGAATTTACGGTCAAAAAGAGGGATTAGAGTACTTCCAGATCCCTAAAGTTTAAATAACATTCACTGAATCAGCAATTTCTAGGCACTGTGTTGGTTGCTGACTGTATTGTAGTGAACTAAACAGATAGGATCCTTTTCTTCTCAGAGCTTACAGTCTGATATAAAGGACACCACACCAGCCCAGCACTGGTATTCTGAGCTTTGGGGGTGCTTTGGGATTTCATAGAAGGAATAGGCACATCTACTTAAAGAGACTGGGAAAAGCTTCATGCAGTAGGTAATAGGTACAATGCACGTGAATCTGTTTCTGTTCACAGAACAGATTTAGTTCCACAGTTATTCTAGAAAGAAAGCATAAATAAAAGAGCAAGAGCCTGTTTCAGAAGAATGAAATGGTCCTTAGGTTCTATATTGTTTTCCTCCCTTTGGTTATACTTTACTGGGTGTCACTAAATTCATGTGCCATGAATTGTAAAATACAGCATTTTTTATATACAAGTGTTTTTATCTTAATTGTAAGATACAGACTAATTTCACAGATGCTAAAATATGAAAAAATTGTACTTTTTAAGTTTTTGTTGAGAAATACATGTAATATAAAACTTAATGTTTACTCTTTTTTTAAGTGTACATAAAGTTCAGCAGTGTTAAGTGCATTCACAATGTTGTACAGTCAATCCTCACAACTTTTCATCTTGCAAAACCAAAGGTATCTTTTAAAATCAAAATAAAGTTCTGTAATTCATCCCCCACCTTATTTATGAGGAATCTCTTCTAAGATCCCCTATGGATGCCTAAAACTGAGGATAGTACCTGTATATGTTTTTTACTATACATACATACCTGTGATAAGGTATAATTTATAAGTTAGGATCAGTAAGAAATTAACAGTAACTAAAAATAAATTTAAAAAGTTAAAATACTATACTGTAATAGTTATGTGAATGTGGTATCTCACTCTAATTATCTTTTTGTATGTAATATTTTACTCACCTGTTTTTGTACTGTCTATTGACTACAAATAATTGAAACCACTGATGGGTGGACTTCTGTATATTTAGCTACATATGTCAGAGAAAAAGAAAAAGTGACTTAAATATGATAGAAATTTATTTTCTCTTATACAAAGTCCAAATGTAAACAGTTTTTAGTTGCTATGCTGTCTCTGCAGTCAGAGACAGAATTTTTCTAGTTTTCTCCTTGTCTTTAAAGCTATAGCTTGGCTCAGCACCTATAGCTCAACTGGCTAAGGCGCCAGCCACGTACACCTAAGGTGGCGGGTTCGAATCCCCAGCCCGGACCCGCCAAACAACAATGACGGCTGCAACCAAAAAATAGCCGGGCATTGTGGCGGCGCCTGTGGTCCCAGCTACTTGGGAGGCGGAGGCAGGAGACTCGCTTGAGCCTAGGAGTTGGAGGTTGCTGTGAGCTGTAATGTCACGGCACTCTGCCCAGGGGGACAGCTTGAGGCTCTGTCTCCAAAAAAAAAAAAAAAAAAAGGTATAGCTTTTACTTTCATGTTATAAGATGGAGTTCCAGTCATCCTCACCACATGCAAAGTACAGAATTGAGGAAAGAGAGGAAAAAAGGACATGCCATGTCTCTTTCTAAAATTACACACATTATCTTTTTTTCCTTTTTTCTTTTTTTTTTGAGACAGAGCCTCAAGCTGTTGCCCTGGGTAGAATTCCGTGGCATCACGGCTCACAGCAACCTCCAACTCCTGGGCTAAAGCGAGTCTCCTGCCTCCACCTCCCAAGTAGCTGAGACTACAGGCGCCCACCACAATGCCTGGCTATTTTTTGGTTGCAGCCATCATTGTTGTTTGGCGGGTCCAGGCTGGATTCGAACCCACCACCTTAGGTGTATGTGGCTGGTGCCTTAGCCACTTGAGCCACAGGCACCGAGCCACCTTTTTTCTTTTTTTGAGACAAAATTTCACTATGTTGCCCTCAGTAGAGTGTTGTGGTGTGTGAGCTCACAGCAACCTCAAATTCTTGGGCTTAAGAGATTCTCTTGTCTCAGCCTCCCAAGTAGCTAGGACTACAGGCACCTGCTGCCCAGCTATTTTTTTGTTGTTGTTGCTATTGTCATTTTTGCTCAGCAGGCTCTGGCCGGGTTCAAACCCACGTGCCACGGTGCATGTGGCTGACGCCCTAACCACTGAGCTACGGGCACCAAGCCCACATTCCTTTGGCTGGGACTTATTTACTGGAGCATATCTAGTTGCAAGGGAGATAGTCCTCTTTCCACCCAGCTATGTGCCATGTAAAAATTGGGAATTAATCATGTACAAAGCTTGAATATAATATAGATTAGATCTTGTGTTTTCCTGTCTAAGACTTAATAACTTGGGGCAGCACCTGTGGCTCAAAAGGGTAGGGCGCCAGTCCCATATGCTGGAGGTGGTGGGTTCAAACCCAGCCCCAGCCAAAAACTACAAAAATAAAAAAAAAAAATCCCATTACTGGGCATCTACCCAGAAGTAAAAAAAAAAAAAAATCCTTAAAAAAAAAAAAGACTTAATAACTTTAAGCAGCAGGGATCACTATTAAGCAGGTATTTCTTGTTAAATTTTTTCTTAAAAATTTTTTTTTCTTGGCTTGGCACTTGTAGCTCAGAGGGTAGGGTGCCAGCCACATACACTGGGGCTGGCGGGTTTGAACCGAGTCTGGGCCTGCCAAACAGCAATGACAACTACAACAAAAAAATAGCTAGGTGTTGTGGTGGGCATCTGTAGTCCCAGCTGCTTGGGAAGCTGAGGCAAGAGAATTGCTTAAGCCCAAGAGTTTGAGGTTGCTATGAGCTGTGATGCCACAGGACTCTACTGAGTATGACATAGTAAGACTCTGTCTAAAAAAAAAAAAAAAAATTCTTTTTTCTTTCTCTCTCTCTCTCTCTTTTTTTCAGAGGCAATGTCTCACTGTATTGCTCAGGCTAGACTTGAACTCCTAGGCTCAAGGGATCCATCTACTTCATTCTTCCCAGTTGCTGGGACCACAGGTACACAAGACTGTGTGCGCCTGGTACTTACTTTCCTATTTTCTTCTCTCTCTCTTCTCTCTCTTCCTCTCTCTTTTCTCTCTCTCCATTTGACGACAAGAGTCCTGCAGAAATTCCTCTTGACTTCATTCCGTGAACATTACTGATTAGCCTTTAAATATCAGGCACTTTTCCAGGCAGTTGGATTAAAAAAAAAAAAAAAAGATACTATCTCTATCCCTAAGGGAGTACTCTGTTATCCTGGCTGAAGTCCTATGGCAGAAACTTAACTCACTGCCACCTTGAATTCCTGGGTTCAAGGAGGGAATCCTCTTGCCTCAGGCTTCTGAGTACCTGGAACTGGCTAGGCTAATTTTTCTCTTCCCTTCTCTTCTCTTCTTGGCAGGATTAGTTGTTTCATCCTTTGTTCTCTTATCCTCTTCTGTCTCTAATAGTGAGTAAACTATTTGCTTAGTTCTGTTTTCCTCATTGTAGAGCAAGAGCTCCTTAGGGATAGAGATAATATCTTTTTTTTTTTTTTAATCCAATTACCTGGAAAAATGCCTGATATTTAAAGGCTAATCAGTAATATTCACTGAATGAATTCAAGAGGAATTTCTGCAGTACTTAACAGTACAGACTGAACATACTTCTCTCAGGTTCTGTACCATGTATTATTTGTTGTTTTTACTATACTTTTTACTGGGTATTGGTATTTGTTTGTTTTTTTTATATAGCTAGTAAGCTAGCAAGCTTATTCATGATCTCCTCTGTGAAAGAACTGGTGGCTCTGTTACAAAGTATTCATTGTGAGTAATTTGTTTAATTTTTTTAAATGACCACTTTGTGCATCAGGAATGATATGGTGGTGGTTATGAAACATTACTGGTTTTCTGCATGATTATAAAGCATGAAAGTGAATGTTCCCTATTTCAGATTTCTGAACACCTCCTTGAACTAGTAAATGTTGGCCAGGTTTGGGGAGTCACTTTTTCTTAGTGGCATTTTAAAGTAGTCACTCCATAGTAATAAGGCTTCTGTAGTTCATTTTCCTCATATGAAAAGTCAAAATGACAGGGATGATATGAAGGTTAAAAGTATTAATACATGAAAACACTTGAAATGGTACCCAACACACATTGTCATCCTTCTGACTACTATTAATTCCTTTTTCTGAAGATAGGGAATGAATTACAAACCTCAAAGATCTTTCTACCTAAAGAGTCTCCAAAATAGCCAGGCATTGTAGCAGGCACCTGTGGTCCCAGCTACTCGGGAGGCTGAGGCAAGAGAATTGCCTAAGCCCAGGAGTTGAGGGTTTCTGTGAGCCGTGATTTCACAGCACTCTACCGAGGGCAACAAAGTGAGACTCTGTTTCTAAAAAAAAAAGTCTCCAAAAATATGACTTGGGATTGTAATATACACTATTCTTTTTACTCTGTAACACTTAACACATGGTTTTGTTTTTACAGATGTTCTCAAATAGTGATGAAGCTGTAATCAATAAAAAGCTTCCCAAAGAACTTCTATTACGGTAAGTCTGAATGCTAATTTTATAGGGCTGTGTGTGTGTGTAGGTATGTATGTAATATTTGCCTACTTAAAAATTTTTAGGGCTGCACAAGGTGGCTCACACCTGTAATGTTTGCACTCTGGAAGGCCAAGATGAGTGGTATCTGGAGGTTAAGAGTTTGAGACCTGAGCGGTGCCTGTGGCTCAAAGGAGAAGGGTGCCAGCTCCATATGCTGAAGGTGGTGGGTTCAAACCCAACCTTGGCCAAAAACTGGGGAAAAAAGTTTGAGACCAGCCTAATAGGGAAGAGTGAGACACCATCTCTTAAAAAATAGCTAGGCGTAGCAGAGTGTTGTGGCATGTGCCTGTAGTCCCAGCTACTTAGGAGGCTGAGGCAAAAGAATCACTTAAGCCCACGAGTTAGAGGTTGCTGTGAGCTGTGATACCAGGGCATTCAACTGAGGGCGACATAGTGAGACTCCATCTCAAAAAAAACAAAAACAAAAACAATAACTGGGCATGATGGCAGGTGCCTATAGTCCCCACTATTTGGGAGGCTGAGGTAAAAGAATCACTTGAGCCTAACAGTTTGAGGTTGCTGTGAGCTGTGACTCCATGGCAGTCTACAAAGGGCAACATAGTAAGACTCTGTCTGAAAAAAACGAAAGAAAATTTAGATTTGTTGCCTATTTTCTTATGTATAGGATGTATCATCTGAATTTTATGAGTCTTTTTATTTTATTTATTTCTTTATTTTGGCCCAGACTGGGTTGGAACCC
>NW_003852413.1:24628246-24629922 GCF_000181295.1 Otolemur garnettii
CACCTGGCTATTTTTTGGTTGCAGCCATTATTGTTGTTTGGCGGGCCGGGCTGGGGATTCGAACCCGCCACCTTAGGTGTATGTGGCTGAGCCACAGGCGCCGAGCCTAGTGATTCTTTTTAAAAAATAATCTTGCTGAACATTTTCTAGAAGTGAATTAAGATATTTGAGAGTTGAATTTAGTCACATTTTCTGGCTTAGACCTTATATATCATTTTGTTTACTCATTTTTCCTTTGCCCTATTCCTTTTTTTTTTTTTTTTTTTTTTAAGAGTCTCACTATGTCGCCCTTGGTAGAGTGCCATGGGGTCACAGCTCACAGCAACCTCATACTCTTGGGCTTAAATGATTCTCTTGCCTCAGCCTCCTAAGTAGCTGGGACTACAGGCGCCCGCTGCAACACTTGGCTGTTTTGTTGTTGTTGCTGTCACTGTTTGGCAGGACCGGGCCAGGTTTGTACCTGACAGCCCTGGCGTATGTGGACGGCGCCCTAGCCACTGAGCTACAGGAGCCAAGCCAGTATTTATATCTTATAATTATATTGAGACCTTTAAAGGAATGTTTCTAATCCATCTCTTCCCTTCATTCCCCATTCCAAGTATCAAAATATGCCTCTTAAATGACTTATTAATGTATTTGGAAGAAAATGTCAGATTTATTAAGGTGCTATGTGGAAGAATTATAGCTTGGTATTTTAAAAACAAAAGTACATTTGAAACCCTTACCTTTACTATGTCACATTTATAATCTTATCCTTGTATTTAGTGTGTAGAAACTACATTTTGTGATTACCTCTAACAAAAAACACACAGAACCTTTCAATTTGCAAGTATCTGACATAGGAATTACCTTAGAAGAAAGTAGCATCAGAAGAGTTATTTTCAGAGCCCCTGTATGTTTGGGCACTTAATCCTAACATTTTTTATTCTTTTATGCAGAATATTATGACTGAGAAGGAAAGGTACTTTCTCTTTGCAGGTGTTGGAAGTTAACAAGTGACTATGCTCAGGGGCATCTACTTTTAGGAGCTATAACAATCTAGCTTGTGCCTGCTTCAGTGTAGAAAAATAACCTCTGTTCTATTGCTAATAAAGAGGAATATTCCTGACACATGTCTTTAGTATTTGCATGTCTAAGTCCTACAAAAGATTTCAAGATTCTTGCAAGCAGGGACTATATATATTTATGTACCCTACAAATTTTTTTATGTATATATCCTATATACCTAACACATTGGAGATACTTAGAAAAAAGGAATGACTGGAATTTGTGATGGATTTTCCATGGAAGTCCTACATACTTAGTTGGTTATACTTCATGCAGTAGTGTTTATGGTTAGTCTGCCCAAAACCTTTGGAGAATGTGTTCTTTTTTTTTTTTTCTTTGAGACAGAGTCTCAAGCTGTTGCCCTGGATAGAGTGATATGGCGTCACAGCTCACCGCACCCTCAAACTCTTGGGCTTAAGCAATTTTCTTACCTCAGCCTCCCAAGTATCTGGGACTTTAGGTGCCGGCCACAATGCCCAGCTTTTTTTTGTTACAGTTGTCATTGTTCTTTTAGCTGGCCCGGCCAGGTTCCAACCTGCCAGCCTCGATGTAAGAGGCTGGTGCCTACCCACTAAGCTACAGGCACCACCCAAGGAGAATGTGTACTTAATATCTTGAGTATAGTTATC
>NW_003852413.1:24630089-24640399 GCF_000181295.1 Otolemur garnettii
TTTTTTGGTTGCAGCCGTCATTGTTATTTGGCGGGCCCGGGCTGGATTCAAACCCACCACCTTAGGTGTATGTGGCTGGCTCCCTAGCCACTTGAGCCACAGGCGCCGAGCCGAGTAGAGATATCTTAAAGATAAATCTTACTTAAATGGGTTATATTCTTCACTGTTACTGTAAATTAAGCATATTTAAGTGATAGTTTAATTTTCTTTCAGGCAGAGTCTTGCTATGCCACCTAGGCTGTAGTGTAGTGGCATAATTATAACTCACTGCAACCTTAAACTCCCACGCTCAATCAATCCTCCCACTTCAGCCCCCAGATTAGCTAGGACTGTAGGCATGTACCTCTATACCTTTACATTTTCTTTTGTTGAAATGGGCTGTTAGCACATTGCCCGGCCTGGTCTTCAACTCTTGGCCTCAAGTGATTGTCCTGCCTGAGCCTCCCAAAGTGCTGGGATTATAGGTATATACCACCTAGCACATAAATTTTTTTTAATGATAGTGCCATTACTTTTGGCATTAAATGTTATTTTGTGCTATAGTATAGTATACTTAACACTCACTGAGATTTAGGGTAATTACTTGACTGTGGAAACTGGACCTAACATGATACGGTTTTCATTTTTAATTTTTTCTATTTCTTGGAGGTTTTGTTGTTTGTTTTCTCCATGAAACTCAAATTCCATATTATGTTCTACAAAACCCCTTCATGATTGGGCAGGCAATAATATGATAAATAATGTTATTTATATTTTTAAATAATTATCTAATAAGTGAACACAAAAACATAGTGATCTATCCTCCCCAAAGAATGGGGAGAGAGGCTCGGCACCTGTGGCTCAAGAGGCTAAGGCGCCAGCCACATCCACCTGAGCTGTCGGGTTCGAATCCAGCCCAGCCTGCCAAACAACAATGACAGCTACAACCAAAAAATAGCCCTGCATTGTGGCAGGCGCCTGTAGTCCCAGGCGGAGGCTACTTGGGAGGCGGAGGCAGGAGACTCCCTTGAGTCCAGGAGTTGGAGATTGCTGTGAGCCGTGATGCTATGGCACTCTACCCAGGGCAACAGCCTGAGGCTCTGTCTCAAAAAAAAAAAAAAAAAAAAAAAAGAATGGGGAGTGAAAGAAGACTTAATAGAAGTCTAGCCAAGAGATGAAGGTAAGATAACATTTTCTGTGATTCTTTAGCATTTCCTGCCCCTGCTATTTCAAGTTTATGTCACCATTTCTGACCTCATTCTAGAAGCAGTTGATGAACTATAAGGTCTGTACTTACCAGACAAGTGATATTGCAATGGAAATTGAATTAACCTGCTTTTGCTACCATAAACAAATGTCAGTCATTTTTTCCCTCTTTCTGAGGCTAACAACAGGTACACAAGAGACCAAGACAGATCACCTGAGTGATTTTAAAGTTTCTGTTTGGATGTGACATGTATTGTGTCCAGTTGCATTCCATTGCCTAATGCTATCACATGTCCAAGCCTAATAGAGGGAGTGTATGAATGTGAACAGAGCTACAGTTTACCTTATCTATATACAACCAGATATAAATCTCTTGATGATTCTGCCTGTCCTCACTCACTATGCATTGGTTATAGTGCATAGTTATATGAGTATATCCTAGCATTACCTCTGCCCTTCAGTTTAGTATATAGTACTACCTGACCTGGTACTACTATATACCAGGGATTGGGAGTGAGAAAACTGAGAAGTGTCTTGAAGGGTTTGGTTATGGAGTCTCTGAGGGGTAGCAGGTGACAGAAGAAAATGAAATTTATGGGACCCTCAGAGGATAGGGTGCAGCTCATGAGCACCTTGAAGTGCTTCTTGATAGTAATTCGGTGCCTGAGTTTTTGTCTCTGGGGAGAACCAAGCCAGGAGGGCTGAGTGGGTCTGTTGTCCCATAGGGTCAAATTTCTTGAGTATGTAGACCTGATCTCCTTGCTCATTAAGGTAATACTGGAGAAACTTGACCACACATAGGTCAGAGGTTCCAATTTTGTTTGTAGCTCAGCCTTTGTCGTTTTTTGAGAACATTCTTTCATAAGTTCAGTATGGTAATCAAAATAAGGAAATGAGCATAGAGAATTGTTATCTAATCCACATGCTTTATTCTAGTTCAGAAGTCCTCAAACTTTTTAAACAGGGGGCCAGTTCACTGTCCCTCAGACTGTTGGAGGGCTGAACTACTGGCCCCGGCACAAGTCAGTTGCTAAGCAGGACTGGTAGCATCGGCAAAAACACTCAGCAGGGTGGATAAATGTCCTAGGTGGGCTGCATGTGGCCCACGGGCCATAGTTTGAGGACGCCTGTTCTAGTTTTTTCAGTTTTGCCATTGATGTATCTCATTGAAAAGAGGGAAAAGGGCAGCGCCTGTGTCTCAGTGGGTAGGGCCCCATATACTGAGAGGGACGAGTTCAAACCTGGCCCTGGCCAAACTGCAACAAAAAATAGCCAGGAGTTGTGGCGAGCGCCCATAGTCCTAGCTACTCAGGAGGCTGAGGCAAGAAAGTTGTCTAATCCCAAGAGTTGGAGGTTGCTATGAGCTGTGACACCATGGCACTCTATGAGGGTGATAAAGTGAGACTCTGTCTCTAAAAAGAAAAGAGGGAAAAGATTTTTCTTCTTGGTACATGTTCTAAACAGTATCACAGATTACATCTTTGCCATCTCACTTTAGATGTCTTCTAATCTGTAGCAATTCTCCAGTCTTTCTTTTTTTCTTTTTTCTTGAGACAGAGTCTCACTTTGTTGTCCTGGGTAGAGTGCCGTGGTGTCCTATCTCACAGCAGCCTCAAACTCTTGGGCTCAAGCAATCCCCTTGCCTCAGCCTCCTGAGTAGCAGGGACTACAGGTGCCTGCTAGTTTACTCAGGTTAGTCTCAAAACTCCTGAGCTCAAGTAATCCATCGCATCCTCCTAGGGTGCTAGGGATTACACATGTGAGCCACTCCACCCAGTCAATTCTTCAGTCTTCTCTTGTTCTTCTACAGCATTGACAGATTTGAAGATTACAAGTGATTTAGTTTGTATGGTATTCCTTATGATTAAATTTAGGTTATATGTTTTGAGTAGGAGTACTACAGAAATGATATAGTATTCTTCATAGATTTCAGGAATGAAATATCTATTTGACACATTGCTGGTGATGTTAACTTTGATCATTTGGTCAGAGTGGTACCTGCCAGATTTCTCCAGTGTCGTGTTACTGGTTTTTCCCGTTGTAATTAAAGTATGCTAGGATTGCAGGCATGAGCCACCACACCTGGCCTGGTAACATACTTAGAGACTTTGTAAATAATCTTGTTACTCATCAAACTGGGTAGATTGATTTTTGCCCAAAGTTATTACTATTGCTAATTTGTGATTTGCAGTTCTACCTTTCTTGCACATCAGAGTTTTACTGTGAAAATGTGCTTTCCTCTTGACTCTATCTATCTATCTATCTGGACTGAGAGATTCCTATTTTACTCCATTATAATCTCATTTGAGTTATTATTACTTTTCTTTTGGGGGAGTAGGGTTGGAGATGGGGTCTAGCTCTGTGGCCCAGGCAAAATGCTATGGTATTATATCTTCTTGTCTCAGTCTCCTAAGTAGCTGGGACTACAGGCCTTCTCACCTCACTCCCCAATCCTGCTGATTTTTCTTTTTTTCTACAGGTGGGGGTGGGTGGTCTGGCTAGTCTCAAATTCCTGGCCTAAAACAGTCTTTCTACCTGGGACTCCCAAAGTGCTAGGAACCACTGCACCCCTAGAGTTATTATTACTTTAAAGCTCAAGCTGTTGCAGTCTTAGCCAGCGGAAGCCCCTTCCAGCTTTATCCTTTGCCATTTGAATATGTCCCCACCGCTTTTTAAATACGTACGTTTTTTTTGGCACAACAAGGTGTTCCCTGGTTCACTCCTGGAATCAGTCATTTCTTTGAGGAGCCCTAAAATTTTTTTGGTGGCTAATGGTATTTATTTATTTATTTTGATACAGAGTCTTACTTTGTGGCCCTCAGTAGAGTGCCATGGTGTGATAGCTCACAGCAACGTCCAACTCTTGGGCTTAAGTGATTCTCTTGCCTCACCCTCCCAAGTAGCTGGGACTATAGGTACCTACCACTACGCCTAGCTGTTTTTAAGGACAAGATCTGGCTCTGGCTCAAGCTGGTCTCAAACCTGTGAGCTCAGGCAAACCACCCGCCTCGGCTTCCCAGAGGCTAATGGTATTTAGAAGCTATGATCTCTATGCTAGATATGCTCATTGTACTGCTTCTAGATCATCTCATCACACTTTTTGTGTTTGGGGGGAGTACATACAGACTGCTGTCCTAATTATTAATATTCATAGATAGATAGATAATGGTTACATTAAAACTATGGTAATTCTCTAATGTAAGCAAACATACACAGTTCGTATTGATACCTCCAATCCCAACCTGATACCATGGGGTTTGTTCTAGCCCTTTCCATATTTATAACTTCTTCCTCCAAGGAAGAAGTCCACAATATATTCACTTAATCCTGGAAAACATATAAAGCAATAACCACCACCAACTGTGGAATAAAAAACCTGGAAATTGTCATTCTTTTTTCCCTTTTAACATCTACCTGCTTTTGTTGACTTTCCATTGTTTTTAGGTGGTTATTTTGTATGTTTTGTTCAGAATTTATAGTGTTATATCTAGAAAGTTAGTCCAAAGGAAGCTTACTCAGACCTTATTAAAAGTGAAACTATTTTTATTTTATTTTTTTTTTCTGTATAAAACAAATGATATTTCAGGGTGGCACCTGTGGCTCAAAGGAGTAGGGCACCGGCCCCATATACCGGAGGTGGTGGATTCAAGCCTGGCCCCGGCCAAAAACTGCAAAAAAAAAAAAGATATTTCAAACATCAGATTTGTACAAAAAGGTGTACTTAAGAGATCTTTCCAGCTGAGTTATCCTGATCCTCCATTTTGAGTCACTTAACAAGAGTTTTATCAGAAAAATGATTAACTTTGACTTGTTTTGAGTATTAAATCTCAAACTAGATGCTTTCATTGACCGTCATTTTTTATCCATGGAATTGGATTAACTAATACTCATCTTCATCTAGAGCAGTGGTTCTCAACCTTCCTAATGCCGTGACCCTTTAATACAGTTCCTCATGTTGTGGTGACCCTCAACCATAAAATTATTTTTATTGCTACTTCATAACTGTAATTTTGCTACTGTTAGGAATTGTAACATAAATATCTGATATGTAGAATGTATTTTCATTGTTACGAAGAGGTTGCCACCCACAGGTTGAGAACCGCAGATCTATAGGTTAGAATTTGTGAATTGGTCATACCTTGCTGCTGTGTGCTGTTGTCATCTTTCTAGCCTGGTACATTTTACTTTGATTAAGGTAAAAATCAAAGTAAAATGATTTTGAAATCATTTACTTTGAAAAATCAAAGTAAAATGACTTTGATCGAAAACCTGAGAAAGGTCTACTTGTTCTCCAGTTGTTTTGTTTTGTTTTAAACTAAATTTTCAAACTTTAAATTCACATATTTTATAAATATTTTTGACAGTGGTTAATGGGCCACCTTGTAAGAATCACCTGGAAAGGGTGTTTTAAAAGGGTAGATTCTTAGGTTCCATACTTCATGATTCTGACTCTGTAGGCCTGAGCTTAGCCTCAAGAATCTGCATTTTCGGCTGGGCACAGTGGCTCATGCCTGTACTGAATATTATTAAGAACTCTAGGGGAGGACTGCCACCTGTTGCTCAAGCAGCTAGAGCATCAGCCACATACACCAGAGCTGGTGGGTTCCAATCCAGCCTGGGCCTGCCAAACAACAATGACAACTACAACCAAAAAATAGCTGGGTATTGTGGCAGATGCCTGTAGTCCCAGGTATTTGGGAGGCTGAGGCAACAGAATTGCTTAATAAGCCCAAGAGTTTGAGGTTGCTGTGAGCCATGACATCACAGCACTCTGTGACACCAAAGAACTCTACAGAATGTGACGTAGTGAGACTTTGCCTCAAAAAAAGAAAAAAATGGAACTCTAGGGAATACCTAACAACTAAACTTTTTGAGGGCAGCTTATAAATTAACAAGATTAACTTGTGAATTTTATTTGTTGTTGTTTTTTTTCTGTGTGGGTTGTTGAAAGTAGTTTCATTATTTTATTCCTGAATATGCCTAAAGGCAAATTCATATTTCTAATTCACCTTTATGAACAAAAGACCTCTTACAACTCATACTATTTAACACAGTGCTAGAGCATCTAGACAAAGTAAATGGAAATACTGTACTAATGGGAATTTATAATCAACTTCCCAATATAATGTCTTAGTATTAAGCATATAGGAAAGCCTACCACTGTTCATATTTCTATACTTTTACTATCTCAAATTAATTATCTTTGGATAAGATTAGCAAATAATGGCCAGGTGTGGTGGCTCACACCTGAATCTTAGCACTGTGGGAGGCCAAGGCAGGTGGATTATTTGAGCTCACCAGTTCGAGACCAGCCGAGCAAGAGCAGGACCTCCGTCTTAACTAAAAATAAAAGAGCTGAGGCAAGAGGATTGCTTGAGCCTGAGTTGGAGGTTGCTGTGAGCTATATGATGTCATGGCACTCCGCGTAGGGCGATAGCTTGAGACTCTGTCTCAAAAAAAAGGAAATAATGATCCAATTTTCTTTCATACACTTCTTAATCTTTGCTTAGTTATTTGGTCAAATTTTAAAAAACCTTTGTTTAATTTAAAATTCTTTCATGTTCATAGGTATTAAGCTACATATTCACTTTATATGTTCATCTTTCAGAGATACTCAACCTTTTTTGTTCTCTGCCACACAGTGGAAGTAAAAAAGTTGTCCTGGGCCATACATAAATACACAAACACTAATGAATGCTTATGGCAGAAACAAAAAACACCCCTGCATAATTTTCATGATACCCACCACCACAGATAAACAGAAAAGTCCTCACAGAATCTGCATCTAGCCCTTGGGCCACATGTTGGACACTCTTGCCAATAGAGTTCTGAAGGAATGGCAGCTTTGTAAACTTTCGGGAGGTTTAAATGTATTGATACATTTATTTATCATTACTTGAAAATTTTCATAAATTTTAAAACAGAGTCCAGTTCTATATACTTTGTCTGTATATTCATGTATTTTAGTCTGTTCTCAAAGTACTTAGAAATATTTCACAATAAAAAACATACACAAAACATTTGAAATTAAATAGCCCTAGATAGTTTGAAATTGTTGGTCTTGGCCCAGCATGGTGGCTCAGGCCTATAATCCTAGCAACTCTGAGAGGCCAAGGTGGGTGGATAGCTTGAGCTCAGGAGTTCAAGACCAGCCTGAGCAAGAATGAGACTCTCTACTAAAAATAGAAAAACTATCTAGGCATCATATCTGGAGCCAGTAGTCCCAGCTATTCAGGAGACTGAGGCAAGTGGATCACTTAAACCCAAGATTTAAGGTTGCTGTGAGTTAAGATACCACTGCACTCTACCCAGGGCAACAAAGTGAGACTCTCTGTCTCAAGGAAAAAAAAAAAAGAAATTGTCAGTCTTATAGCCAGACATTGTTAAATCAGTAATTAATGTAAGTTTGTGTTAGATAATCTAATGCTGGTGCATACTGGGGCAGATTTGAGTATTTATCATAGAATTATCAACTAACACTGATTTTTTTAGGAATGTGTTATCAGATTTTCATATATTGTATTAAGACATTGAATCAGAAAGTTGTTGCCCTTACTTCAGGAGATAACTATAGCCTATCATTAGTTTTTCTATAGCATGTTGAATGCAATTGATCAAGAAAATTTGTACTACAATTATGGAATACTAGAGAAACTAAATTTATTTAGAAGACTATAAAAGTTGGAACTCTCAAATAAGTTTAGAACTACATTTACCAACGGATAATTTATTTTGATTCTGTTTCAAGACCTTTTCATAACAGTTTTATTCTAAGCATTTTAAGATATAAAGAGTTTATAACCCCTCCAAAATGTCCTGAGAGAATTCTTTATTTGTTTGTTTGGGGTTTTTCATTTGTCTTTTGAGTCAGAGTCTCACTATGTTGTCCTCAGTAGAGTGCTGTGGTGTCACAGCTCACAGCAACCTCAAACTCTTGGGCTTAAGTGATTCTCTCGCCTCAGCCTCCCAAGTAGCTGGACTACAGGCACCTGCCACAATGCCTGGCTATTTTTTGTTGCAGTTGTTGTTGTTATTCAGCTGGCCTGGGTCGGGTTCGAACCTGCCACCCTCAGTATATGTGGTTGGTGCGTAACCATTGTGCTATGGGCCCGGGAGAATTCTTTTCTTTAGTCAGAGAATAGTTTTTAAGTTTTCATTTATATTGTATGTAATTTTTGGAGGCAAAATTATTTTATAGACAGTACCAAATACAATTATAAAAATACAGAAAAAAATTTCAATTTATTATGAAGGATGTTTTACTATAATTTTAAAAATTACAAAAACCAGTCAAGGCGCAGTGGCTCAGGCCTGTAATTCTAACACTCTGGGAGGCTGAGGTGGGTAGATTGCTTGAGCTCAGGAGTTGGAGACCAGCATCAGCAAGAGTGAGACCTCTTGTCTCTAAAAATAGCTAGATGTTGTGGAGGGCGCCTATTGTCCTGGCTACGTGGGTGGCTGAGCAAGAGAATTGCTTGAGCCTGAGAGTTTGAGGTTTCTGTGAGCTATATGACATCATGGCACTCTACCAAGGGTGACAAAGTAAGACTCTGTCTCAAAAAAAAAGAAAAATTTACAGAAAACAAAACCTTTTGTGCCATAATGCTCAAATGGATCAGATGCAGCTTCTTCCCATCTTGCTTGAATAAATCCAGAAATTCTCTGAAAAAGAAACTCATAGCAAAATGGAAGATGAGGTCTTTCTTAAAGTGCTGAAAAGTCTTTTAAAGTTTTTTTTTATTATTACCTGAAAGCAGTTTTGATAAATTATTTGAACTTAAGAACCAACAAAAGTTAGAAGACTATTTATAAAGAACCCTGACTCTGAGAGCATGAAATAAATTTTCTAAGTTTCAAATAATAGCAACTTTACATTCTAAGATTACCTTTCAAAGGCTTACTGCCTGTAGCTCAGTGGCTAGGGCACCAGCCACATACACCAGAGCTGGTGGGTTCAAACCCAGCCCCAGCCTGCTGAACAACAATGACAACTACAACCAAAAAATAGCCAGATGTTGTGGTGAGCACACGTAGTCCCAGCTACTTGGGAGGCTGAGGCAAGAGAATCACTTAAGCCCTAGAGTTTGAGGTTGCTGTGAGCTGTGATGTCATAGCACTCTACTGAGGGTAACATAGTAAGACTCTGTCTCAAAAAACAAAACAAAAACAGATTGCCTTACAAATTTTCCACTAAATTCCAATGAAAAGATATTCTAAAAGGATATCAGAGATGTAAATCTTTTTATTAAGCCTAATATTATATTTACTTTATTGATTTTAATAAAGGACACAGATTGTACTGTACATACAAAGTCTCTTTGTCCCTGAGATGTCATTGTGGTTTGTTTGTGAATCTTTCCATAAATTTTCTGTCCATTTAAGTAACACACATTTTGTTCCTTACACAGACAGACTTGTTCTGAATTTAGTTTGTTGACTTACCACTAGGCATGCATATAATTTCGTATCTTCAAATACTGTCTGCCCCTGAATAATTGTGCTGAATGGGTAGACTAACATTCTATACTTGCTTTGTGAACTATCACCTCTTTTTTTTTTTTTTTTTGGAGTCTTCTGGTGCTAGGGTCTAAAGGGGTGGGTCCTTATAGCTCACTGTAACTGTTAACTCCTGGACTCAAGATATCCTCAGGACTCAGCCTTTCAAGTAGCTGGGATCATAGACAAGCACCTCTAGGACAAAGTGAGCAAATTTTAACATTGGTAAAGCAGGACACCATTGGTAGGGTGACCAGATTTTAACTTCAGTAAGGCCGGACAACAATGCAAACTTTGGTAAGCAGTTCTCGATAATTACTTCTCTGCAATTGTTTGTTATTATTACAGTTTAACATTATAAAATTAACAAAAATAATATAAAACTCATTATGGCGAAATAGCCACATGGCAGCCGAAAATCATATATTCCCTTCCTGTTCTCCCGACTGTTCATGCATTCTTTCCAAAAATCGGGACTTTTTTAAAACGCCGCAGGACACGGGACAAATTGTTGAAAAGCAGACGTCTCGTCACCCTAACCATTGGGGGGGAGCGGGGCCTGACAACAATGTAAACTTTGATAAGCAGTTCTCAATAATCAGGTCTTGGCTCGGCGCCTGTGGCTCAAG
>NW_003852413.1:24640578-24645935 GCF_000181295.1 Otolemur garnettii
CTTGCTTGAGCCCAGGAGTTGGAGGTTGCTATGAGCGTGATGCCATGGCACTCTACCCAGGGGGATAGCTTGAGGCTCCGTCTCAAAAAAAAAAATAATAATCAGGTCTCAACAATTATTTGTTATTATTAAAGTTTAACATTAAAAAATTAACAAAAATAATATAAAACGCATATCCTGGTGAAATAGCCACGTGGCAGCCGAAATTCCCTTCCTGTTCTCCCGTGTTTTCTAGCTTGTCGTGCATTCTTTAAAAAAGCGCAACTTATTAAAAAAGCTGCAGGATGCAGGACAAATTGTTAAAAATCGGGACTGTCCTGCAAAAAGCGGGACGTCTGGTTACCTTACTCTGGGGGCTGGGGACTTGTTTGTTCCAGACAGTTTGGCTCCTTCTGAGCTAATTGTCTTTGCCTAGAAGCAAGGGAGGGAGCCAGTCTCCTTCTGATACCTTGCCCAGGAGGGGAGTAGGGAGTTTACATTAGCCTTTTCATTTCCAAATGAAGTTACATTAACCTCTTCATTCCCAAATGGAGTTACATTAACCTTTTCAGCAGCTGAAAACCCTGTATTCCCTTCCCATTCTCCCGCTGTTCCCTAGCTTGTCATGCATTCTTTTCAAAAATCGGGACTTTTAAAAAACGCTGCAGGATGCGGGACAAATTGTTAAAAATTGGGACTGTCCCGCCAAAAGCAGGATGACTGGTCACTTTACTCTAGGACCAGCTAATTTTTATTTATTTTATTTATTCATGCACTCTTCCCCCCCTCCCAGCCCATCAGGGTTTAATGTTTCTGTAACAGAGGCCGCGCCTAAGCAGTCGCAGATCTCCCAGCCCTGGGGCGGAGGAGGGAAGGCCTGGGGTGGGGCGGCGCTGGCATTCATGCACTCTTTTACTAAAAATAATATAATCCATACTCAAAAGCCCAAGAACAAAATAAGTTTATTTCCCATTTTGGTAATGAACAGGAATCTTTTTTTGTAATAGACCTCAAGAGTTACAGGGTTTAATAAAAAAGCATTTTTTTTTTTTTTGAGACAGTCTGACTTTGTTGCCCTCAGTAGAGTTCTGTGGGGTCATAGCTCATAGCAACTTCAAACTCTTGGGCACAAGTGATCGTTCCTCTTGCCTTAGCTTCCCAGACAGCTGGCACTATAAGTGCCTGCCACAATGCCTGGCCATTTTTTTTAGAGACAGTATCTTTCTCTTTCTCATGCTGGTCTGTCTCCAACTCATGAGCTCAGGTGATCCACCTGTCTCAGCCTCCAAGTGCTAGGATTACAGGTGTGAGCCACTGTGCTCAGCCCTACCCCCAGCTAATTTTTACATTTTTGGTAAAAACTATATTCCCCAGCCTGGTCTCCATCTCCTGGCTGCCTCAGCTTCCCAAAGCACTGAGATTACAGGTGTGAGTTCTATACCCAGCCCTATCTCAAGGAATTCCTTTCACAAAAAATACCCAACAAAAGTAAAGAGTATGATGGAATGAACCTCTTTTTTTTTTTTTTTGAGACAGAGCCTCAAGCTGTCCCCCTGGGTAGAGTGCTATGACATCACAGCTCACAGCAACCTCCAACTCCTGGGCTCAAGTGAGTCTCCTGCCTCAGCCTCCCAAGTAGCTGGGACCACAGGCGCCCACCACAATGCCCAGCTGTTTTGTGTGTGGGAGGGGGATGTCAACATTTCACCAATGCATGTATTGTTGAAATATATATTTATGGTACGAGATAAGGATTTAGCTTAATTTTTTTTCAATTTTGAGTTTTCCTAACATGAAATAATTCTTTTCCTCCCACTAATGTGAAAAGTCACCTCCACTACTTATGAATTTCACATATGTATTTGGGCCTTTTCTCAATACTTTATTTGTTCCAGCATTTTTTTTCTTCATAATTATTTTATTATTTTCAATTTAGTAAGACTTATACATTTTGGTAAGTACCTCTTCTTTCTCTTCTTTTCAGTAAGGTTTGTTTTTTTGTTTTTTGGGGGTTTTTTTGAGACAGAGCCTCAGGCTACCCCCCTGGGCAGAGTGCCGTGGCACCACAGCTCACAGCAACCTCCAACTCCTGGGCTCAAGCAGTCTCCTGCCTCTGCCTCCCAAGTAGCTGGGACCACAAGCGCCCGCCACAACGCCTGGCTGTTTTTTTTGGTTGCAGCCATCATTGTTGTTTGGCGGCCCAGGCTGGATTCGAACCCACCACTTTAGGTGTATGTGGCTGGCACCTTAGCCACTTGAGCCACAGGTGCCAAGCCTGTTTTTTTGTTTTTTAAAGACAGTCTCACTCTCTTGTGCAGGCTAGAGCTCCATAGCATCAGCCTAGCTCACAGCAGCCTCATACTTTTGGGTTCAAGTGATCCTTTTGCCTCAGTCCCCAGAGTAGCTGAGATTACAGGTGCCCACCACAATGCCCAAGTAATTTTTCTATTTTTAGTAGAAATTGGGTCTCGCTGTTGCTCAGGTTGGTCTCAAACATCTAAGCTAAAGGGATCCTCCCTCTTGGGCCTCCCAGAGTGCTAGAATTATAGGCGTAAGGCATTGCACCCACTTTTTTCAACAAGTTATTGATTTTTACACATTTTTTTTCACTTTGAAAACAGTCACTATTTTTTTTTTTCAGACAATCTCATTATGTTGCCCTCAGTAGAGTACTGTGGCATAACAGCTCATAGCAACCTCAAACTCCTGGGCTTAAGCGATGCTCTTGCCTCAGCCTCCCAAGTAGCTGGGACTACAGGTACCCGCCACAATGCTTGGCTATTTTTTGAACCCACCACCCTTGGTATATGGGGCCGGCCTCCTACTCACTGAGCCACAGGCGCTGCCTGACGCTGGGCTATTTTTTATTGTCGTTGTTGCAATTGTCATTGTTTAGCTGGCTGGGGCCAGGTTCGGATCCACTAGCCTGGGTGTGTGTGGCCAGTGGCCTACTCACTGACCTTACAGGTGCCACCTAGCAGCCCCTGTTTATTAACTGACCAGATTACAGAAACAATCAGGGCAGATACTTTAGCTCATTCTTCTTTTTTTTGAGACGAGTCTCACTATGTCACCTTTGGTAGAGTGCTATGACGTCACAGCTCACAGCAACCTCAAACTCTTGGGTTCAGGTAATTCTCTTGCCTCCGCCTCCCAAATAGCTGGGACTACAGGCACCCGCCACAATGCCTGGCTGTTTTTTTGTTTTGTTTTGTTTTGTTTTTACAGTTGTCATCATTGGTTAGCTGCTCTGGGCCGGGTTCAAACCTGCTAACTTCGGTATATGTGGCTGGCGCCATTACCACTGTGCTCTGGGCGCTGAGCCAGTTCATTCTTTTTCTTTTTTGAGACAGAGTCTCAAGCTGTTGCCTTGAATAGAGTACTGTGGCATCACAGCTCACACCAACCTCCAACTCCTGGGCTTAAACGATTCTTTTGCCTCAGCCTCCCAAGTAGCTGGGACCACAGATGCCCAACACAATGCCTGGGTATTTTGTGTGTGGGAGGGGGAATTGCAGCTGTTATTGTTGTTTTGTGAGCCTGGGCTGAATTTGAACCCACCAGCTCTGGTATATGTGACTGGCGCCCTACCTTCTTGAGCTACAGGCACCTAGCCCCAGTTCATTCTTCTAATAAGCCTACTGATTTGGTTTTCCCTGTACCAGCATCTCTACCTTCTACAAAGTGGATTGTCTTTTTCTTCATTCCACTCTGTGGAGACAGTAACTTGAAGGGCCACAAGATGTTACTTGCTTTTTTGAAGCGTTTTCCAACAGTATAGATCTCATGAATCAGATTCTCCATGCAGGTGATGCCATATTTACTAAGAGATTGAGCAGTCAAACTGTTATCAGTCAATATAATTTGCTTCTTATTGATTTTGCCATAACCCCACTTGTAGATTAGCTCATTTACTAACTTCAGATTTGGGTGCCCCCATGCAGTATACGGTTCTACAATTCTCACCATGTTAATTGAAGCCTTGTTGAGCTTAACAGAAGTTCCATTGAAGATCTGGCAAAGGCAAAGAAGCTGCAATACCTTTTGGACCTTTGTATTCACATATGGCATCATATTGATGCCTCTGATCCTGTTGACAAATGCCAATTTGGGTTCTACAGGTACATAAATGTTGTGAGCTTTTCTTGCCATCCTAGCCATCTGAATCTCAGTTCTGTACATCTGCCTATATTCTTTATGATAATGCTGATTAGCTTTTTCATAGATAAACTTCTTCCTTGCCTTTCGAAGCATCCTTTGGGCATACTTCTTTTTCAGACGCTTGATCTTCAGCTCTGTGAAATTCTTTCTCTTTTTCATAAGGGTTTCTGGCACAGCAGGAACCTTCTTTTTCTTCTCTTCGGCATCCTCCATGGTTCCAGCCGGAAAAGAGCATTGCTTTGTTGTTGTTGTTTTTGAGACAAAGTCTCACTTTGTCTACCTTGGCATAGTGCTTTGGTGTCACAGCTCATAGCAACCTCAACCTCTTAGGCACAAGTAATTTTTTTTGTCTCAGCCTCCCTAGTACCTTGGACACCCAGGCACCTGCCACAACGCCCGGCTATTTTTAGAGATGTGGTCTTGTTTTTGCACAGACTGGTCACGAACCTGTGAACTCAGGCAATCCACCCTCCTCAGCCTCCCAGAGTGCTAGAATTACAGGCTTGATCCACCACGTCAGGCCTCAGGTTTTCATTTACATAAATTTAAGAATCTGTTTGTTTTTTAAACAAAATGAAGACCTCTTTTGATTCTGATTTAATATGCACTAAATTCATACACTGGGCATTTGATCAGGAAATTAAATTGCTTTAGGAGTACTGTTATCTTATACAATATTAAATTATGCTATTCAAGACCATCTTATGTTCATGTCCTTATTAATGAAGCAGTTTGTTGAAACTTTCATTGTTTCTGCCATTGGTGGTATAAAGGAAAAACGGTCAGTTTTGTGTATCAATCTTTTATTTACTTTATTATTTTAATTATTTTCAGTTGTTCCTTAGATTTTCTATACATTTGTATTACCCGCAGTGTAAAATAACTATCTCTTCCAATATTTATGGTAGTTTTTCTTCTGTGTCAATACTGTAGCCAGAACTTCCAAAACAATTTTGAATAAAGGTGATGATATTGGTCATTCCTATCTTGTTCCTAACCTTTATTATGGTACCATTTGATGGACATGATTTTGAACAAACATCATTATATTATAACATTGCTTTATAATCTTTTAATGTAGTATAAACCCGTAAATGTGGAAATGAGTAGAACTTGGCTACACCATTTTTCATTGCCATGTAGTACTCTGTTATAAAAGAGTTTTTTGGTTTTCTAAGTTAGTTTCATTTTTTTTCTTTCTTCTTTTTTTTTTTTTT
>NW_003852413.1:24645955-24650464 GCF_000181295.1 Otolemur garnettii
CTGTCACCCTGGCAAGAGTTCTGTGGCATCACAGTTCACAGCAACCTCCTACTCTTGGGCTTAAGCGATTCTCTTGCCTCAGCCTCCCATGTAGCTAGGACTACAGGCACCCATCACAATGCCAGCCTATTTTTTGGCTGTAGTTGTCATTCTTGTTTCGTGGGCCGGGGCTGCATTTGAACCTGCCAGCTCTGTTGTCTGTGGCTGGTGCCCCAGCTGCTTGAGCTACAGGCGCTGAACCTCTAAGTTAGTTTCTTACTGTTAGATACTTTTTTCTTTAGTCATTTTCTATCATAACACTGCTGTAATGATTTAATATTATAGACATGGATTTAATAAGATGAAGAGTATACATATTTTCTCACTGTGTCAGCATCGGTTGAAGGCTATGGCATCATAGCTCACTGCAACCTCAAACTCTTGGGCTTAAGCAATTCTCTTGCCTCAGCCTCCCAAGTAGCTAGGATTACAGGCAGCCACCACAATACCTGGCAATTTATTTTATTTTTTATTTTTTTTTGCAGTTTTTGCCTGAGGCCGGGTTTGAAACCACCACCTCTAGTATATGGGACTGGCGCCCTACTCCTTTGAGCCACAGGTGCCCCCAATACCTGGTAATTTTTTTGTTACAGTAGTGGTTCAGCTAGCCTAGGCCGGGTTTGAACCCACCAGCCTTGGTGTATGTGGTCGACGCACTAACCACTGAGAAATGGCGCTGAGCCCAAAAAGACATTTTACATATAGGGTTCAGTACTGCAAGTGTGGTTGAGCATCATCTGTGGGTCTTGGAATGTATCCGTGAATAAGGGTGCGCTGCCACCCTGTATATCCAGGTGTAAAGCTTTGTGGTGTGATTTAGAAGTCATGAATGTATATAGTGACTAAAGCCATGGAAGAGTTAAGAGACCATTAGGTGTACCTCTTTTGGATTTACATTACCCATGGGAAATAAGGAAGCCAGGAGGCAACATAACAAAGCCATTCAGACAATAAAAAACACTTCTTGTAGTCAGGTTATGCCATTATTTTTGACACCCTGCATTTGTCAATCCCTCTTCTTGCGCTTCATCATCATTACAACTTGACTATTTGGTCTCTGTTTCTCAGTGTCATTCTCCTTTTCCTACTACCAGCTCTGAAACTTTATTTCTCAAATCAGTCTCTACCCAGAGAAAGGATGTCAGTGGTCTAGTTAGTTTCACACTATAGACAACTATTTTATTTTTGTAGAGACAGAATCTCACTTTATTGCCCTCAATAGAGTGCCGTGGCATCACAGCTCACAGCAATCTCTAACTCCTGAGCTTATGTGATTCTCTTGCCTCAGCCTCCCAAGTAGCTGGGACTACAGCCCCCTGCCACAGTGCCCGGCTATTTTTTTGTTGCAGTTTGGATGGGGCCAGGTTTGAACCTGCCACACTCAGTATATGGGGCTGGCACCTTACCCACTGAGCCACAGGCAACTGCCCTATAGACAGCTATTTTAAATTTCCCACAAACTTTATGGCCACCTTGTATTTAATAAACAGTTATTTCATGCTCTTCTTGTGTTAGGAAGGGCACAAGCTAGGAGTATGGTGAACTGGGCCTATCTGGCTCATGCATTTATAGACCTTTATTCTCTATCTTTGATGGTGGGGAAAAAAGACCAAAATCAAGTAAATGCACAGTTATAGATGGTAATTTGCTATGATGGAAATTAACAGGTCCCTGAAGTATAGAATATCTCAGTGGAAAGGAGAATCCTTTATTTTAGGCAAGTCAGAGAAAGACCTCTGATAAAAATACATCTTTTGCAAGACCTCATGAATGAGAAGAACAGGGTAACAGACATGGAGGAACAATTTGTGCAAATGTCCTAAGACAAAAGAGCTCTGGAGCCAAACCATAGTATAGCTCTGGTGGCTTAGAGTTTAGCAGCCTTAAGATCAGCTGTCCATCCGGATTTAATCAGGAAGATAGGATGCCCACCCAGTGATATTAAATAGTAATTGGTGTGGTAGGAACTCTAAAGAGCTCTGCATCACAAATACTGAGGTTGGCCATATATCAGATACTTGCACCCTTATACAAACATTATCTCTTGGTTTAAAAGTTCTGTATTAAGGTTGTTGAAGTCTTATGAGTTAACACTGTTTCATGCATCTCTTAATTAGTATAAAATCAATGTCCGCTATAACTGACACCTATTTGATTTTTTGTGGAGATGAAGTCTCACTATGTCACCCTTGGTAGACACCCTTGGTAGCTGTGGTGTCACAGCTCACTGAAACCTCAAACTCTTGGGTTTAAGTGATTCTCTTGCCTCAGCCTCCTACGTAGCCTGGGTTACAGGTGCCTTCCACAATGCCCAGCTATTTTTTGGTTGCACTTGTCATTGTTTAGCAGGCCCAGGTCAGGCTCAAGCCTGCCAGCTTAAGTGTATGTGGCCGGCGCCCTACTCCCCGAGCTATGGGCGCCAAGCCCTTATTTGATTTTTATTTATGAATTTAACTTGTCTCCAGGCTTTTGAGGTTAACTTATCAGGAACAAATAGAATATATACAAATAAATAATCAGGATCAGGAAAAATGTAAAGAAAAGTAGTAAGTCAAAGCCAGAAAAAAAATAGATGCATCTTTATGTGAGCCTGCATAGTTGCTATAATGGGGTCTCAAATTTAGCTTTAAACTTCTTGGTAGCATAAATGAAATATCATCATTAACAGAAAAGTGGATATATACAAACCACTCCCTAGAAACAGAGTTCTTCCTAGAACTAACATTTAAGAGAAAATTTTCCATAGAAAATTTAACTGCAGATTTTATAAGATTAGATCTTTTATCATCCTTTATAACATAAGAACAAAATGACAGTATCTAAAAATGTGGACTTCTGACAGTCCAGTTGATCTAGAGTTGTTTTCAATTGCAAGTAAATAAAACTCCACCTCAAATTGGCTGGGACAATAAGTGAGCATTTTTCTTGAAGTTCAGCAGTTCAAGACCTAAAGTATCTGCTGCATTCATGAAAGAGAGGCAGCAGCTTGTTTGGTGGTGGAACTGCAGCATTCGCCTGTAGTTAGGGTGAGTTTACTCCTTAATCCCAAACCTTTCCTCAGTGGATTAACGGGAAGGCCAGTGAAGGCCAAACTTAAGTGGGGAATGGAATTCAAGGGCTACTTGTAGATAGGTGTGTGAACATGCAGGTTACAAATACAGAAGAATACATAGATGGGGCATTGTTGGAACATCTGGGTGAAGTTTTTTTAAAGTGTAATAATGTCCTTCATATTAGAGTTGTTGAAGAACAGGAAGATGAAGAAAGGAGAGAATATGTATTTCTGGACAATGAAGAATAAGTGAGGTTATCTCACATAAAAGGAAATACTGGGGCAAGCTGGGCTATCAAGTTTATTGATATAGGGGAACTGCAAGGTCACCACCAGCAGTTTTCTATCTATGTTCTGCCATGAACTGCATCACTTTGGTCCTACAGCTCCTTTTTTTAATGGGGACAGGATGGATGTCAGCAAATAATGGATTAATGTGTTTATTAACTGTGAGTGAAGAGATGGACTAGCATTAATGCCCCAATAAAGCCTCTTCTCAGATCTTAGCCCAATTGACCTAGGCCTGAACTAGTCACTACAACAGGCTTAATCAACTGGGACAAACTGGATGTTGGAATGTTACAGTTACATTTTCAACCACAGATTGAGTGTAACACACTTAAAGGATTCATGATCTTCAATCTTCTATAAATACTTAGTTCAACATTTGACAGGAATAGATAGGACGAGGCCCTATCTTAGTCCTGTTGTGCTGCTATAACGAAATATCTGAGACTGGGTAATGTATACTGGACAGAAATTTATTTCTCACAGTTCCAGAGGCTGGGAAGCCTGGAATCAAGGTGCTGGCTTCTGGCAAGGGCCTTCTTGCTGCAGGATAACATGGCAGAAGGCAAAGAAAATGAGGTGGCCTATTCTTCCTTTTATAACAAACCCATGTCCATGATGATGATAATGACATTAATCCATTCACCTCGTAGCCTAATCAGTTTTTAAATGTCCCTCCTCTAATACTGTTACACTGGCAATTTAACATCACTGTGAATTTTGGAGGGGCAATTATTTTATTTTATTTTTTTTAGAGACAGTCTCACTTCGTTGCCCTCAGTAGGTGCTATGGCGTCATAGCTCACAGCAACCTCCAACTCTTAGGTGATCCTCTTGCCTCAGGCTCCCGAGTAGCTGGGACTGCAGGCGCTTAGGTGATTCTCTTGCCTCAGGCTCCCGAGTAGCTGGGACTGCAGGTGCTCACCACAATGCCCAACTATTTTTTGGTTGCAGTTTGGCCATGGCCAGGTTTGAACTCGCCACCCTCGGTATATGGGACCACCACAGGTGCCACCCAGGAGGGGCAGTTATTTTGAGGTCCTTGAGTAGAGATATATTTAGTTGTTTTTTTTTTTTTTTTGAGACGGAGCCTCAAGCTATCCCCCTGGGTAGAGTGCCATGGCATCATG
>NW_003852413.1:24652007-24653331 GCF_000181295.1 Otolemur garnettii
GTTGCAGCCATCATTGTTGTTTGGCGGGTCCGGGCTGGGGATTCGAACCCACCACCTTAGGTGTACGTGGCTGGTGCCTTAGCCGGTTGAGCTATAGGTGCCGAGCCTAATTCAGAAACTTTTTTGGAGATGAATCTTGCTGTTTTGCCTAGGCTGGTCTCAAACCTCTGTCCTCAGGCAATGGTCCTGCTTCAGCCCCCTGAACAGCTGGGATTATAAACCTTGCCGCCACACTCAGCAGGCACTTTTACCCATTTTCTATTTCCATCTCTTCCTCCTTAGAGAAGGTATTTGTTCTACACATTAGTATAGGTTGCCTACAGACAATTTAAAATAAAACAGTAAAATTTTAGTAATAAAATTAATAAACTTTTAATAAAAAGTAATAAAATTACTTTTATTTTACTATTTGTTATTTGGGCTTTTCTTCGGAGCTTTTCCTCTCCCTTGCTAGTGTCTGGCTGAGTCAGCAAGATACACATCAGTTATATTTACTTTCCATGTTCCCCTTAGCTTAAACCTTCCAGTTTATTTAATTATCATCAGTTTTTATTGTTCTCTTATATCGGCTTTTCCATACTTGGAGCAAATCAAAATACATCAGAAATGTATTAAAGGAAGTGAATATATTTTTAAAATGAGGGAAATTTCTTACAACCAATTCAGGTGCTCTTACTGGTTTTACTGATAGCATGTAACTATTTCAATCACCGAAAGCACCTTTTGCTTCAAAACTGAAAATATTAAAAGAATTGTGGTAATGGTATCAAACAAACATAGACCAGTGGAATACAAGCTCTTAAACAAGATGGAAATAAGGGTGGAGGAAAATAAACATTAGTTTAAAATAAAAAAGAAGTAAACTTTTAGATTTATGGCTAAATGATTTTCAGCAAGGGTACGAAGACCATCCAGTGGGGAAAGGATACTGTTTTCAACAAATGGTGTTGAAAAAACTGAATATCCACATGCAAAAGAATGATTTGGACCCTTTCCTTACAGCATATACCAAAATCAACTCCAAATGGATCAAAGACCTAAACATAAGAAAGAGCTAAGATTAGAAAATTCTTAGAAGAAAACATAAGGTAAAGCCTTCAATGACATTGGATGGTGCATTCATTTTTTTTTTAGATATGACACCAGAGGCTCAGGAAAGAAAGGGAAAAATAGATCAATTGGATTATATCAAAATTAAAAATCTTAATGCATTAAAGAAGAAGCAACCCTCAAAATAGAAAATATTTGCAAATCATGTATCTAATAAAGAGTTGTTGTCTGGAATACATAAACTTCTAAAATATGGCAGCAACAACAACAACAA
>NW_003852413.1:24653715-24654979 GCF_000181295.1 Otolemur garnettii
AAAAAAAAAAAGAAAATATGTAAATGGCCAAGTAGCACATGAAAAGATTTTCTTTTTTTTTGGTTGGCTATTTTTTTGGTTGCAGCCATGATTGTTGTTTGTGGGTCTGGGCTGGATTCGAACCCTCCACTTTAGGTGTATGTGGCTGGCGCCTTAGCCACTTGAGCCACAGGCACCGAGCCATGAAAAGATTCTCAATTGGTGGGCGGTGCCTGTGGCTCAGTGGGCAGGGCACTGGCCCCATATACCGAGTGTGGTGGGTTCAAACCCAGCCCCAGCCAAACTGCAAACAAAAAATAGCCAGATGTTGTGGCAGGCTCCTGTAGTCCTAGCTACTTGGGAGGCTGAGACAAAAGAATTGCCTAAGCCCAGGAGTTGGAGGTTGCTATGAGCTGTGATGCCATGGTACTCTACCGAGGGTGACAAAGAGAGACTCTGTCTCTTAAAAAAAAGAACAGAAAAGATTCTCAGTGGGCAGTGCCTATGTCTCAGTGGGTAGGGCGCCAGCCCCATATACCAAAAAAGGTGGTGGGTTGAAACCCAGCCCCAGCTAAACTGCAACAAAAAAAATAGCCTGGTGTTGTGGTGGACGCCTGTAGTCCCAGTTACTGAGGAGGCTGAGGGAAGAGAATCACCCAAGCCCAGAAGTTGGAGGTTGCTGTGAGCTGTGATGCCACAGCATTCTACCGAGGACAATAAAGTGAGACTCTGTCTCTTAAAGAAAGAAACAAACAAAAAAAGAGAAAAGCTTCTCAACATCACTAATCATTAGGGTAATGCAAATGAAAACCTAAATGAAATACCAGTTCACATTCATTATGAAGGCCATTATTCAATAAATAGCAGGTGTTTACTAGGATGTGGAAATATTAGTACCTTTGTGCACTGTTGATAGGAATTGAAAATGATGAAACTGCTATTAAAAACAGTATGGCAGGGCGGCACCGGTGGCTCAGTAGGGCACTGGCCCCGTGTACTGAGGGTGGCAGGTTCAAAACTGGCCCAGCCAAACTGCAACAACAACAACAAAGTATAACACTTCCCCCCCCCCAAAAAATTTAACATTATTATAATGTCCAGAAATTCTCCTTCTGTGGGTATATACTCAAAAGGATTGAAAGCAGGGACTGGGCTCCATGGCTCAGGCCTATAATCCTCGCACTCTGGGAGGTGGAGGTCGGAAAATAGTTTGAGCTCAGGAGTTTGAGACTAGCCTGAGCAAGAGCAAGACCCCATCTCTACTAAAAATAGAAAAATATGGCTC
>NW_003852413.1:24656409-24673558 GCF_000181295.1 Otolemur garnettii
CTTGAGCCCAGGAGTTGGAGGTTGCTGTGAGCTGTAATGCCACGGCACTCTACCCAGGGGGACAGCTTCAGGCTCTGTCTCAAAAAAAAAAAAAAAGAAAAAAGAAATTCTAGCCCTATTCCAAACTGTTGTTTCCTGGATTTTTAACAGTCCAGGTATCTCAAGGAATATCATAATTTTTTTTTTGAGACATAGTCCCATTCTGTCACCCTGAGTAGAATGGAGTGCCTTGCCATCATTATAGCTAATAGCAGTCTCAATCTCCTGAGCTCTTGCCTCAGCCTCCTGAGAAGCTGGAACTACAGGTGCCAACCATGATACCCGGCTGTTTTTTCTACTTTTAGTAGAGTCAAGGTCTCACTTTTGCTCAGATAGGTCTGGAACTCCTGATCTCAAGCAATCCACCTGCCTCCATCTCCCAGAGTACTAGGATTACAGGTCACCATGTCAGGCCATAAAATTCTTAATAAACTTTTAATTGACTTACATCTTTAAAACACATCCTATGTTGTACTTTTATCACTTGCAGAAGAGCCTAATACTAATTGTCATTCAGATGAAGATGACTTTTAGGGTGTTTATAAGTGAAGACTATTTCAAGAATAAACCACTCTTTTCACTTCAATCCGAGGATTCCCTGACCTATTTGTACAGCTAGCTTATGGTACAATTTATCAGACTTCAAGCTGATAAATTTAAGTAGATAAATTATTGATCTACTTCAAAATAAGTATTAATCCTCTGTAAGGCTGGGGAAAATTCTAGGCAGTAAATATTTTCTAACATACGTTAGGAGTCTTATAATTTACTAAATTAGAATTAGATACATACAGAGATTTCACATTTTATAGTTGCTGTATTTTAGATTTTATGAAATTATTTTGTCCTCTTTTCTTTAAAACTGTAAAATTCTTTCTAAGGATATCTCACCCCTAGCCTATTTCTTTTGATATCTAGAAGTGGGAAAATGGTTTTCTCACTTCCCCAAAATTGTATCAGTTAGAAATCATTTGTCATCTCTTGATGCAAGTAATTGAACTTCTACTTCGTTTAAATGTATATTATCAATTAAAACACTACTTTCTCTGTGTTTTATTTGGACAGTAATTATCTTTGCAAATTGCTCCATCCTTTTGTGTTCGAAAGAAGTTCTGGGGGGTGTGCGTGATATGTGTGTGTGTGTGTGTGTGTGTACTGTGTGCATCCTTATTCATAGGCCAGTCAAGGGAAACTATTGTACAATAAGATTCTCTCCCTTTCTTTTCCTTATAGGATATTTTCTTTTTTGGATGTCGTTACCTTGTGTCGCTGTGCTCAGGTCTCCAGGGTAAGAATGGTTTACATGGTACAGGGGACCTTTTCTTTGCGCTGATGACAGTCTCTTTAGTAGGCTCACCATTTATTTCAGGTGGTACTTTTATGCTATCCTGTTTTAAAGGATTTCACCCGTGGCATATCCAAAACCATCTAATTATTATGTGATGGGATTCTACTACATGTGCTGTCTTTAACTTTTTATAACTTAATTACAAAATATGAACAGGAAACATTTTCAATGAGAAAGCATTTAACATGCATATTAATCAGGTACACTTAACTCAAAATTGTAATGAAATTATGTTTCCTTACGTTTTCCTAGTATATTTTACATATTTCATTTTATTTTTTTGAGGCAGAGTCTCAGTCTCTTGCCAAGGCCAGAGTGCTATGTTAACCTATCTCGGAGCAACCTCAAACTCCTAGGCTTAAGTGATCCTCCTGCTTCAGCTCCCAAACAGCTGGGACTACAAGCACCTGCCACAACACCCAGCTAATTTTTCTAGTTTTTTGTTTTTCTTTGTGACAGAGCCTCAATCTGTCCCCCTGTGACATCACAGTTCACCGCAACCTCCAACTCCTGGGCTCAAGCAAGTCTCCTGCCTCAGCCTCCCAAGTAGCTGGGACCACAGGTGCCTGCCACAACACCTGCCACCTTAGGTGTATGTGGCTGGCGCCTTAGCCCTTGAGCCACAGGCGCCGAGCCTAATTTTTCTAGTTTTGACTCGTTTTTCTATTTTAAGTAGAGACAGAGTCTTGCTCTCACTCAGGCTGATCTCAAACTCCTGAGCTCAAGGAATCCTCCAGCCTTGGCCTCCTAGAGTGCTCTGATTATAGTTGTGTACCACTGGGCCCAGCCAGCTTTTGATAATGTAATTCTCATGTTATTTTCCTATACTTTCTTTAAAGGATGATAGCAAGAATTAAAAAAAAAAAAAGTTGCAGGATAAACCAAACCCCATTTCCAAAGAGAGTTACACTAACTATCCATTTTTAGACCAGGAGAGGTAGTTCAGGCCTGTAATTCCAAGGCTTTGGAAGGCAGCGGCAGGAGGATCACTACAAAAAGTTTTTAAAAATTTAGCTGGGCTTGGTGGTGCATGCCTCTAATCCTTGCTACTTGGGAGGCTGAAGTGGGAGAGTCACTTTGTCTTTAAAAAAAAAAAGAAAAAAATCCATTTTTGTCAGTTGACATTGCTTTGACAAAATGATAAAGCATCATAGTCTTACTGGCAGTATAAAGGGTAGAATATCTGGTGTAGGAAAATTGCTTTATGAATCATTTCTAATCTCTTTTTTAATACAGATATATAATAATTTACTAAAATGATGACTACCAGCCGGGCACAGTGGCTAACACCTGTGATCGTAGCACTCTGGGAGGCTGAGGTGGGTGGATTGATTGAGCTCAGGAGTTTGAGAGGAGCCCACATAAGAGTGAAATCCTGTCTCTACTACAGAAAAAAAGCAAGGCATGTGGCAGGGGCCTGTAGTCCCAGCTCTGGAGGCTGAGGCAGGAGGATCTCTTGAGCCCAAGAGTTTTTTTGTTTTTTGTTTTTTTTTAGACAGAGCCTCAAGCTGTCCCCATGGGTGGAGTGCTGTGGTATCACAGCTCACAGCAACCTCCAACTCCTGGGCTTAAATGAGTCTCCTGCCTCAGCCTCCCAAGTAGCTGGGACTACAAGCGCCTGCCACAACGCCCAGCTATTTTTTGGTTGCAGCCATTGTTGTTTGGTGGGCCTGGGCTGGATTCGAACCCACCACCTTAGGTGTATGTTGCTGGTGCCTTAGTCACTTGAGCCATAGGTGCCGAGCCCAAGATTTTGAGGTTGCTGTGGGTTATGATGATGCCATGGGCACTCTACCCAGGGTGACAGAGTGAAACTCTGTCTCAGTAAATTAATTAATACCTACAATTGTCATCTTTCTTTCTTTTTTTTTTTAAGAGACAGAGTTTCACTTTATCGCCCTGGGTAGAATGCTGTGGCATCACAGCTCACAGCAACCTCCAACTCCAGGGCTTAGGCAATTCTCTTGCCTCAGCCTCCTGAGTAGCTGGGACTACAGGCACCTGCCACAGCACCTGGCTGTTTTTTTTTTTTTTTCTTTTCAGTTTTGGCCGGGCCAGGCTTGAACCCACCACCCCTGGTAATACGGGACTGGCGCCCTAGTCCTTAAGCCACAGGCACTGCTCATGCCCAGCTATTTTTCGTTGCAGCGAAAGTATATGGGGCTGGCCCCCTACCCACTGAACCCCAGGCGTCGCCTTTTTTTAGAGACAGAGTCTCACTATGTCGCCCTCAGTAGAGTGCTGTGGCATCACAGCTCACAGCAACCTCCAACTCTTGGGTTTAAGAGATTCTCTTGCCTCAGCTTCCCACATAGCTGGGACTATAGACGCCCTTCACAATGCCCAGCTATTTTTTGTTGTAGTTGTCATCATTGTTCTTTTGTAGGCCTGAGCCAGGTTCAGACCTGCCTGCCTCGGGGTATGTGGCTGGCGCACTAACCACTGAGCTACAGGCATTGAGCCCAAGTGTCATCTTTTTATGAATCCATCATTGGCTTTTTGTTTGTTCATTTATTTAACAGATATTTATTAAGAACCTACTGCATACCAAATTTGGTCCTAGATGCTGGGTATGTAATATGTTTTTATCCAAAGTATTATATTTATCTGCATAGGTGGACCCATATGTCACTTTAGTTTTTTTTGAGACAGAGCCTCAAGCTATCACCCTGGGTAGAGCACTGTGCTGTCACAGCTCACAGCAACCTCAAACTCCTGGGCTTAAGCGATTCTCTTGTCTCAACTTCCCAAGTAGCTGAGACTACAGGTGCCCCCTGCAATGCCTGGCTATGTTTTGGTGGGGGGGGGGGCATTGTAGTTGTCCTTGTTTGGCAGGCCCATGCCAGATTCAAACCTGCCAGCCCTGGTGTATGTGGCTGGTGTCCAGCTGCTTAGCTACAGGTGCCACCCCAAATGTCACTTTAAATCACCACACTTAAAAAAAGGGAAACATGGCTCAGCACCTGTAGCTCAGCAGCTAGGGTGCCAGCCACATACACCTGAGCTGGCGGGTTCAAATCCAGCCCGGGCCTGCCAAAACAACGACAACTACGATAAAAAAATAGCCAGGCGTTGTGCTGGGTGCCTATAATCCCAGCTACTTTAGAGGCTGAGGCAAGAGAATCTCTTAAGCCCAAGAGTTTGAGGTTGCTGTGAGCTGTGAATGCCCAGTGCTCTTCTGGGGGGAGCATAGTGAAACTCTGTCTCAAAAAAAAAAAAAAAAAAAAGAAAGAGGCTCGGTGCCTGTGGCTGAAGTGGCTGAAGCACCAGCCACATACACCTAAGGTGGCAAGTTCAAATCCAGCCCAGGCCCGCCAAACAATAATGACAGCTGCAACCAAAAAATAGCTGGGCCTTGTGGCGTGCGCCTGTGGTCCCAGCTACTTGGGAGGCTGAGGCAGGAGACTCACTTGAGCCCAGGAGTTGGAGGTTGCTGTGAGCTGTGATGCCACAGCACTCCAACTAGGGGAACAGCTTGAGGCTCTGTCTCAAAAAAAAAAGAAAGAAAGAAAGAAAGAAAATAGGGAATTATAATACAGAAAATCACCTTGTCTTGCTAACTTTATTTTCTGTATCCTAAAGTCATACAAAATCTGCATATCAGCTATTGTGCGAATACCAGTAACTTTTTTTTTTTTGTAGATACAGAGTCTCACTTTATCACTCTCGGTAGAGCCCTGTGGCGTCACACAGCTCACAGCAGCCTCCAACTCCTGGCTTAGGTCATTCTCTTGCCTCAGCCTCCTGAGTAGCTGGGACTACAGGCACCCACCACAATGCCCGGCTATTTTTTTGTTGGAGTTGTCATTGTTGCTTAGCTGGCCTGGGCTGAGTTCGAACCCTCCAGCCTAGGTGTATGTGGCCAGCATTGTAACCACTGTACTACAGCTGCCACAGCAATAATTTAAGATCTTTCATAGCTACCAGTTTCTGTACCCACTCATTTATGGAAATTTTTTGGTCCATTTCAGTCATTAGTTGGTTGAATTATGAACTTGAATATTGGCTTTTCCCCGTGATTTCAGCATCCACTTATTCTCTCTTTTTCTTTAAAATAGGCCTGGAATGTTCTGGCTCTGGATGGCAGTAACTGGCAGCGAATTGACCTGTTTGATTTCCAGAGGGATATTGAGGTATAATTATATGGCGTATGGCCCCATTTCTCCTGTTACAGTATGGAACAGATTAGCCCTAGAAATTATTAATCTCATTTTCCCTAGAGAGAGAAGCTATTATTTTCATTACATATGAACTTAATGGGAGCCACCGAAGTTCAGTTTTTGAGACTAAGCTAAATTATTTCATCAGCTGAACTTCCACCTCATTTTGGAGTTAGAAACTAGAATCGGAATAATACTAATTCTTTAGTATTAATTGGGCTGAATAGGACCATCTAGTCCTGGTGTTGGACTAAAAGTTTTTTTATTTTGGTTTTTCTTTTTTTTTTTTTTTTTTTTTGAGATGGAGTCTCAAGCTGTTGCCCTGGGTACAATGCCGTGGCACCAGCTCATGGCAACCTCAAACTCGGGCTTAAGTGATTCTCTTGTCTCAGCCTCCCAAGTACAGGCGCCTGCCCAGCTATTTTTTGGTTGTAGTTGTCACTGTCGTTTGGTAGGCCCAGGCTGGATTTGAACCTGCCAACTCTGGTGTATGTGGCTGGTGTCCTATCCACTGAGCTATAGGCTCCAAGATGGACTAAAGTTTTTTGTTTTGCAGTGGACGTGTGAACCTGTGATTGCTCATTTTAAGGAAATCATTTTATATTTGTTTATTGTGTGGAGAATGAAAAATGAAGAAAGCCAAAGTTAGTAATTGAATTTTTTTTCCTAGCAAGGGATATATTTTTCCCTCTCAGTTTTTCACCGTATTTTATCACTTAGTATAGCCTATTATCCCACAAATGGAGAATAATGGCTTAAGCTTTAATTATTTTCTCCTGAATTCGAACTCTGTGGTCCTTAGCTTTCTTAGCAGAGGATGAAAATAATAGCTTCCTCATATGTTATAAGGATTAAATGAGAATGTTTTAGAGTTCCAGTTGAACTAAATTCTCTTGAGGATCCATGTAAGTTTTCAAAAGTTAAACATGAACCTTCCATTATCTTCAGAAAGTGCTTTTAAAAATAATATACTCGGGCAGCACCTGTGGCTCAAAGGAGTAGGGCACCGGCCACATATGCCAGAGGTGGCGGGTTCAAACCCAGCCCCGGACAAAAACTGCAAAAAACAAATAATAATAATATACTCATTGGCATTATACTGAATTTTATTTTTCACTATTCTCTAATTTTCATGGTCATAAATGTTTAAAGCAACATAACACACAGGATTATTCAGCTAGCTTTTGTTAAAGATTTATTGAATCTCTGCTATGTGCAGAGTACTGTAATAATAAATACTTTGGAAAGGATACATAAATAAATATAGTTATTATGCTGCCATAGCTGGTGTTTAACCAAGGTGAGCAGTGTTTATGAATATATGTAGGGCCATAAGAGAACTTATAGAGTACCATTTTCTCAAATATAGTATTGCTTACAAATTGAATATAATGTGAGTTTATGTGTATTTCACGAAGATAGATTAATCAGGAAATCTTTCTCAGAGTAAGTTGAAATTTTCCTATTAATTAGAAGTTAGTAGAAACTTTTCTCTTTTGTTTTATAAATTGCTAAAAATGGTAATGTAGTCTTTTCAAAAGCAATGAGGTGGGTTATCTTTTTGTTTACCTATTTCTTCTTTTCAGGGCAGGGTAGTGGAGAATATTTCAAAACGATGTGGAGGCTTTTTACGAAAGTTAAGTCTTCGTGGGTGTCTTGGAGTAGGAGACAATGCATTAAGGTAAAAGCACAGTAACTGTTGATTAATCTTCTTGATTGAAATAAGGAGCTGTACCATCTCACACAGAAAAGGCTTAAATAGTTTTTCAGTTCCTGAGGTATAAAAACTACAAACACAAGTCTCAGTATGGTGGTACACATAATCTCAGCACTAAGATTGTTCTCCCCCCAAAATGCCAGATTTCCTATTATAAGTGGTTCTTTTGGTTCCTTGAATAAAAAATGGTTCCTTTGGTTAAAAATGAAAATTAATTTATTTGAATTATGAACTACATTGGGTCCTTCACACCCTTTTTTTTTGAGACAGAGTCTCACTTGTCACCCTCTGCCAGAAGCTCTGGTGCCTTTTTCTTCGTCTATATTCTTTTCTAATTTCTAAATAAAATCCTGTCTTGCCACTGATCTGTGGTCCTTGGGTTCATTCCTTGAATCCCCAAGATCAAAGACCTACTGAAGAGCAAAATTTTCGTGACATGTTTGGTAGAGTGCCATGGCATCACAGCAACCTCAAACTCTTGGGCTCAACCGATTCTCTTGCCTCAGCCTCCCAAGTAGATGGGACTATAGATGCCCACCATAATGCCCAGCTACTTCTAGAGACAAGGTCTCCCTCTGGCTTAGACTGGTCTCAAAACTGTGAGCTCAGGCAATCCACCTGCCTCAGCCTCCCAGAATGCTAGGAATACAGGCATGACCCACTGTGCCTAGCCACCAGAATCATTCTTACTTGTAGCACTGCTGCCACCAGATGTGGATTGTTTCCTTCACCTAAAGACTAGTTCTCCCATTCTCTGGATACCAACTGTGTTCTGTAATTGAATTCAATTGCAACTCCAAGTACTGAGAGTTAGCTCAGATTCTGCAGGCTAAGGGCTCACTCAGTCTTACAGTGTTGCCCTTATTTCAGATATAAGTCATTAAGTCCCACATTGTCATTTACTTGTGATTGATTGTCTCAGATTTGATGTTTTGGTAGAATGTACCTTTTTGTACAGTGATACTATTAGTAATATAAAGGTTACAAATGAACACATAAGGTTGGTGCCTGTGGCTCAGTGAGTAGGGCGCCAACCCCATATACTGAGGATGGCGGGTTTGAACCTGGCCCCAGCCAAACTGCAACAAAAAATAGCTGGGCGCTGTGGCAGGCACTTGTAGTCCCAGCTACTCAGTTAGGGTGAGGCAAGAGAATTGCCTAAATCCAGGAGTTGGAGGTTGCTATGAGCTGTGACGCCACGGCACTCTACCAAGGGTGATAAAGTGAGACTCTGTCTCCAAAAATAATAATAAATAAAACAAAAACAAATGAACAGGTACATAGCACAAGGTCTCCAAGGCTCTCAGCATGGGAACTTCTGTCCCCCTCAAATTGGGATATGCCAGCCTCCTGGCATGTGGTTGCATTCACCAGCACAGTAGCTCTGTGATACTTGCCATTTAGTGGTTTCTACAGTGATTCCATTATGTAGGCATGATTGAAGACCAAATATTATAGCAATAGTTACTATTACTCCTATCTCTTAGGAAATCAGGGTATTTAGAAGCTCTGTGTCAGGAGCTAGGGACAAAGACCAAATACAGGTTTCTTCTTATAGTATCGTAGGTAACAACAACCAGTATTACCAATAATACGTATGTTTTTAATGTCTGAAATTCATTTGAAACCTTTTATTTCATTTTTTCCTATGAAGGACCTTTGCACAGAACTGTAGGAACATTGAAGTGCTGAATCTAAATGGATGTACAAAGACTACAGACGCGTAAGTATTACATATTTTAGAAGAGTAAGTAATGGTACCTTGTGTCTGGTCTTACCAGCTTATGACCAGAGAATGCTATGAAAATTTAGCTAATTTCATCTTCGTTTTATATAAGAAAGGTACTTTAAAAGGAGAAAGCTACATGAGAAACTTATTTTAGAATCCTATTACTGATATTTAAAGTGAAACTTTAAAGAACTGTAATCAATATTATATGCAGTAGGAATACTAATGTAAATATTAATATTATTTATAATTCAAGATAATTCTTGTAGCTGTTATTCAAAACACAATAAACAGGTAGTTCTATAAATGTACACAGGACTAAACAGCTATGATAATCAGTGCTAAGAACAGTTACTAGATGAAAATAACTCACTAAATGTGCTCAACCAGGCATGGAGGCTGAGGCAGGAGGATCACTTGAACTGAGGAGTTCAAGAGCAGCCTGGACAACAGTGAGAACCTGCCTCTACAAAAAACAGAAAATTAAACCTGGTGTGGTGGTACAAGCCTGTAATCCCAGCTACTAGGGAGGCTAAGGCCAGAGAATTGCTTGTTCCAAGGAGTTTGAGGTTGCTGTGAGCTATGATGACATTATTGCACTCTTGCTGGGGTGACAGATTGAGACTGACTCAAAAAAAATTTAAAAAAAAATTAAACATATTCCTTCATTTTTAAGAAGCTTACAGTTACAGACATTAGACATAGAATGTAGATATAAAAGAAACATTTAACTTATGTTATTGGTAATAACATCAGATAGCATTTGAATATTATTTGGGGAAATATTGCCTATTGTGAGGTGAAGTGAAGCTATTTAGGAACATGTTTACAAAGGAAGGGACCAAAGGTTGCTTATAGAGTTCCTGTTGATGAAGGACTCATGAAAAAGATAGGATTTTTGCAATTACTTAAATTTAGAGAAGTAGAAGTGACTTAAAACCCAGAGTATACATTGTTTATTTTATTCCCTTTTATGTAATAAAAAATTTTAATAAAAGAAATGTTTATAAATATAAGTGCTATGGTTATTAATTAATTTTACAATTAGTATTATTACAGATTGACAAACTTGAGGGGCCAGTATATTAATCCTTCCCCCACAGTTACTTTATACCACTGGCACTACATATACATTAGATAAATTATCTTTCAATTTCTTGTTTTCTTTGAATGCTTATAAAGATTAAAAATTTGATAATTGGTAGAATAGAATAGAAAAGCAACATATACGCCAGGCTCAGTGGCTCATGCTTATAATATTAGCATTTTGGAAGGCTGAGGCAGGAGGATCTCTCAAGGCCAGGAGTTAAAGTTGCAGCAAGCTATGATGACATTACTCTAGCAAAGGTGACAAAATGAAACCCTGTTTTCAAAAACAAGAAAAGAAAAGTAACATATAACTTATACTTTTTTCTATATAATCTATTTTATCCCAGAGATACATTGGTAAAAACATAATGTATATGTGCAAGGGCATTTTGTAATAACAAACATGGCTCGACACTTGTGGCTCAAGTGGCTAAGGTGCCAGCCATATACACTTAAGGTGACGAGTTCGAATCCAGCCCCGGCTCGCCAAACAACGACAGCTGCAACCAAAAAATAGCTGGGCGTTGTGGTGGGCGCCTGTGCTCCCAGCTACTTGGAAACCTGAGACAGGAGACTTGCTTGAGCCCAGGAGTTGGAGTTGCTGTGAGCTGTGATGCTACGGCACTTTACCCAGGGGGACAGCTTGAGGCTCTGTCTCAGAAAAAAAATAACAAATACTGCATTATTTATAATAGCAAAAGATAGGAAACCACCCAAATTCTACCAGTGGAGAACTGGTTAAATAAAAGTAATAAGGAAAATCTCTATATAATGTTCTGGAGTTATCACACAAGGAACAGTGATGAAAGGGAGAACTCTGAAGTATGTTTTACAATTTTACAAAATATTTATAAAATATTCCATACATCTTGGCTGGGTACCTGTAGCTCAGCAGATAGGGCAGCATCCACGTACACCAGAGCTGGGGGATTCAAATCCAGCCCGGGCCTGCCATATGTGTTTTACATAATTAAAACAAAAAATGAGGCTCGGCACCTGTGGCTCAAGTGGCTAAGGCGCCAGCCATGTACACCTAAGGTGGTGGGTTCGAATCCAGCCCAGGCCCACCTAACAACAATGACAGCTGCAACCAAAAAATAGCCAGGCATTGTGGCAGGTGCTGTGGTCCCAGCTACTTGGGAGGCTGGGGCAGAAGACTCGCTTAAGCCCAGGAGTTGGAGGTTGCTGTGAGCTGTGAAACCACAGCACTCTACCCAGGGGGACAGCTTGAGGCTCTGTCAAAAAAAAAAAAAAAAATGAGTCAAAAAGAAATGAAAGCAGTTCCTAAATCTTGAAAACAAAACAAATGAATTCAAGTTGGATTCCAAGTAACCCTAACCACAGAAAAGGAAATTACTTCTGTTGACTTTTGTTTTTATATGAAATTTTCAAACATGTGTAGAAGCAGACATATTATAATGAACCCACCACCCAACTTCAGCTATTATCAGTTTATGGCGAGTGTTTTATCTGTAATCCTACCCACTTACCCACTCTCTTTTTATATCAATTTGAAAAAGAGTTTTACACATTATATTATTTAATCCGTATTTTAAAGATAAAGGTCTTAGGCTGAGCATGGTGGCTTATCCCTCTGGGATAAGGTGGGCTTATCCAACTCTGGGAGGCCAAGGTGGGCAGATCACTTGAGCTCACAATTCAAGACCAGCCTGAGTAATAGCTAGGCCCTCATCTCTGAAAATAGGTGGGTGTTGTAGCAAGGACCTGTAGTCCCAGCTACTAGGGAGGCTGAGGCAAGAGAATTGCTTGAGCCCAAGAGTTTGAGGGCTACTCAATCCCTCAAGAGTTTGAGGGCTACTGAGTGAGACTCTGTCTCAAAAAAAAAAAAAAAGGTGGTGTCTGTGGCTCAAGGGAGTAGGGTGCCAGCCTCATATGCCAGAGATGGTGGGTTCAAACCCAGCCCCAGCCAAAAACTGCAAAAAAAAAAGAGATAAAAGATCTTTATAAGTGCATCACTCCTTTAGAACCTTAATATCTTAAAATCATCAAATAATCAATTGTTAATGTTCTAATTGCCACGTGTTTTAGTAACTTCAAAAACACAAATTTTAAATATAAGATAAATCAAGAAAGATACAGATTTTTCAAACCAGGCTATTCTTCCTTTCTTTCTTTCTTTGGGATGCCATGCCATATCCTTGCTCTGCCATCTTTTTCTCTCTCTTATCTCTCTCCCGTTTCCCTCTCTCTACTGTAAAATAAAGATACATTTTTATATTCTTTTTTTTTGAAACAGTCTCACTATGTCACCCTCTGGAGAGTGCCTACTCCCTGAGCTACAGGCACCAAGCCATATTTTTATATTCTTTTTTTATTGTTTCATATGTCACATGGTAAGGTGCCGACATTGTAACAAGATTTGTTGGAGGCACATCTCATGCATGCACATGAAAACCCAGTTGTCATGCTTATGAACTACAAAAAGATGGTATATTTTTATATTCTTAAAAAATATTTTTTTAAAAACCAAAGCAGCTGGCTCAGCACCTATATAGCTCAGCCGTTAGGGCGCTGGCTACATACACCGAGACTGGGGGTTTGAATCCGGCCTGGGCCTGCTGAACAACAATGATAACTACAAAAAAAAAAAAAAAATAGCTGGGCATTGTGGTGGGTACTGTAGTCCCAGACACTTCGTAGGCTGAGACAAGAAAATCACTTAAGCCCAAGAGTTTGAGGTTGCTGTGAGCTGTGACACTATAGCACTCTACCAAGGGCAGCATAGTGAAACACTGTCTTTAAATAAATAAATAAATAAAATAACAGATAAAACAGGTATACCAAAATGCAAGCCAGCTGCTGTGGCTCAAACCTATAATCTGAGCATTTTGGGAGACCAAGGCAGAAGGATTGCTTTGAGGCCAGGAGTTAAAAACCAACCTAGGCAATATAGTGAGCTCCCTTCTCTACAGAAAATAAAAAAATTAGCTAGGTGTAGTGGTACACACCAGTAGTCCTACCTTCTAAGGTAGGAGGATTGCTTGAGCCCAGAAGTTGAGTTACAATGAGCTGATTGCTCCACTGCACTCTAGCCCAGGTGACAGAGCAAGATCCTGTCTTAAAAAAAAAAAAAAAAGTTGCATCGAAAAATAAAAAATATTTATCTATACCCTTAATTAAAATCTGTGCAAGTCATCATATACACTGAAAATTCTAAAGTGCAGCAGCGCCCGTTACTCAGTGGGTAGGGTGCCGGCCATATACACTGAGGCTAGTAGGTTCGATCCTGGCCCGGGCCAGCTAAACAACAATGACAACTGCAACAACAACAAAAAAACAGCTGGGCATTGTGACTGGCACCTGTAGTCCCAGCTGCTTGGGAGACTGAGGGAAGAGAATTGCTTAAACCTAAGAATTTGAGATTGAGAGCTGTGAGCTGTGATTCCAAGGCAGTCTACCCAGGATAGCTTGAGACTCTGTCTCAATTTAAAAAAAAAAGAAAGAAAATTATAAAATGGTTGGTCACTAACAAAAACTAAAGATGACATATAAGTGGAAGAATATTTCACATTTGTAGATTTAAAAACTTAATATTGTTAAGATACCTGTTCTTCATAAATTGTTCTTCAAATTCAATGCAGTCCCAATAAAAAATCCCAGTAGAATTTTTATTGAAGTTTAAAGGCCAATTCTAAAACTCATGTGAAAAAGCATAGAACCTAGAATAACCAAATTAGTTTTGGTAAAGAATGCAGTTGGGAAAAAACAAAAACAAATTTAAAACCAAAATGCAGTTGGGAGACTTATACTACCTGATTTCAAGGTATAGGAACAGTCATCAGGACAGTAAAGTAATACAAGCATAGATCTACATTAGTCATTGACTAGAGAAAGTACATAGAAAGGAGCTTGGATATATTTGGATTTTCACAAAAATGCCAATGTAATTCAGTGAAAAAAAGTTCATCTTTTGAGGACTGGGTGCTAGAAAAATTCAAATTGGTGTGAAAAAAATTAATCTCCACCCTTACCTCACAATATTCAAAAATTAACGTAAAGTCGATTATAAACCTACACATAAAAGCTAAAACTGTAAAACTTTGTAGAAGTAAACTTGAGAAAATCTTCTCAAATTTGGGATAGACAGAGATTTCTTTAGATAAAAAAGAAGCACTAGACCCATTAAAAATTGATAAATAGGTTCAGCACCTGTGGCTCAAGCGGCTAAGGCACCAGCCACATACACCTGAGCTGGCAGGTTTGAATCCAGCCTGGACTTGCCAAACAACAAGGACAGCTGCAACCAAAAAAATAGCCAGCTGTTGTGGCAGGCATTTGTAGTCCCAGCTACTTGGGAGGCTGAGGCAAGAGAATCGCTTAAGCCCAGGAGTTGGAGGTTGCAGTGAGCCGTGATGCCACGGTACTCTACCCAGGGCGACAGCTTGAGGCTCTGTCTCAAAAAAAAAAAAAAAAAATTGTTAAGTAGGGGGTGGCACCTGTAGCTCAAGCAGCTAAGGCTCTGGCCACATACACCAGAGCTGTTGGGTTTGAATCTGGCCCAGGCCTGTCAAACAATGACAACTACAACCAAAAAGTAGCTGGGCATATTGGTGGGCACCTGTAGTCCCAGCTACTTGGGAGGCTTAGGCAAGAGAATCGCTTAGGCCCAGGAGTTGGAGGTTGCTGTGAGCTGTGATGCTATTCCCATGATGTTCTACCCAAGATGATAGCTTGAGGCTCTGTCTCAAAAAAAAAAATTGATAAATAGGACTTAGTCAAATTTTAAATTTCTATTCATTGATAGAATCTCTTAAGGAAATTAAATGGCAAACTACAGACCGAGAAAAGAATCACAACATTTATGTTTGCTTTATTCATTGTAGCTGAGAACTGGAAATAATCAAATAGGTAAACAAGTCATGTTATATTCATACAATGTAATAGTATGGGCTTCTGGGAAGTATTGTGGGAATAAAACTTGCAGTAACATGAGTGAAACTCAAAAACTTGCTAAGTGAAAGAGTCCAGTTACAAAAAAGCATGTACTGTATAAATCCAGTATTACAAATTGTATAACAGGAAAGCTTTTATGACAGACCTCTGCCTGTAATCCTACCACTCTAGGAGGTGAGGTGGGTAGATCCATTAAGCTCAGGAGTTGAATACCACCCAAGCAAACTTGAGACCCCATCTCTACTAAAAGTAGAAAAAAAAAAAAAAGAAAAGAAAAACAAACCAACCAGGAATTGTGGCATGGTCTGTAGTCACAGGTACTTGGGAGGCTGAGGCAAGAGGATTGCTCAAGCCCAAGAGTTTGAAGTTGCTGTGAGGTATAATGCCACAGCAGTCTACCCAGGGTAACAGAATGAGACTCTGTCTCAAAAAAGAAAAGAAAACAGGTGGTGCCTGTGGCTCAGAGGAGTAGGATACCAGCCACATATGCCAGACGTGGCAGGTTCAAACCCAGCCCTGGCCAAAAACGGAAGCCTATGAGAAGGAAGGGTGGAATTGACTACAGAGACAGGTGCCATGGAGGAATTTTGAAGGGTTATGGAAATGTATATTTTGCTTGGGGTGATGTTTATGCAGCTGTATACATTTGTAAAATTTTGTAATTGTCTGCTTAAAATGGGTACATTTTATTGTTTGCAAAATACAAAGTGACAATAAAGGCCAGTGGCTCTGGTAGCCTTAAATTATGAACCAGTGCAGGATTTAACAGGGAATTCCTGGAGGTGAGACAGCACAAGGAACTTTATGAACTACAGATTGTTGATTACAGGCTGTGCCCATGAGCAGCAGAGAGTAGAATGGGCCCAAGCTAACAGCATATTCCTGACCAGTGGAACTTATGTGTGTGCACAGAGACAAAAGTAAAGAGCCTGAACTCTAAATGTTCTCCCCAGCCCACATACAAATTCATCAGAATAAAGGGCTGCCTTCCTTAGGCTGAACATTATTTAGACTCTGAAGACTTAGGATTGACTAAGATTGACTCCTAGGAAGCCAGGGTATAAAAATAAGAAAAAATACTTAACAGAACCATCAGTGGTCACACATTGTAGGAAAGACGGATTTCTTTCTAAGCAATTACCAAACAAACAACAACAAAACAATAAAACTCCCTCAGGGGAAAAAAAGAATCCAGAGTTGCTGCAGTATGCTATCTAAAGTGTCCAGTTTTTAACAGAAACATGATCAAAATGCAAAGAAACTAGAAAGTGTAACCTGTAGTAAGGAAAAAAGCAACCAATAAAAACTTTTCCTGAGGGCGGTGCCTATGGCTCAAAGGGGTAGGGTGCTATTCCCATATGCTAGAAGTGGTGGGTTTAAACCCAGCCACGGCCAAAAATTGCAAAAAAAAAAAAACTTTTCCTGAGAAAGGAGTGTGTTGTATTATAGACTTAGCAGACAAAGATTTCAAAGCAGCAATCATAAATACATTCAAGGAACTAAAGAAAAAGAGAATCAGTTTTTACAAATTAAAGGAAGTATGATGACATTAACTTATTAAATGGAGAATATTAATACAGAGAAATTGTTAAAAATGAGCCAACTGGAAATTCTGGAGTTGGAAATAAAACAATTGGAAAATGTAGTAGCAGTCTCAGTAACAGATTAAAGATAGAAAAACAGATAACTTGTAGATAGATCCATAGGAATTGTTCAGTCTGAAAAGCAGAGAGATAAAGAAAAATGGACAGAGCCTCAAAACCCGTGCAATAGTATCAAGAATGCTAACTTGCCTGTAATGGAAATCCCAGAAAAGAGAGAGAGAGAGACAAAAAAAAAATTGAGAAAGTAGTGACTGAAGACTCCTCAAATTTGGCTCGGCACCTGTGGCTCAAGCAGCTAAGGTGCCAGCTACACATACACCTGAGCTGGCAGGTTCAAATCCAGCCCAGGCCTGCCAAACAATGACGTCTGCAACCAAAAAATAGCCGGGCATTGTGGCAAGTGCCTGTAGTCCCAGCTACTTGGGAGGTGGAGGCAGGAGAATCGCTTGAGCCCAGGAGATGGAGGTTGCTGTGAGCTGTGATGCAATGGCACTCTACCCAGGGCAACAGCTTGACGCTCTGTCTCAAAAAAAAAAAAAAAAAGACTCC
>NW_003852413.1:24673578-24675945 GCF_000181295.1 Otolemur garnettii
AAAAAAAAAAAAAAAGACTCCCCAAATTTGATGAAAACATTACAGATCTAAAAGCTCAACACACCCCTAATGGAATAGACACAAAGAGACCCATTTTTCTGTCTATCAAAAACTGTCCTTAAAAAAAGAAGCCCATATGATCTGGGGCTACAAAAGCAGTTTGTAGATAAACAAATTAAGCAAGGCCATGTTCCAGTAAAATTTGTTTCTGGATGGTGAGCAATTTTCATGTGTTTATAAAACAGTACCTTTAAAAGTTTTAACCATTTTAAAACGTAAAATCATTTAGTTAGCCATATAAAAACAAGCAGTGGGCAAGATTTGGCCCTTCAGCCACAGTTTATCCTCTAGAATAACATACTAAAAAGCCGCATGATCATGTCAGTGTGATAGGCAGCCTCCAAAAGGACCCCCAAAGAATCCCCATCTCCTGGTATTCACACCCTTACATAATCCTTTCCCCTTTAGACTTAGCTGTACCTAGTGACTCATTTCTAACAATAGAATTTCAAGAGATTGGATGTCACTTTCAAGATTAGGTTACAAAAAGACTTCTGTCCTACTCTGCTTTCTCTTGGGGCTCTGGCTTTCAGGGAAGCAAGCTGCCAAAAGCAAGTACTTCAGAGGCCAACAAGTCAAGGATCTAATGTGTCTGGCCAATAGCCAGCAAGGACCTAAACCTGCCAACAGCCAGGAGTGAGCTTGGAATTGGATCTTCTGAGATCTGCTAACAACCATCTAAGTGATCTTGGAAAATGATCTGAAGTCAGCTGAGCTTTGAAATATTTGTGATCATGGCCAGTGCCTTGATTGTAGTCTTGTGGGAGGCCCTGAGTCAGTGGCAACCTGTGAAGCTATATTACTGACCCACAAAAATTGTGGGATAATAAATGTTTATTGTTTTAAGCTGGTCAGTTTGTTATGTAACAATAGATAACTAACATAAGACAGAAAAAGTACATGACAAAATCCAATACTCATTCATGATGAAAACAAATTGAAGGGAGTTTTCTCAACCCAACATCTGTGAAAACCTACTGCTAGCGCCACGGCACTCTACCGAGGGCAACAAAATAAAACTCTGCCTCTTAAAAAAAAATTACTAGAATTCATAAACAAATTTAATAAGCTCACTGGATATAAGATCAGTATACTAAAAGGAATTGTATTTCTATATATTCAGCAACAAACAATCTAAAAATGAACTTAGGGAAATGGTTTCATTTACGGTAACCTCAAAGAAAAGAAAATACTTACTGATAGGTTTAATAAAAGAAGCAAAAGATCTTAACATTGAAAACCACAAAACATTACAGAGAGAAAAGATATAAAATGGAGAGGTAATCCATGTTCATGCTTTAGAATATTTGATATTGTTAGGATGGCAGTTCTCTATAAATTAATTTATAGATTCTGTGAAATTCCTTTTAAAATTTCAGCAGAGTCTGGGCACAGATCACACCTGTAATCCTACACTCTGAGAGGCCAAGGCAGGTAGATTGCTGATCTCGTGAATTCAAGACCAGCTTCATCTGCACGAAAAATAGAAAAAAACTAGCCTGTGGCAGGCTTCTGTAGTCCCAGGTACTTGGGAGGCTAGGGCAAGAGGATCACCAAGAATTTGAGGTTGCTATGAACTATGATGATGCCATGGCACTTTACCAGAGTGACAGAGTGAGACTCTCTCTGCATCCCCCACCCCCGAAATAATCAGCAGGCTTTTTATTTTTTTTAAATTTAAGAAACTGACAGGCAGATCCTAAAATTTACATGGAAATATAATGGCCAGAGCAATTTTGAGAAATGAAAAACCATATCGGAAGAATCATGTTGCCTGATTTAAATCTTGTTATAAAGCAGCAGTAATCAAGACGGTGTGATGTAAAACCCAGACATATAAATCCAGGTAACAGAAATGTATCATGGACCTAAATCTAAGAGGTAACACTTTAAAACTCTTAGGAGTTTTAAACATGATGTTTAAACATAATGGAAAAAAACTTTGTGATCTTGGGGTAATCAAAGAGCTGGTAACACTGAGAACATAGCTATAAAAGTGATAAATTGGACTTTGTTAAAACCTAAAGCTTCTATTCTTCTGGAAATGCCACTAAAAAATTAAATAAGGCATAGACTGGGAGAAAATATTTGCAAATCATACATCCAATAACAAAGTTTCTGTTGTTTCTTGGCCTTTTGACTATAGATCAAGTATAGTAACAAGAATTTCATCAAGAAAATAGGCCAGGGCTCAGTGCTTGTGGCTCAAGTGGCTAAGGCACCAGCCACATATACCTAAGATAGCGGGTTCAAATCCAGCCTGGGCCTGCCAAAACAACAATGATGGCTGCAACCAAAAAAAAAAAA
>NW_003852413.1:24676088-24684715 GCF_000181295.1 Otolemur garnettii
AAAAAAAAAAAAAAAGAAATCATAAAGGAAAGTCATTAGCAGTAGAACATAACTACTTTGTTTCAGCCCATATCAGTCCATACTTTGTATACCTTGCAAAAATCCAGTTCTTTCATTGCTGCCATGCAAAAAGTTGTCTTGGGCAGAGACAGAGCAGAGGCAACCTTGCATTCCTCATGTTTAACCACAGGTAGCAGGTACTGATTAGCTTTCTGGTGTTCTTAGACTCGCAAAATACCCAAAGATTTTTTAGAGCCCACATAAATAGTGTGCTGTTAATAGCCCTTAACATTTCCAAATATGAATCAATGCCATCTTCCCCTCATGCAGGTTTTTTTGTTGTTGTTTGTTTGTTTGTTTTTGAGACAGTCTCACTTTGCCACTCTCAGTAGAGGGTAGTGACATCATAGGTCACAGCAACCTCCACCTCTTGTGCACAAGCAATTCTTTTGCCTCAGCCTCCGGAGTAGGTGGGACTACAGGCGCCCACCACAATGCCCAGCTATTTTTAGAGGCGGGGTCTTGCTCTTACTCAGGCTGCTATCAACCCTGTAAGCTCAGGGCAATCCATCCGCCTCAGCCTCCCAGAGTGCTAGGATTACAGGTGTGAGCCGCAGTACCTGGCCTTCATGCAAATTCTTACACACAGCATAGTCTTTCTCCTTTGTGAATTCTGTCTGCTGCTTCTCAATGTGAAAGGTCCCAGGATTTGTAACTGCTTTTTTTAGGGGTATAAAAATTCTACAGTTCTTAAAGACACACGTTTAATGATTACGGAGTATGCTATACCAAGGATGTGTTCTTATTTGTTTATTCATTATTTTCTCCTTTTTCCATTTTTCAGTACATGTACTAGCCTTAGCAAGTTCTGTTCCAAACTCAGGCACCTTGACTTGGCTTCCTGTACATCAATAACGAACATGTCTCTAAAAGCTCTGAGGTAAATTTCTTATAATAAGCATGTTTATTAATCAGAAAAAATATATACCCTTTATAATAACTGGTAACATAACAAAATTGAAATTGAAGTCAACTGTGTTTTGTGGATAATATACTGTAGTTCAGAATAGATGTTTTGCCAGTTACCCAGATTATAATTATAGGGCATGTTAAAGTGAAATGACTGGAGGTAACTAGGATCTCTAAACAGAGTAGTATAGTTTATACATGAATGATTAGATTTTCTGAAGGATTTTTTTCAGAAGAAGAAAAGAACATAGTACCTGCTGTTATCACTTAGTGGTTAAAACAGGATTCTAGAGCCATGTTATTAAAGAGGTATAGGCCGGGCATGGCGGCTCATGCCTGTTGTCTCAGCGCTGTGGAAGACTGAAGCTGGTGGATCGCCTGAGTTCAGCTGAGTTCGAGACCAGCGAAAGACCAGCATGAGGCAGAGTGAAACAGAGTAAGACCTGTCTCTACAAAAAAAAAAAAAAAACAGCCGGACATTGTGCCTAGCGTCTGTAATCCAGCTACATGGGGGGCAAGAGGGCAAGAGAATCACTACAGGAGGAAGAAGTAAAGAAATTTAAAAAAAACTTCAAACTAAGATAAAGTCAAAGCCAGCAGAAATTCAAAGCAAAAATTAAAAAAAATTTAAAAGAGAAGTATAGTAAGTAAACATAACCATCTGAGCTTTTGTCATTTCATAGCATTGTTATTAGAATTAAACAAGATAGGCTCGGCGCCTGTGGCTCAAGCGGCTAAGGCGCCAGCCACATACACCTAAGGTGGCGGGTTTTGAGTCCCCAGCCCGGGCCCACCAAACAACAATGATGGCTGCAACCAAAAAATGGCCAGGTGTTGTGGCGGGCGCCTATAGTCCCAGCTACTTGGGAGGCTGAGGCAGGAGACTCGCTTGAGCCCAGGAGTTGGAGGTTGCTGTGAGTGTGATGCCATGGCACTCTACCCAGGGGGATAGCTTGAGGCTCTGTCTCAAAAAAAAAAAGAAAACAAGATAATTTTAAGCTAGGGCCCGGTGCAGTGGCTCACACCTGTAATCCCAGCACTCTGAGAGGTCTAGGCAGGTGTATTGCTTGAGCTCAGGATTTCGAGACAAGCCTGAACATGGGCAAGACCCATCTCTAAAAAATAGCTGAGCACTGTGACGGGCGCCTGTAATCCAGCTACGTGGGAGGCTGAGGCAAGATAATCACTTGAGCCAAAGAGTTTGAGGTTGCTGTAAGCTATGACGCTATGGCACTCAGTCCCAGAGCAACTGAGTGAGACTCTTGTCTCAAAAAAAAAAAAAAAAGGATAATTTTAAGCTAAACCATATAAGACTGCCAACCAATATTTGACAGTTTTTGTGTTGTAAAAATGACTGCTTAATGTGGTTCAGCCTAATATTTATAAAGTGCTTAAAAAAGGTTCTAGCAGGGTGGCTCCTACGGCTCAAAAGTATAGGGTTTCATATGCTGGAGGTGGCGGGTTCAAACCCAGCCCCAGCCAAAAACTGCAAAAAAAGTAAATAAAAATTAAAAATAAATAAAAAGGTTCTAGCAGCGGCGCCTGTGGCTCACTGGGTACGGCGCTGGCCCCATGTACCGAGGGTAGTGGATTTGAACCTGGCCCCAGCCACAACAAAAAATAAACAGGCGTTGTGGGCAAATGCCTGTAGTCCCAGCTACTAGGGAGGCTGAGGCAAGAGAATCACCTAAGCCCAAGAGTTGGAGGTTGCTGTGGCATCACAGTACTCTATTGAGGGCGATAGAGCAAGACCCTGTCTCTAAAAAAAAAAAAAAGTTCTAGCACATAGTAAGCAATCAACATATTATTTTGATGTTTATGTGTTTTTTTTTAAAGCACATTACAGGGCAGCACCCATAGCTCAGTGGGTAGGGTGCCAGCCATATACACCAAGGCAAGCGGGTTCAAAGCTGGCCTAGGCTTGCTAAACAGTAATGACAACTGCAAAAAAAAAAGTTGGGTGGATCGCGTGAGCTCACAAGTTGAAGACCATCCTGAATCAGAAAGAGACCCTGTTTCTTAAAAATAGCCGGGCACTATGGCAGGCACCTGTAGTCCCAGCTACTTGGGAGACTGAGACAAGAGAATCATTTAAAGCCCCAGAGTTTGAGGTTACTGTGAGCTGTTTAGCCAAGGGCAACAAAATGAGACTCTGTCTCTAAATAAATAAATAAAAATAAAGCTCATTACAGATGATGTCTCTTAAAAGGAAAGCGAAATGCTTAATTTTCTTTGGAAACTTCTTTTGATCAGTTTTTTGTACATGATTATGATCCAACATACTGGTTGCATTTATGCATAGTAAGAATTAAGTTATTAAAAGAAGAAATACTGGCTCACTGCCATAGCACAGTGGTTACAGTGCCAGCCACATACATCAAAGCTGGCAGTTCAAACCCAGCCTGGACCTGCTAAACAACCGTGACAACTGCAACAAAAATAGCTGGGCATTGTGGCGGGTGCCTGTAGTCCCTGCTACTTGGGAGGCTGGAGGTGAGGGAATCGCTTAAGCCCAATAGTTCCAGGTTGCTGTGAGCTGTGACACCACAGCACTCTACCAAAGGCAACATAATAGAACTTTCTCTCTCAAAAAAAAAGAAGAAATAGAATTAGGTAAGTAGAGTGTAAATAATATAAAAATACAGTACCTTTTAGACTTTCGCTATGAATATTGAATATATGTATATTAAACTTTTACCCATATAGGATAATAAATTTTATAATATAACAACTTCTATCATTTGTAAAATATTTTCATATAAGTGATCTCATTTATTTGAAGGCTGTGTGTAAGGTTTACGTAGGACAGGCATTATTGCCTCTGAGACCTTAAGTTGCTCAGAGTCAAATGGGATGAAAAATACTACTAAACATATATCGTACTACCATGTGGTAAGTGCTATGATAAAAATGAGTACATCTGTTTCGGGAAAACATAGAAAAGGCTACAACTAATCTTGGCCTACAAGAAGTTCAGACAGGTTTCCTAAAAATTACTTACCTAAAGTCAGACTATTAATTTTGAAGAATGAACTTGAACCTAGAACTCCTGACTTTTATCTTCTGGGTCTTTTCTGCAGGTACAAATGTTAAAAACAATTTAGTTGGTGGTTTCTAAGAATATTGTAGGCTTGGCGCCTGTGGCTCAAGTGGCTAAGGCGCCAGCCACATACACCTAAGGTGGCTGGTTTGAATCCAGCCCAGGCCCACCAAAACAACAATGACAGCTACAACCAAAAAATGGCTGGGTGTTGTGGCAGGCACCTGTGGTCCCAGCTACTTGGGAGGCTGAGGCAGTAGACTCGCTTGAGCCCAGGAGTTGGAGGTTGCTGTGAGCTGTGATGTCATGGGCACTCTACCCAGGGGGATAGCTTGAGGCTCTGTCTCCAAAAAAAAAAAATTAATTAATTAATTAAAACATAAAAAAGAATATTGTAGAAAGCTTGGGGTTTTTCCATAGTCCAAATGTGAAACTAAAATGATAAGAACAGAAGGGATCAAAGATAAAGCTAGTATTTTGAAGGCAGTGATTGAACACAAGATTTCATAAATTCAGCTTACAGAAGCAGTATGCTACACATGTTTCAGATGAGGAAATACACAGAGCTTTGTAAAGTCTTAAAAGTTTAAAAGTCTTGTTATCACTTTGATCCTACAGACTGAATGTCTCTAATCTGAAAATCTGAATTACTCCAGAATCCCAAACTTTTTGAACACCAGTATGATGCTCAAAGGAATTGCTAATTGGGGCAGATTTGTGACGCTCACCTGTATAGGTATAATACAAGTATTCCAAAATATCATATCTAAAACACTTCTGGTCCCAAGCATTTCAGATAAGGGATACTCAAACTGTAACAACACTACATGATAGAGAATCTGGGTTTGAATCTGAAATCCATTTTTTATTCTCTACACTTGAACAAGTCACTTAATTTCTATGTCCTGTCCAGAGACCTCTGAAATATGTAATAAGTAGAAAAAGTTTATAAAAATATAGTACTCTGAAAAGTGTAAATCTCCATATATCTGAAAGACAGTATTGTGCTTTGTGCTCGTTAATTTGTTGAGTAAGCTAGATTTGAGATGACCTTGTTAATGGTATAGTCCCACATGAACATCACAGACATTGATGTGTGTATATGTGCTTTGGAGTGCCTGTATTCTAAATATATATTAAGTTAATATGTATGTTCTTATGGGAAAGAAAGAGACTGTATCCATTCCTTTATTAAATAGCAATAAAACGAGACTTTGGTGCCTTTGGAATTGGATTCAGTGATATATTTGTCTCATTTTGTTTTATCCTAAGTGAGGGATGTCCACTGTTGGAGCAGTTGAACATTTCCTGGTGTGACCAAGTAACCAAGGATGGCATTCAAGCCCTAGTGAAGGGATGTGGGGGTCTCAAGGCCTTATTCTTAAAAGGCTGCACTCAGGTAATACTCCATGTAGTGCTTCTGAAATTCTGAGGAACCATGAACTCTTTATAGGCAGCCTTAAGATATTTGTCTTGAGGGGAATATTAGTTATGTTTATTACTGACCAAAGATACATGCTGGGGGTGGTGCCTATGGCTCAGTGGGTAGGGCACAGGCTCCATATACTGAGGGTGGCGGGTCCAAACCCAGCCCCAGCCAAACTGCAACAACAACAACAAAAATAGCCAGGTGTTGTGGCAGGCACCTGTAGTCCCAGCTACTCAGGAGGTTGAGGCAAGAGAATCACCTAAGCCCAACAGTTGGAGGTTGTTGTGAGCTGTGACACCATGGCACTCTACCAAGGGCAACAAAGTGAATCTGTCTCAATAAAAAGAAAAAAGATACATGCTTACTAAAAATTAAAAGTGTTTTCCTTAGAATAAAAGAATGAGAAGAATTAACATCTGGCCAACAATAAATTTTGGGGGGTGGGGACACCATCGGCAAAAGAATTGTGTGCAGTTAATTTTTTACTGAGAAGCAAACTTGTCATGTTGTTAGTGCTGTTACTTTGAAATGGATAGGCAAAGAAGGCATTCCTGGCAATTTGCACTTGTATTCTACCAGGAGTTTTTCTTAAATGTGCCAAGTATGTAGCAACCTTCATTTTATAGTGTTGATAGTTATTTCCTACCAGTCACATTTTAAATCCACCATATTTTGTCACTAAAACTGTACTGTCCCTGGGGTTTTTTTAGAATATAAAAGAATAAGTTTATTTTATATTAGAGAAAGTTAAGAGAGTCGGGGGAAGAGATGAGAAAGAGAGAGCAGGGAGTGAAAGAAGAGAAGATTGAGCACTATCAGTGTTTTACAGTGAAAACAGGAATTGACTAGATAGTACCTGGAAAGAAATGAGCAAAGGTTAATTTAAATGTAACTGACAAAGTAGGGCCAGGCTTGACCTTATTTTATTAATGGTCACTAAAAACGTAATATAGATTCCATTAAAAATGCCCTCATTCTTTTACCATGATGGGAGGGGTTCCTTTATTTGAAACAGAGCTTAGGATATATGTACTGCCTTAAAACAACAGATTGAGCTCCTGGTTATTTATGAGATTTTAAAATATTGATTGGAATGCATCAGTATCATCAGTTACTTATCATCTGCTCTCAGCACTGTAACCATGGCAATAGAAGTGTGAAAATTAGCTTGGTGTCTGTAGCTCAAGTGGCTAAGGCACCAGCCACATACACCAGAGCTGGTGAGTTCGAATCCAGCCCGGGCCTGCCAAACAACAATGACAACTACAACCAAAAAATAACCAGGCATTATGGCGGGTGCCTGTGGTCCTAGCTACTTGGGAAGCTGAGGCAAGAGACTCGCTTGAGCCCAGGAATTGGAGGTTGCTGTGAGCTGTGATGCCATGGCATTCTATCCAGGGCAACAGCTTGAGTCTCTGTCTCCAAAAAAAAAAAAAAAAAAAGTGTGAAAATTATTTTAGCTTCGTAGTCCCACAGCAAAATACTGTGTGGTATATTTATAAGAACTAAAACCATAAAAACTAGGCAATGTTTATGTCATATTTTCCTTGATCTGATGATAATATGAATTTGAATGTGGTCAGAACTGATTTTTGAAATACTGTAACCATGCTAATAACATGAATTACACTGTTACGTGGTCATAGTTCATTGTGTGTGGTTAATTGTCCCTTTGTTACTTGTTGGATATATTTAGAATGCATTAATGAATGTATATATTCTTTTTCTTTTAACCCCATCAAATAACTTTATTCACACAAACATCCCTTAATTTACAAAGCCTTAGTCATTATATATATTAGGGGGATCCACAGTGTTCAAGGGAATGTGTATATTCTTAAATCTTTCTCCTTTAAGAAAGATTTGTAACAGTCACTTTTTCTCTTATTCTTTACAGCTAGAAGATGAAGCTCTCAAGTATATAGGTGCACACTGTCCTGAACTAGTGACTTTGAACTTGCAGACTTGCTTGGTAAGCATTCCTTCCCAAGACTCTTCTGTTTTAGTAATTAGTTTCTCTAATATTATAGTAGAAGTCTTAAGGCCAGTGGTTTTTCCACTACATCCTGGGTACACAGTAGACCCACAAATGACTCTCCATGATTGGCAACACTCATTCCTAGCAGCTTTGACATAGGTAAGACACAGGGCAGGTTATGCAGAGTTCCAGATGAGCTAACTGTAACTCCATCCCTTTCTTACCTATCTCCTTAAGGTAACTTTCTCCTTTTTCAAATTAAATTCTTCACAAACTTCAGTATTTAAAATACAGTCACACTTTGTAACCAGTTAAAATGTGTCAGTGGGTTACAACTATGGGGAACCACTGATAAAAGATAACAAGCAATATGAGTTCTTTCAGTTATTAAGTAGTATCTGTCTGTGGTTAGCATTTTGACTTATTCAGACTATCACCCTTTTTGTGTTTACCCCCCAATTTCTTGGATTTTACTCAGATAATTTGCTGAAACTATTCACAGGCCTAGAAGGTTAAGATACACCTTTAGCTTTTCTCTCTTGCTTCTCTAATTAATATGTATGTTGTGTTGGAGTGAGAGCCCCTCCTAGAAAGAAAAACGTTGAAGAGGACTTTTCTGTGAGTGTTAAGCTTTCTGCTTTTTTTGCCCTAATCCTATTTGATCACTTGGAATTTGAATGCATAGTAGTCATTTAGGTTAAAGGTGATAGGTAAAAGGCCACATTTTACAAAATTTAAGCAACTTGCCCTTTAGGGAAGATGCCAAGAATAATTTATGTAGGAACTCTCTGAGATTGAGTTACAAGGATGACATTCCTTCTCTCTCTCTCTCTCTTTTTTTTTTTTTTTGAGATAGCATCTCCCTGTGTTGCCACCCAGGATACAGTGCAGTGGCATCATCATATCTCACTGCAACTTCAGATTCCTGGGCTCAAGCAGTTCTGCCTCAGCCTCCCAAGTTGCTGGGACTACAAGTGCACACTGCTGTGCCCAGCTAATTTTTCTATTTTTGGTAGAGACAGGATCTTGCTCTTGCTTTTTCTGGTCTTAAACTCCTAACCTTAGGCAATCCCCCTGCCTTGATCTCCAATTCCTTTGTTTTAAAAAAAATTTTTTTTTCTTGGGAGGCTGAGACAAGAGAATCGCTTTGATGCCAGGATACTCTACTGTGGGTGACATAGTGAGACTGTCTCAAAAAAAAAAAAAAAAAA
>NW_003852413.1:24685317-24691537 GCF_000181295.1 Otolemur garnettii
GCGCCTTAGCCGCTTGAGCCACAGGCGCCGAGCCCCATAATTTTCTTTATAGAGGTCCTTCACCTCTTTTGTAAGGTATATTCCTAAGTATTTCATTTTCTTTGAGACTATGGTGAAGGGAGTTGTATCCTTAATTAACCTCTCCTCTTGGCTATTGTTGGCGTATACAAAGGCAAGTGACTTGTGGAGATTGATTTTATATCCTGCAACATTACTATATTTTTTGATGACTTCCAAGAGTCTTGTGGTTGACTCTTTGGGGTTCTACAGGTATAAGATCATATCGTCAGCAAAAAGGGAGAATTTAACTTCATCTGCTCCCATTTGGATACCCTTTATTTTCTTGTCTTGTCTGATTGTATTGGCTAAAACTTCCAGCACAATATTAAATAGTAATGGTGACAGAGGACAACCTTGTCTGGTTCCAGTTCTAAGAGGAAAAGTTTTACTCCGTTTAGTAAAATAGTTGCTGTGGGTTTGTCATAAATAGCTTCGATCAATTTAAGAAATGTACCACCTATGCCTATACTCCTCAATGTTCTAATTTAAAAAGGATGAATAAAGTTTAAAAAAAAAACAAAGCAGGGGCAGCACCTATAGTTCAGTGGGTAGGGCGCCAGCCACATAAACCCTGGCTGGCAGGTTCGAACCCAGCCCAGGCCAGGTAAACAACAATGATGACAACTGCAACCAAAAAATAGCTGGGCATGTGCCAGGTGCCTGTAGTCCCAGCTTCTTAGGAGGCTGAGACAAGAGAATTGCTTACGCCCAAGAGTTGGAGGTTGCTTTGAGCTGTGATGTCACAGTACTCTACCGAGGGCAACAAAGTGAGACTCTTGTCTCCAAAAAAAAAAGTTGGATTTTTTTTGTTTTATTCCAGTCAGGTTTGCCACTTGAGGATACTACTTCATGAAACAAATGTCTAGAAGAGTTTAATTTTTAAGCCTATTCAGAATTAGCAAATATAGCAGGAAAATTGTAGTCCTAATAGAATCCAACTTGTTAAGATGTTTATGTTTAAAAACTTTCTTTTTTTAAGAGATGTCTCCCTACATTGCCTAGGTTGGCCTACCTTGAACTAGGCTCAAGCAGTCCTCCCATCTTAGCTTCCTGAGTAGCTGAGACTATAGGCATGTGTAGTGGTATCTACCTTGTAACTTTTTTTTAAATGTAACATCGTTGCATTTGTGTTCTTTTTCATTTTAAAATAATTTAAAACAAGATAATTGAAAAGAATTATTTTTTCTTAAAGACAGAGCCTTGCTCTGTTACCTAGACTAGAATGCAGTGGTGTCATCATAGCTCACTGCAACCTCAAACTCCTGGGCTTAAGTGAGCCTAAAATAGTTTTTTAAATAGTCCAAAATCAATCAGGGTGGTGCCTGTGGCTCAAAGGAGTAGGGCACTGGCCCCATATGCTGGAGGTGGTGGCTTCAAACCCAGCCCTTCAAAAACTGCAAAAAAAAAAAAAAAAGTCCAAAATCATATCTGAGTTAGGCATAACTGTTTTATTTCCATAAGTTAGGATGTTCTTCTCTTCTTTTATTTTTGCAGTTTTTGGCCAGGGGCTGGGTTTGAAACCTCCAGCATATGAGGCTGGCTGGCGCCCTACTCCTTTGAGCCACAGGTGCTGCCCCTAGTTAGGCTGTTCTTTATACATATTATTATAAAACTAAAATGTAGAACTAAATAAATGCTGTAATTAATACAAGATTTCAAGATTTCATCCCAGGCTAGAGTACCATGGTGTCCATCAGCCTAACTCACAGCAACCTCACAACTCTGGGGTTCAGCAGGCGAGGTGGCTCATGCCTGTAATCCTAGCACTCTGGGAGGCTGAGGCAGGTCAGTTGCTTGAGCTCATGAATTTGAGTCCAGCCTGAGCAAAAGCAAGAACGTGTCTCTACTAAAAATAGAAAATCTGAGGCCAGAGGATCACTTGAGCCCATGAGTGTGGGGTTGCTGTGAGCTATGATGTTACAGGACTCTACACAGGTCACCAGCTTGAGACTCTGTATCAAAAAAAAAAAAAAAAACTTGGGTTCAAGTGATCCTCCTGCCTCAGCCTCCCAAGTAGCTGGGACTATAAGCATCTGCCACAACCCCTGGTTAGTTTTTCTATTTTTAGTAATAGAGGCAGGGGCTTGCTTTTGCTCAGGCTGGTTTTGAACTCCTGAGCTCAGTCTGTCTTCCCACTTCTACCTCCCAGAGTACTAGGATTACAGACATTAACCACCATACCTGGTCATTTGTAAGTATGTTTATACTACTAAAATACTGTTATACTTATGTTTTCTAAGTCTTACAATTATTTAATTGAACCTGTATTATAATGTGTCTCATGCTATTCTCGGTCCCATTAGGATTCCCTTAGAGCTTTTAACAGGATCCCATTTGGAGCTTTTTCCCTTTATACCAAAACTGAGCATAAAATCTCTTACAAACTAAATCAAAAGGAAAGGGAAGAAAGAAACAAAAGTGTGTTCATTTTCTTTCTTTCTTTTTTTTTTGTTTTTGTAGAGACAGTCTCACTATCACCCACAGTAAAGTGCTGTGGCGTCACATAGCTCACAGCAACCTCCAACTCCTGCCTGGGCTTAGGCAATTCCCTTGCTTCAGCCTCCTGAGTAGCAGGGACTACAGGTGCCCGCCAAAACGCCCAGCTATTTTTTTGTTGTAATTTGGCCCCAGGTCGGATTTAAACCCACCACCCTTGGTATCTGGGGCCAGCGCCCTGCCCACTGAGCCACAGGTGCTGCCCAAAAGTGTGTTCATTTTCACTTAGGTCTGCTAACTGATTCAGACCATCTTGATTTCTTTTTGGTGCTTATTTTCATAGAGGTATTATTTTTGCTTATTTTTCTTCTGCTAAGATACTAATGTCTGTGGATTTTTGTTTTTTAGCAAATTACAGATGATGGTCTTATTACTATATGCAGAGGGTGCCATAAGTTACAGTCCCTCTGTGCTTCTGGCTGCTCCAACATCACAGATGCCATCCTGAATGCTCTAGGCCAGAATTGTCCACGGCTCAGGTAAACATTTCTTCTTCAGCTTTAAAAAAAAAAAAATCAGAGAAAAGGGACAAAAACCTCCTTCACCCATATTTATTTCTTGGATCTTTGACATAGATACTGCAGAGTCATTACCCTTTTAGATACCTACTTACCTTTAAACCTCATTTGATTACATGTAATTGGCATGAACCAAGGGTTAAACTAACAGTCCCCCAATTCCATTACTTGCTAACCATACTAGAAAAAACTTAATATTTGATTCCATTACTTGAAAAAGAAATAAAAGTATTTTCTCTCATTAATGCTTTTATATAATTCCTTTTAAAGCTTTTTAAGGCCCATGCTGAGGTCATTTGTATGACAGTAATGATGCCAGGTACTTAAGAAGAAATACTATATTTGAAAAGAAAAAACTTCCTTGTAAGAGGACCACTCTGGTACTCGGCCTTATCCTCTGTTCCTTTAGAACAGCCTTATTTCTCTATGCGTCCTTCTCTGCTTGAATATGGGATCGGCTGAATATTTACTGAGAATGCTATGTTAGTATACACTTGGTGTCAAACCCATATTCTGTAGGCGTACACAAGACACTATAATGGGTAGGAATGATGCCCATATACCTTTTGTGTTTTTTAAAACAAAACTTAATATACCACTTATAAGTTAGACATTGTTTTAGGTGGTTTACAGATACTAATTTATTTAAACTCCTTGGCATCATGTAAGTATATTATTATCTCCATATTATAGATTAGAATACTGAAGCACAGGGGGTTTAAGTGGTTATTCAAGGTATCACTGCCAGTAAGCAAGGATGCAAATCCAGGCAGTCTGGTTCCTGAGCTTGTGAGACCATTTTTCTTATATATAAAAATCATTGTACAGCCATAAAACTTCCTGAAAACTTTTTTTTGGAAATCACCTGGCTTAACTATAATTGTTGAGAGAACTTTTTCCCCTCATATTAGAATTCTTTAATAGATTGTAGACTTGGTCAAAGTAATATGAAAAGCCTGGAATAGAGTATTTCTCCGGAGCTTGGGAGGTATCTGAACCTCTCTCTAAAAATATTACACTTTATATCTTTCTATTTTAGAGAAAAGGGGACTTCAGCTCCATGTTTCTGTATTCATTAGTGTTGTTAGAAAAGCTCTTAGAAGTTGTTTCAGTCATGTAATGCTCTCCTATTACATGTAGTGTTCATTTCTGATTGATTTTCATCTGATAATGATTTCTTATATTTAGCTTTAATTTTTTCATCTTCTGTAGTAAGTAGTTTGTAAGGAAACATGTATGTGTTTTTTGGTACCATTGTACAGAGGTCACTTTTCACAGAAAAGAGCTGCTTTTGGTTTTCCAGCCCTGTGATTGGTATTTAGCAGTTGCTGAATAATAGGAGAATGGCTGCCAGCTCAGTTTTCCTCTCCACTGGGCCTCTCTGGTAGCCCGTGGGAGGAAGCAGGAAGCTTTCATAAATCTGGAATTTCATATTTGGGACAAACCTGTACTTAGGGTTTTTAAAAAGCTATTTAATTCTGAAAGAACCTACATCTAAAACAGAAAGAAGATAATTTTCTTCAGATTAACTGAAATAGAGTATTTATCTCCATTTCCTTTGTTTTCTAGGAGCAGGCTGCCCTCTGGGGGTAAGCGGTATGCCATCAAGAAGGCTTTTAATGCATTTCATGCACTTTTACACTAACTATAAGCTTCAGTTATTTTCTTCTGTATTCTTTCATTGTATCATCCTGAAATGTGGTATTTACCAGACCGCTTTATGATGACTCCATAAAAATGAATGACGAAATCTATATACATAGTTGCTTAGCTGTTAATGTCATTCTGTATTATGCAGTCCTTAGGGAATAGGAGATTATTTTCTTAAATTCTTAACTGTTTTAATAAGAGACCAGTTTTCAAAGACCAAGAGCTTGACTTCCATTTTGTTTTTTTAACAGAATATTAGAAGTAGCAAGATGTTCTCAGTTAACAGATGTGGGCTTTACCACTCTTGCTAGGGTAAGTATTTCCTTTGGGTTCCATAGGTTTTTGTTGTTTTGGTTTTTTTTTTTTTTTTGAGATAGAGCCTCAAGCTGTCCCCCTGGGTAGAGTGCTGTGGCATCACAACTCACAGCAACCTCCATTTCCTGGGCTCAAGCAAGTCTCCTGCCTCAGCCTCCCAAGTAGCTGGGACCACAGGTGTCCTCCACAATGCCCAGCTATTTTTTTGGTTGCAGCCATCATTGTTGTTTGGCGGGCCCAGGCTGGATTCAAACCAGCCACCTTAGGTGTACGTGGCTGGCACCTCAGTCACATGAGCCACAGGCGCCGAGCCTGGGTTCCATAGGTTTTGTTTGGGATTATTATTTCTTCCTTTTATATAATTAGTTTTTAATTTATTTTAGTACAGTTAGGGAGTATAAATGTTTTGTGTTACATGGATGAATTGTATAGTGGTGAAGTCTAAGTTGTTAGTGTACCCCTCACTTTGAATAATGTTCATTGTACCCAATAGGTAATTTTTCATCTTGCAGCCCCTAACACCCTGCCTTTTTTTAAAAAATAATACCCACTTTTGATTAGTTTTTTATTTTTATTTTTAGTTTTATTTTTTGGCCAGGACTGGGTTTGAACCTGCTACCTCCAGCATATGGGACCAGCACCCTACCCTTTTGAGCCACAGGCACCACCCAACACTCTGCCTTTTATGACTCTCCAGTTTCCATTGTATCATTTTGTAAGACCATGCTTACCCATTCCTTAGCTCTCTCTCTCTTTTTTTTTTTTTTCACTTTTTGGCTGGGGCTGGGTTTGAACCCACCACTTCCAGCATATGAGGCTGGCGCCTTATACCTTTGAGCCACAGGCACCACCCTTAGCTCTCATTTTTAAGTGAGAATATGAGGTATTTGGGCTTTTTTTCCTGGGTTACTTCACTTAGGATAATAGCCTCCAGTTCTATACAAGTTGCTATAAGAGACATCATTTCAGTGCTTTTCATGGTTGAGTCACATAGACCACATTTTCATTATATCATCAGTTGCTGAACATTTAGGTTGGTTCCATCTCTTTGAAATTGTGAGTTGTGGCTCGGCGCCTATAGCTCAGCCAGCTAAGGTGCCAGCCACGTACACCTAAGGTGGCAGGTTCAAATCCCCAGCCCGGACCCGCCAAACAACAATGACGGCTGCAACCAAAAAATA
>NW_003852413.1:24692312-24694386 GCF_000181295.1 Otolemur garnettii
CTTGAGCCACAGGCGCCGAGCCTGTTCTACTCTTTTTGAAAAATATCTTTTGTTTGTTTTTTGAGATAGAGTTTCACTATGTTGCCTTCGATGGAGTGCTATGGCGTCACAGCTCACAGCAACTCTTGGTCTTAAGCGATTCTCTTGCCTCAGCTTCCCAAGTAACTGGGACTGCAGACCCCTGCCACAACACTGGCTATTTTTTTGGTTGCAGTTGTCGTCGTTTGGCAAGCCTGGGCTGGATTTGAACCTGTCAGCTCTGGTGTATGTGGCTGGTGTCTTAGCTGCTGAGAAAAATATCTTTACATCTTTTGCCTGCTTTGTTTCTTCTTATTGTTGTTTGCATTTTTTTTTTTTGTTTGTTTGAGACAGAGTCTCCCTCTGTTGCCCTGAGTAGAGTGCAGTGGTTTCATCATAACTCATTGCATTGTCACACTCCTGGGCTCAAGAGATCCTCTTGCCTCAGCTTACCTATCAAGTACCTTACACGCATGTGCTGCCACACCTGGCTAATTCTTTTATTGATAGCACAGATCACATCTTGCTCTTGCTTAGGCTGTTCTCAAATTCCTGACCTCAAGTGATCCTCCTGCCTCAGCCTTCTAGAGTTCTAGGATACAGGCATGAGACACTGCCTGGCCTATAAATTTTTTTAATTGAATCTATATTTTTGACCCTTATTGAATAGTTTCTTTACTTCAGATTAATATGAGAATACAAATGATTAGGTTACATTGTTTGTATTTGTTAGGTAAAGTTGAAATTGTAGTTGAGTCCTTCACCCAGGGCATATGCTATATACCTTTACATCTTACGTATGCATTAGGTGAAAGCTTGCTATTCCTCCTCCTTCCTCCCTTTCCCTCAGACCTACAGTCTTTCATTAGTCAGTGTTTTATATTTCTTCTTTTTTTTTTTAATTCTTTATCTTCAGTGAAACTTCACCAGCAGGATGGGATTTTTGTTTCAGAAGAATGATCAGCAAGGGAAATATAGAATGGTAGCAGAATTGGGAGTGTGAAACAAAGGGAAACTCTTCTGTGACTGGTGTTCCTGAGCATTCTCACACTAGAGCTACAGACTTGCTGATACCAGTAGAATACAGACTGCTTTGGACATGAAGAAATACTTTGAAGAACATGACACTCTCTTCATGAGACTTGATTCTCCACAGTTTCATAAGATGATAAACTAAGCAGGGACTTAGTTATTTTGGGAAAGAAACTTAATTGTTTATGTGATTGGTGGATAAAAATAAGAAAACACAGGTTCAGCTGGGTACAGTGGCTCATGCCTGTAATCCTAGCACTCTAGGAGGTCCAGGTGGGAGGATACCTTGAGCTCCGAAGTTTGAGACCAGCCTGAGTAGGAGTGAGACCCTGTCTCTACTAAAAATAGAAAAACTAGCTGGGGGTTGTGGCGGGCACCTGTACTACCAGCTACATGGGAGGCTAAAGGCAGGAGGATCACTTGAACCCAGGAGTTTGAAGTTGCTGTGAGTTATGATGATGCAATAGCACTCAACCCAAGTCTGGTTTTATTTATTTATTTATTTAAAGATGGCGTCTCACTCTGTGGCCTTGGGGAGAGTGCCTTGGTGTCATCATAGCTCATAGCAACCTCAAACTCTTGGTGGGCTTAGGTATCTTCTTGCCTCAGTCACCTGAGAAGCTGTCTGCCACAACCCTTGGCTAATTTTTCTATTTTTAGTAGAGACAGGGTCTCACTCTTGCTCAGGCTGGTCTGGAACTCCTGAGATCAGGTGATCCACCGTGCCTGGCCACAAGACGTCTTTTAAATGGAGAGATTTCCCTTATTCTCCTGAAGATTTTAATATTTAGAGTGGTTTATAAATTGCTATTCAGTAATAGTACTTAGGCCGGGGCAAGGTCGCTCACACCTGTAATCCCAGCACTCTTGGAGGCCAAGGTGAGTGGATTGTCTGAGCTCACGGGTTCCAGACTAGCCTAAGCCAGAGGGAGACCTCATCTCTAAAAACAGCTGGGGCGGTGCCTGTGGCTCAAAGGAGTAGTGTGCCAGCCCCATATGCCAGAGGTGGTGGGTTCAAACCCAG
>NW_003852413.1:24694629-24695844 GCF_000181295.1 Otolemur garnettii
ATTGTGGCAGGCACCTGTAGTCCCAGCTACTTGGGAGGCTGAGGCAAGAGAATCACTTAAGCCCAAGAGTTTGAGGTTGTTATGAGCTGTGATGCTACCACACTCTACTGAGGGCAACAAAGTGAGATTCTGCCTCAATAAAAAATAAAAATAAACAAAAATTTTTAAAATGAACAAAAAAACAAGAAAAATAAAATAAAAACAAAATAATTTAAAAATAAATAGCAGTAGTACTTAAAATTATACAAACTTTGTCCGGTGTTACTAAACAGGGGGAAGATCATTTGCTATTGAATAGATTGATGGAATACTCATTGGGTAGGAGCCAGCACATGGCAAGTTGCTTTCCACCCTCCAGAAGAAACAATTTTCATTAAATTATTTATTGCTGAAACAATTTCTGTATTGGTCCAATACAAATGTTCAGCAAATTTATTCCCTTGGACTTTATATATTAGATACTTTATAAATGTGGAATAATTGTGATCAAAGCTTTTTAAAATATGTAACTAAAGGAATAAGGTTAAAAATGAAATTAGAATAACAGTAACTCTGTTCTTGTTTTAAATGTTTTTACTGTAATGTTTAATTTTACCCTTTGTAGAATTGCCATGAACTTGAAAAGATGGACCTGGAAGAGTGTGTTCAGGTAAGATTCAGAAATACAGTATGATAGAAACTTAACTTGCGGCTCAGCGCCCATAGCACAGTGGCTACAGCACCAGCCACATATACCAAAGGTGGCGGGTTCAAACCCAGTCCGGCCAGCTAAATAACTGCAACAGAAAAATAGCTGGGCATTGTGGTGGGCGCCTATGGTCCCAGCTACTTGGGAGGCTGAGGCAAGAGAATGGCAAGAGTTGCTGTGAGCTTTGTGAGTGAGACTCTCTCAAAAAAAAAAGAACAGAAACTTAACTTGCTTTGGCCACTTCTTTAAACTTTACTCTTGTGTAAAGTAATGATATTAATAAAATGGGGGGGGGGGGTAACTTAGATAATAGATGTACATCAGAATGTCCTTTTTTTTTTTTTAATTAAATCATAGCTGTGTACATTAATGCAATCATGGGATACAATGTGCTGGTTTTATGTACAATTTGAAATGTTTTCATTGAACTGGTTAACACAGCCTTCACGGCATTTTCTTAGTTATTGTGTTAAGACATTTATATTCTACACCTAGTAAATTTCACATGTACCTTTGTAAGATGCACC
>NW_003852413.1:24698050-24713153 GCF_000181295.1 Otolemur garnettii
GGGTTCAAACCCAGCCCCGGCCAAAAACCGCAAAAAAAAAAAAAAAGGAGGTTATGAAAGCTGTGCAAGATGGCTCACACCTATAATCCTAGCACTCTGGGAGGCTGAGGCAGGTGGATTGCTTGAGCTCAGGAGTTCAAGACTAGCCTGATCAAGAGCAAGACTCTTTAAAAATACCAAGGCATTGGCTCGGCGCCTGTGGCTCAAGTGGCTAAGGCGCCAGCCACATACACCTAAGGTGACAGGTTCGAATCCCCAGCCCAGGCCCGCCAAACAACAATGATGGCTGCAACCAAAAGATGGCCGGGCGTTGTGGCGGACGCCTGTGGTCCCAGCTATTTGGGAGGCTGAGGCAGGAGACTCGCTTGAGCCCAGGAATTGGAGGTTGCTGTGATCATGATGCCATGGCACTCTACCCAGGGGGACAGCTTGAGGCTCCGTCTCAAAAAAAATAAAAATACCAAGGCATTGTGGTGGGCACCTGGTAGTCACAGCTACTTGAGAGGTTGAGGCAAGAGAATCACTTGAACCCAAGAGTATGAGGTTCCTGTGGAGCTATGACACCGTGACACTCTACCCAGGGTGACAGAAGTGAGACTCTGTCTCCAAAAATAAATAAGTAAATAAAAAGAATATGGTATGACCTATGATTTTATTTGGAGTTACACCTAAAATAAAATTATGTGTTTCTTTCAGATAACAGATAGCACATTAATCCAACTTTCAATACACTGTCCTCGACTCCAAGTATTGGTGAGTTCGACTTTCAAAGTTTTATATATTTGGCTCGGTGCCCCATCTCAGTGGTTAGGGTGCCGGCCACATACACTGGGCCTTCTAAGCAACAATGACAACAACAATAAAAATAGCCAGGCATTGTGGTGGGCTTCCAGCTATTTGGGAGGCTGAGGCAAGAGAATCGCTGAAGCCCAAGAGTTTGAGGTTGCTGTGACCTGTGACGCCACAGCACTCTACCAAGGGTGACATAGTGAGACTCTGTCTCAAAAAAAAGAAAAAAGTTTTATATATTTATTGGATTTAACCCCAAACTTTCCACTCAGGTGGCACCTGTGGCTTAGTGAGTAGGACGCCGGCCCTATATACCAAGGGTGGTGGGTTCAAACTCAGCTTCAGCCAAACTGCAACAAAAAAATAGCCAGGCATTGTGGTGGGCGCCTGTAGTCCCAGCTACTTGGGAGGCTGAGACAAGAGAATCGCCTAAGCCAAGAGCTGAGGGTTGCAGTGCCGCTTAAGCCCAAGAGCACTGTACAGAGGGCAGCACTGTACCGAGGGCAGCAAAGTGAGACTCTGTCTCTAAAAAAAAAAAAAATAAAAAACTTTCCACTTGGTGTCTGGCTACCACTTCAGGGAGGGATGCTTCTCCAAATTGACAGCTTACTGATGATCAAGGGAGGACCTTTAAATGAAGTAGAATCTGAAATAGGACCTAGAAAAGTTAAATGTTTTTTCCAATCAAGTGGGACCAATAGACTTAACTAGAAGAGATCTTGCTATTATTTTCATTGACACTGTCAGAAGGCATTCAGGTTAATTGTTCTGTGACCAAGTTTACTTCTGGTTTGGTGGCACAGTACTATCCAAAGTTAGATCTTCTAAGTTTTCCAGAACCAGGAACTTAAGAAAAATTGACAGAGAGATGTTTTAATCTTATTTTGTTCATGAACTAGTTCAGTCATTACACAAATTTATAAAATATATTTATGGCCAGGCATGGTGGCTCATGACTGTAATCCCAGCTTCTCGGGAGGCTGAGGCAAGAGAATTGCTTGAGCCCAAGAGTTTGAGGTTGCTGTGAGCTGTGATGCCACAACACTCTACTGAGGACTACAAAGTGAGACTCTCAAAAAAAAATTTTTTTTTTATTTATATATAAATATATTTAGAATAACACACAGAAACATCAGTCTTGGTTACAGAAAGCATAACCCCTGTAACTCCTTTTTACATCCTTCATTTTATTGGAACTTCCTTCCAAGAAGGAAGTTTACATCCTTCATTTTATCACATGGATCTATTAGTGGCTCTATATTCATCAAAATCAAACCAGAAGGGAGGTGCCTGTGGCTCAAGGAGTAGAGCACCAGCCCCATATACCGGGGGTGGCAGGTTCAAACCTAGCCCCGGCCAACTAAAAAAAAAAATCAAACAAGAAGGTTTGTGATTTTACACACGTCTCTGCCTAATGGATATCAAAAGATGTTTCAGTATCCTTACTTACTCTGTTTGGCTGCAGAGTCTGTCTCACTGTGAGCTGATCACAGATGATGGAATTCGTCACCTAGGGAATGGGGCCTGTGCCCATGACCAGCTGGAGGTGATTGAACTGGACAATTGCCCACTAATCACAGATGCATCCCTGGAGCACTTGAAGAGTTGTCACAGCCTTGAGCGGATAGAACTCTATGACTGCCAGCAAATCACACGGGCTGGAATCAAGAGACTCAGGGTAAAGATGGTTGCATAACTCTCCAGCTCTGATGTTCTCAACACTCTTGCTTTGCTTTGCTTCTTTTTTTTTTTTATTTTCAGGTTTAGATTCCTGTTATTTTTATAGTTAACTTGGATATTTAGCCAGGAAAAAAATGGAGTACAAACCTAAAGGTAGATCATTTTTTCCTGTGGTTACAGATAGAAATTTAGGAAGGAAATGCTCACTGAAGGAAAAGCAGAGTAATTCTCCTCCCAGCAAACTCTCTGTAACATCCATTGCTTAATTACAACTTGAGAGTGGAAAAAAGCACATACTATATTTTGGTTCAAAAAGAAAGAAAGGAATAGGGCTCGGCGCCTGTGGCTCAAACGGCTAAGGCCAGCCACATACACCTGAGCTGGTGGGTTCGAATCCAGGCTGGACCTGCCAAACAACAGTGATGACTGCAACCAAAGAATAGCCAGGCATTGTGGCAGGGGCCTGTAATCCCAGCTACTTGGGAGGTGGAGGCAGGAGACTTGCTTGAGCCCAGAAATTGGAGGTTGCTGTGAGCTGTGACGCTATGGCACTCTACCCAGGGTGACAGCTTGAGGCTGTGTCTCAAAAAAAAGAAAAAGAAAAAAAGGAATAACATAAAGAAAATGTTTGGGATTTAAAATTTAATTTGTATTTCCTTTTGACATCAGACCCCTTTCCTGGGAGTTTTATTTTTTAAATCAGCAAATGGAGTAGATTTTTACCTTTTCTTTTGGCCCCATCCTCCATAAAAGAGAGATCCATGCATGAATAGCCAAATGATTAGAAGACATGTTTTAAGCAAAAAAGTTATAAAAAGCTGAATGAATCTGTATGTTATTCTGTTCAATAGACTTTTATTGGAACATCTGCTTCATACCTGATGTGGGAAAGACGCTACTAAATTAGACCCTTACCACTGACCTCTAAAAAAAGTCTTTGTTGGCCATGTGGCCTTGAGCAAATAGAACACCAGACCTTGGCTCAGCGCCTGTAGCTCAGCAACTAGGGCGCTAACCACATATTCCCGGGGCAGGCGGGTTCAAACCTGGCCCAGGCCTGCCAAATAACAACTACAACAAAAAAAATAGCCAGCTCTGGGCGGCGCCTGTGGCTCAAAGGAGCAAGGTACCAGCCTCACATGCTGGAGGTGGCGGGTTCAAACCCAGCCCCAGCCAAAAACTGCAAAAAAGAAAAAAAAACTTGCCAGGTGTTGTGGCGGGTGCCTGTAGTCCCAGCTACTTTATAATTAACTTGGATATTTAGCAAGGAAACAAATGGAATACATACCTAAAGGTAGATAGTTTTTTCCTGTGGTTGCAGAGGCTGAGGCAAGAGAATCCCTTAAGCCCAAGAGCTTGAGGTTGCTGTGAGCTGTGACAGCATGGCAGTCTACCGAGGGTGACATAGTAAGACTCTATCTCAAAAAAAAAAAAAGAACACCAGATCTCATCTTGAATTCCAGTTGGCCTCAGATCTTCCTCTCCCCTCAGACATAGAGGACTGAGAGTGTATCTGCACTGGCGAAACCTTGTAACCGTATTTCTTCTACACCAAAAGAGAAAGAGTGCCAATGTGACCTCCTTATATTAGGGTTCTAGATCTCCTGGCTGTCAAGAATTTTCTATCTCTGAATCCTCAGGAGATAACCAGAGATCTGTTATCTGTACTTCAAGTCACTTGGCACTTTTCCACTTTAATGTAGCTATTTATGTGCATGTCTAGACTGTAGACACCCAAGACCAGGATCCCCATCTTGAGCATTTTTATACTCTTCTCATTTAAATAGCGCATTGCCTTGAACGTAGTAGCTATTTAGAAATAATAGTTAAGATTAGAAGAATACTGTTAAAAGAAGATAATGGGTTTCTTTTTTTTTTTTTTTAATCAGAAAAGGCATTATCAACAATGACTTGGAAAAAAATGATTTATATATCTTTTTCTGCCTATGGGAATCCAACTGGAAATCCCTTTAGGACAAAATAAGAAAATAGTATGGTGTTTCTCACCAATTTTATTATTAAGGAAACAAATATCAGGGCCAGGCATGGTGGCTCATGGCCTGTAATCCTAGCACCCTGGGAGGCCGAGGCAAGTGGATTGCATAAGCTCACAGGTTGGAGACCAGCCTGTGTCAGGTGCCTTAGTCCCAGCTGCTTGGGAGGCTGAGGCAAGAGAATCACTTGAGTCCAAGAGTTTGAATTTGCTGTGAGCTAGGACACTGTGATACTCTGTCAAAGGCAACAAAGTGAGACACTGTCTCAAAAAAAAAAAAAAGGGAAACAAGTATCAAAGTTATGATCTGGTCATTTAGAACAGCCTAGGATGGAACAGAGTAGAACCCATTCCTCTCAGCATCCTGACCAGTGCTTATCCTCTGCCCTGTTTCCATATTCATTCAGTCCCTTGGTGGTTTTTCTGAAAAGCAACATTGTAGTTTCTGTTTCTGCCCTCTCTCAGTAATGTTTCTGTCTTGTTTCAGACCCATTTACCCAATATTAAAGTCCACGCCTACTTCGCACCTGTCACTCCACCCCCATCAGTAGGGGGCAGCAGACAGCGCTTCTGCAGATGCTGCATCATCCTATGACAATGGAGGTGGTCAACCTTGGTGAACTGAGTATTTAATGACACTTCTAGAGTTACCGTGGAGTCTCTCCAGTGGAAGCAACCCCAGTGTTCTGGGCAAGGGTTACAAAGTGAGGGCAGTGTCCAGATCTCCAGAGCCACACATACACACCTTCATCCCCATCCACTCACACTTTGTGACCATGAGACTGAAGTTTATTCTGGCTTTGTCCAGTGGATTGGTAAAACTTAACCATTCCTGTTGGAGGTGCCCAGAAGAAAACCATAGGCCAAGGTGGAGGGAGGGGGCATTCCAGCAAACCCAGTGTTACTGCTGCTGTGGTTTCTTTACTTTGTCAAAGGGTTTCTTTGGGGATTTTGGTATAGCAACTGCAGTCCTCCAGGGGCAAGAAAAGCATGGAAAAACAATATATGATATCCAGGGACCAGAAGAAAATTTCTTTGTATCCTAGAAATGGTAGCCATCTATTGTGACTACAGAGCTTCTGTGCTTCCTTGTTTCCATGCCAACATGCTGAGCATGCTCACAAAGAAGGTTTGTCCATTCCTCTTGTATTTTGGTATTTGGCCCAGCGGTTTCCTAATGGTTGCATTGAAATCTCTGTGGTCCAAATGTGATTACTTATTCACTCAAATTGTCACTGTCTGTAGCGCATGTTGTGCACTTGTCTTCCATTCTCTGTTGCTCCCTGCCACACTCTTGCTCAGTCTGTCACCTTTTCATAGTCTGCTTATTCACACTCAGTTGTTACTCTTTCGCTGTTGTGTTTACAGTTTGCATTTTGGATAATTAGTTGGGGTTACCGAACATTTATAAAAGACATTATCAATAAATATTTTTTTAATTCTAAATTTTACTGTTAGGGGACCCTGCCTGAATTTTTGCCAATATGAAAGGAAACTATAAAAAAAATTCAAGAAAAGTTATGAGAGGAAATTGAGCTAAAACTATTCTGTTGATAAGAAACTTTGCCTTTTGGTTTCTGTTGTATCTTGTGACATATGATAATTTGCACGATATGCTCAGTATTTCCCCTGTATATTTTTCCTTCTGTCAGACTCCACCAATTTAATAAGGAAAGCAAGAAATGCATTATTAGGAAAAAGTGGAATGGCAGATCCCAGAATTGAACCGGGAAGTCCCTACTACCCAAGTTCAGACATTAATGATAAGCATTATCATATGTTCACTGAAATCTAGGTATGATCAATAGAATCTCTGACCTGTGTCTATGAGGTGGTTTTGTGTTAGCAGGAATGCTGCTAGGGGACCTATGCAGTCTAATCAGTCAATTGCTCTTGTTGTCCCTCATTTTAGCCTGTCAGGAATACAAGAATGGCCCCATAATAGCCAGATGTATGTCAGTGTTAAATGCATCATATCTAATGTTGGTGCCTCAAAAGGACCAGAACATTTTTAGAACCTGTCAGTCATCCCTCTCCTGCTCCACACTTCCCTGAATGAAATGTGAGAGTAGACAGCTGAAGGATTTGAGGCACCTGAAAGAGAACATTGAGAGGAAGTAGGGGTCCCCCAGCCTGGGCACCAGAACTGAGGGGAGGGGTTCACTACCCAGAGTCAAGGGTCCAAGAAGAAGCACCCCAAACCATGAAAAACATAGAGGATGAGGGAAATAAAATGAATTTCTAAAGCACAAGAAGTCCCAGGATTAGAAACCTAATGTGATTTTTTTTCATAGGATGATTTTCATTTTTGCTCTTTTAGGATGTTAATATGCAATCTACCATGATATTACATCATCTTCTGTATGATCCAGACTGTTAAAAGACTTATTATATCTTTGTTTTTAAATTTTTAATAGATAAGGTCTCACTGTTTTGCCCTGGCTGGCCTCAAATTCCTGGACTTAAGTGATTCTCCCACCTTAGCCTCCCAAGTAGCTGGGACTACAGGCATGCACCACCACATCTAGCTTAAAAGGCTTGTTGTAATGCTACAGTTGCTGGTTTTACCAGTATATTTGAGAATAAAGTCTTATTTATTTTTCCGTTGATTTTGAAGCCAATCATATGAAGGTCTTAGAAGTCTATACTAATCTTCATTATTTAGTATTAAATTTCTTTTTAACTCCTATTTTATTATGCCCCTTTGAAAGTTCAAACTACTTGTTTTTTCATTCCTCCTTCTCGTTAGCCTCTTTTCAAATTACCTTATAAGGAATATACTTTTTAAAGTGAGACTCAACTCTCCTGGCCACATACCCCATGCATACAAACCCACACATGAATGCATGTGCACTTCTAGACTTGGTTGATGATATTCAGATCCCCAGGTCACACGTTCAGACAAAACTAAAGAAAAAGGCATATGTAGGGGCCATCTACTCTAAAGTGTAAGAGTTTTCCTGTTTGTTTTTGTGCCTAAACAAGTTGACCATAAAACCTGGATTGATTAGTGAGTATGGATTTGGATTTTCCAAGTTTAGGTTGTTAAAACACTTCTTTACTTAAAAGAAATGAGAAATTTAAAAGACCCTGTTCACTAGTTCTTAAAGATCTTAGAAATGCTGCTTCTCTACAAAAAGGGTATATCCACATGTAGGTTCATGTGGACTTGGGCTCATGATCCCTCCTGTTAAGGCAAATTCCAGCCTGTCTGGGTTACAGCAGAGTCAAGTGAGAGAGAACAAAGACCCAGAATATGTAGCACTGCCTTGTTTGTGGTCAGGGAGAAGCCTGTTCCCTTCTCAAGAAAACTTCAGAATCAATTTTGTATGGCTTATTTCAATCTAAATAAAATGTGAATTTTGGTTATTAAAAAAAAAAATTCAGGATCATCAAGCTTGGAAACAAATACATTCTTAATGCTAATTTGCAGCCTGTGCCAGCTGATGAATATGCTAGGCATTGAGAACACAGAACATGGTAAGTTTTGGTCAGGTGACATCTGAACATAACATTTCCTGTCTCAACATCCAGAGTACCTTCCAAAATTCCGTGAGGCTTAATATAGGGAAAAATACTTCTTAGGAAAAACTTACTGGTCCAGTTGTCTTAACTTCATAGCCACTGAGAAAATGCCTTTTGTAATGAAAAAATATGGAGTGAACAGAGAGAAGAGATTTAGAATAAGAAGATATCCTCACAGTTATTACCATAAACCTACAGTTGGGCCTGAAGGAGGAACTGTTGTTGTACCTCTGGAGAAAATTATTTTCTCACTTTATTGCCCAAGCTGGAGTGCAGTGGTACAACCATAGCTCACGCATACTCCCCCTTCCACCTCCCAAAGTGTTGGGATTACAGGTATTCCCACTTGGGTCTGGCCTAGAGAAAGTTCTTAAACATCCAGATCATCTCTTTCCTTAGCAGCCTTTCCCCTACTCTTATCCCTTAAATTTTTCAGCATCACTTGCTACATCAATGTGTTTTATATCTTCTTCATCAGGTCCATTGGGGAAATTCTACCTTTTGGGGGGGAAGGTACTGATTTCCTCCATTTCCTTCTCTTAGCCATCCAGGCCCTCTATTAAAGCTTCCATATCAACCCCAGTAAAGCTCAGATGCCTCCAGTCTGGCTTCTTCTTTGGATCCTTGTCCTGATCCAGAGGCTAATGTAGACACCTTTAAATTCACTGTCAGGGGCCTTAGCCATTTTTCACTGGATGATCTTTCTGTTTGCTTACTGATTTGAATTGAGTTTAAAACCAAACTGTTGGATATGAGGAATAAGGGATGTGGCTTTAGCCTTTTTTCCAATATTTAGGATATGAAAGTACATTGTGCTTTATGTTAAAAAAAAAAGTTTTGTTGTTCTTTATGGGATGTAAAAGTTTTTCTTAAATGGTTTTTATAGGCTGGACATGATGGCTCACGCCTGTAATCCTAACACTTGGGAGGCCAAGGTGGGTGGATTGCCTGAGTTCATAGGTTCGAGACCAGCCTGAGCCAGAGCAAGACCCCATCTCTGAAAAATAGCCAGGTATTGTGGTGGGCACCTGTAGTCTCAGTTACTTGGGAAGTTGAGGCAAGAGGATCACTGAAACTCAAGAGTTTGAGGTTGCTTTGAGCTAAGACGCCATGGCACTCTACCAAGGGTGACCAAGTGAGACTCTGTCTCCAAAAAAGAAATGGTTTTTATAAATTGACAGTCTGATTTCCACATCTATTATGTTGGTTTATGAGACATATAAGTCAGAAATTTCACAAGACATTTTAGAGAGAAATCTGGGAAATTTATAATGCTTTATTTTGGGCTTTTCACACTATTTGAATAGTTCAATATACCCATAATCCTTCAGTAGCTAAATTCTTCTATTTCTTTTAATCTTATAATTAAAATACATTGTTAATGGCTTGATAGCTCACTAATGCCATGGGGGACTAAACAAGGTATGTAATGGAAGCTGTCTTGGTTTGAAGTTGTTAGGCAGTTTGAAAGTGTCATTGGAAAGAAGAGAGTGATTTTCAGCCTGCCTGTGTGGGCAGTATATTTTTAGGTAACTGTGTTTCTGGAAGAAGAACACTCACAGCATGGTTGACCCTTGGCCACCAAGTGTTTGTTGTGCAGAAGAAAGTCACTGTCTGCCCAAGCCACTTGTCACCATTGAAAGGAGTGGCTTAAAGGAAATTGCTCTATTTTACCGTTTCCCTCCATATGTGCATTTTTTTTTTTTTGAGACAGAGTCTTACTATGTCTCCCTCAGTAGAGTGCTATAGCATCACAGCTCACAGCAACCTCACACTTTTCGGTTTTAGCGATTCTTTTGCCTCAGCCTCCCAAGTAGCTAGGACTACAGGCGCCCACCATAACGCCCGGCTATGTTTTGGTGGTGTTGCTGTAGTTGTCGTTTGGCAGGCCCACACCAGGTTCAAAACAGCCAGCCCCGTTGTATGTGGCCAGCTCCCTAGCCACTGAGCTACAGGCGCTGAGCCCTTACGTGCATGTTTAATGAGAGGTTTCTATCCCTGTTGTATTTTCTTGCTGAACAGACTTTCATTGGAATGCTCTTACTCTGGAACATTTTTCAAGAAGATTGCCACCTGTCTGCCCACCAATTCTAGGATCTTTAAACACCTCAAACCCAGGCAATGCAAATTAGCTAAGTCTTGTTTGAGAAGTGTAGCATGTTTGTTGGAGGCCTTGAGGGAGAACTTGTCTCCCCTTACAATGATCTTGGACCAAAGAATTCTAAAGCAGTAGGAAGAAAGGGGGAAATATGAAGTCTTAGCCTCTCCTCACCTTCATTTCTGTCATAAATATTAATTATATGAATGGAAGATACAGAAAGCTATCTAAGATCATGTCAGTAGGGTATAAATCGAAATAATCTGGGAATACAATTTGACTATAATTGCTATATCCAAGTGCCCTAACTTGAGGTCTTGATTCTCCAGCAGAGAACATAGCTAAGTGCAAGTACCAGTTGCACTTTCCCGTCTCACTTAGGACAAACTTTCCACCTGCCAGAAACTACCATGTGAGGCAGGTGAGTTTTTTGTATGAAGGGCTTTTGTAGCTTCCCCTCAAGTCAGGTGTACCTGTTCGATCAGTTTTTATTTTTAGGAATTGATCAGTTCTATTTATGTAAAGCTTTTCATCCTTAGGAAAGTTAGTACATAACCTCTCAGCTGAGTTTGAATGAATCTTTGGAGCCCAAGAGAGTTACACTTAATTTTCAGGAGAAAAAAATTTTGCTAGACAAGCTCCCGTATGGATGTTAAGAGAAAGTCCGTATGCACTTCTTTCACCTCTGCCACATGTGTTTTTTTGAATAACTCCTTGTTGAGTTCTTTTTGCAGATGTTGAGTCTCAGTGCTTCCTTGGCCAGAGTGGTTTATTGCCTTTTTAGGAAAAAGAACCATGAGCAAACAGAACCGTATCAGTGACCCTTTCTAGTGTCTGATTTTGAAGACTTCGCATGGGGAAAATGGCAGATGGGGTTCAATGTAAAGAATTAGTTCTATAACTGGAGTACTTTGTCTCAGGTGCGACATCTGTCCTGAATATATACCAACAACTGCCTCACACATGGGAGTGTTTGCTTTCTTTTCCATCTAATGATCTCCTTGCCCTTTCTACACACTTCACCAGAGTCACCCCAATAGGTGGGTATTGGCATCACTGAAGAACTCCCTGGATCTGGGTGTGGTTTTGATACTAGGTTGAACAGGTAGGCAGCGTAAAATCATCACCATAAAAAGAGATGGGATGCCATGCCCCAAGAAGCAAGGTAAATCTTTGAAGTAATGTCTTTTTTTGTTACAGTGGAAAAAGAAAATTTAGCCCCATTAAGTTTCTCTTGTCATTGTCTCTTACTAAATTTGTACCACACTGCTGCTCACACACCTGTTTGTGTTTCTTACCTTAACCTAAACCTTCTTAGCACCTGAAGTCATTATTCTTTTTTTTTCTTTTTTTAATGGCACTAGAGAATGAGAACCTAATGTCTTAGAAATCCTAACTTGAAAAAGAGTCTCTAACTCGCATGGTTTGATTAATTATTTTATCTTTTCCCCCAAAAGACAAACGATTTTCTTTCCTAATGCAATATACCAGATCTTGTGAATAAGCGAAGCCTTTGCTGCTACTTTCTTGGGTTTCCATGAGTTTTTCCTTCCCTTAAGAATAATTTATCTGTGCTTTACTGATGACTGTTAATTTCTAACAAGTGCAGGAAGGGGTGAGCTTGTGATTTCTTCTCTTACTCCCCTGTTCACCCCCTTCCAAATTATACACTAATCCTCTAACTCCTGGAGCCTTTTGGCACATACACAGTATCTGTGGGTTCATGCTTATCAGAAGTTATTGGTGTCCCTTCCTACCATGCTGCAGCTCTCAGAGCTAACCCCTGAGTGTCTTGTGACTGCCCACTCCAAAGGCTAACTGCAGTGGGAGAGAGGCTTTAATTTTGCTTTTCTCTATTCCTGTTTTGTGACTTGGCCTTTACATCCTTCCCACTCTGGCCATCTCCTTTTTCCTCCCAAGATTTGTTTCCACGTCCATTTCCCAGCTGCTCTAGCCCACCTTCCAGTGACCCTGAGAGCACAGACCTAATGGTGGCCTGTGCAGAGCTCAGAGAACTGTGAGGACCACCCATACCTGTTAAAACTCTGCTTGGAGACAGAGATGGATGGGTAAATGGTGCTGTTGGAGAAATTTTTACCTTCAAACCAGGCTCTGTTTCATCCCTGCACTCGAAACCCCCACCTATTCCCTTAAGTGGGTAAAATGCAGAGAGTGGTTGACTGGCATGGTCTGATCCCTGCTTTTCCTAGCAACTTGGCCTACCCTGGAGTGCTGCAATGTGTGGGAACTGCTGCTTGCTTGTTTTCCACCTGGCCTGCTCCAAATGCTTAGCCAATCTCTGGGGGCAACACAGTCCCCTGTATGGTGACTTAACACCAGGTTCCATTAGCTGTCCAAGTGACTGTGTTTCCACCAATACTTTCGGCACTTGAGGATAGGGGTGGGGGGGGTTATTTAAAATAAATAAAATCTAAGGTGGCAGTAGAGGATTTCTTTTGCTTTAAAAATCTTTGGACTAAAAAAAATGTTTTTATATATAAATATATAAAGTAAATTGTTATGTAACTATTGTTTCCTGTATGTTCTAATTTTGTTTTATGATGTAATTAAAGGAAATAAGCTGTGAAGACTTTTCATTTTCCTGTGGAAATAACCTGACTTGGAGCTGTGATTCTTAACTTCCTTGAACCCTAGAACTGCAAAGGCTCCTAAAGGCTGAGTGAAGGGACTTCTTTTTGGTATCCTTACATTTTTTAATACTTCTAATAGCCATTATTTAATATCCTGAACTCTACTTGCCCTCAAGAAACACAGAAGACATAATCTCAATTAACTTGGTTAAAACTCAACCTGGGTCCCTTATCTCTGTGCAGAGCATTCGTTGTCCTTACCTTGATTGACTAGGAGAAGATAGAGTAGTGTGATGGTTAAATACACAGCTCAAAAGTCAGATTGGCTGAATTCACAACTATACCTTTCACTGTGTGTGAACTCAGGCAATTAACCCTTATGTCTTCAGTGATAAGATGATAAGAGTTACCTACTTTTCAGAGAAGGAAGAGAAAATGAGATGATGGCACATCATCCTTTTAATTTTTTTTTTTCTGAGACAGAGTCTCAAGCTGTCGCCCTGGGTAGAGTGCAGTAGCATCACAGCTCACAGCAACTTCAAACTCATGGGCTTAAGTGATTCTCTTGCCTCAGCCTCCCAAGTAGCTAGGACCACAGGTGCCTGCCACAATGCCCGGCTATTTTTTTGTTGTTGCAGTTGTCATTGTTTTTAGCTGGCTGAGGCCGGGTTCAAACTGCCCTACCCGCTGAGCTATGGGCACCATCTAGGGTCACTATCCTTTTGGTAGAAGAGAGCAGTGGAGCCAAATCAGCAACCTAGATTTAAATTTCACATTATCGGCTCGGCCGGCACCTGTGGCTCAAGCAGCTAAGGTACCAGCCACATACACCTGAGCTGGCAGGTTCGAATCCAGCCCAGTCCCCCAAAACAACAATGATGGCTGCAACCAAAAAATAGCTGGGTATTGTGGCAGGCACCTGTAATCCCAGTTACTAGGGAGGTGGAGGCAGGAGAATTGCTTGAGCCCAGGAATTGGAGATTGCTGTGATCTGTGATGCCGTGACACACTACCCAGGGTGACAGCTTGAGGCTCTGTCTCGAAAAAATAAATAAATGAGACATTTATCTACCCTGCCATGACGCACCTGAGGTATAGACCTTTGGAATCACAGATAATGTGTGTCATTAATTTGTGCCCTTCAAAAGGTAAAGACCATAGCCTACATTAGTCATCTAAGGGCAACACAGTCCCAGGGATGCAAGCAGTGTCTGCTCTGCTATCCACATGAAGTCATTCAGCCCGGAACTATTAAGGGAGGCACTTAGTCTTTGAAATAGGTGGCTCATGCCTGTAATCCTAGCACCCTGGGAGGCAGAAGCAGGAGGATTACTTGTGCTCAAGAGTTAGAGACCAGCTTGAGCTAGAGAGACCACCCGTCTCTACTAACAATAGAAAAATTAGGCATTGTGGCGGATCCCTGTTGTAGTCCCAGGTACTCAGGAGACTGAGGCAGGAGGATTGATTGAGCCCAGGAGTTTGCGATTGCTATGAGCAAGGCTGACACCATGGAACTCCAGCCTGAGCAACAGAATGAGACTCTGTCTCAAAAAAAAAAAAAGCAGACTTCTCTTTCTCACATCCATTGTTAAATCAGTTCAGCCAGTCTTTGGAGCCTTTGCCTTTCCTGCCTTCTCTAGCCAGAGGCTAACTGGTTTAAGACTGGACAAAGATGATAGGTAAGTAATAAATGATCAATAAGTAATTATGGGCTGGGCTTGGTGGCTCATCCCTGTAATCCTAGCACTCTTGGAGGCTGAGGTGGGTGGATCACCTGAGCTCACCAATTTGAGACAACTGTGAGCCATGGCAAGACCTCGCCTCTAAAACTAGCCTGGCATTGTGGTTGGCGCATATAATCCCAGCTACTTGGGAGGCTGAGGCAAGAGACTGGCTTGAGCCCAAGAGTCTGAGGTTGCTGTGATCTTTGACAGCCCAGCATTCTACCAAGGGCAACAAACTAAGCCTATCTCAAAAAAAAAAAAAAAAGCATGCAAGTATTTTTAAGAGAATACCTTGATTTGTGTTTCACTTCATGCCCTGTGAGCTTTACTTTTCTGCATTTTTGGTGATCTTCATAATTATAAGATTTTGAAGGAGGGAGTATGAGGGGGAAGCAGAACAATTTCAGGTGGATTATTGACTTTAAAGTGGAAACTAAAACCCTTAAATATATGCACACGCATGGCTCAGCGCCTGTAGCTTAGCAGTTATGGTGCCAGTCACACCAGAGCTGGCGGGTTCTAACCAGTCTGGGCCTGCCAAACAACAACAACTACAACCAAAAACTAGCGGGCATTGTGGCAGGAGCCTGTAGTCCCAGCTACTTGGGAGGCTGAGGCAAAAGAATCACTTAAGCCCAAGAGTTTGAGGTTGCTGTGAGCTGTGACACCATAGCACTCTACCAACGGGCGACGTAGAATCTGT
>NW_003852413.1:24713970-24716789 GCF_000181295.1 Otolemur garnettii
GAATCACTTAAGCCCAAGAGCTGGAGGTTGCCATGAGCTGTGATGCCATGGCACTCTACCAAGGGCAATGGAGTAAGACTCTGTCTCTAAAAAAAAAAAATAAATAAAAGATTATTAAATTCATAGGCATTTTAAATTTAAAAAAGGAAAACAGTTTATTCTCTAGCTTCAATGCTAAAGAATAGCTATGATGTTTGCCAAGCCTGGAACTGCAGTTTTGAATAGGCACAGTGATTCAAATGTTTAATGGTCTTGTGGAGTCTTTAGTAACCCGTTTGTGCCAAAACTGATTGGAGGGGAGGGAAATCCAGCCAGATTTATTTATTTTATAGACCCCCATCTTTTGCCCTGGAGTTTAAATAGAAAGCATTTCCCCCAGGCAGTGCCTGTAGGTCAGTGAGTAGGGTGCCAGCCCCATATACTGAGGGTGGTGGGTTTGAACCCAGCCCCAGCCAAACTGCAACAAAAAATAGCCAGGTGGTGTGGTGGGTGCCTGTAGTCCCAGCTACTTGGGAGGCTGAGGCAAGAGAATTGCCTAAGCCCAAAGAGCTGGAGGTTGCTGTGAGCTCTGATGCCACAGCACTCTACCAAGGGCAACAAAATGAGACTGTCAAAAAAAAGAGAGAGAAAGGAAAAAAGAAAGCATTTCCCAGTGGGGACAATTAAACCAGAAAAAGTGATTAATCATTAACACATTAAATATATATGCCTGGAGTAGCACCTGTGGTTCAGTGAGAAGGGCACCAGCCCTATTTACCGAGGGTGTCGGGTTCAAACCGGACCCCACCCAAACTACAACAAAAAAAATAGCCAGGCGTGGGGTAGCACCTGTGGCTCAGTGTGCAGGGTGCTGGGCCCATATACCGAGGGTAGCAGGTTCAAACCTGGCCCCAGCCAAACTGCAAGAAAAAAATAGCTGGGTGTTGTGGCAGGCCTGTAGTCCCAGCTGCTTGGAAGGCTGAGGCAAGGGAATCACCTGAGCCCTGGAATTGGAGTTTGCTGTGAGCGGTGTGACGCCATGGCAGTCTGCCGTGGGCAATAAAGTAAAACTCTGTCTCTACGAAAAAAAAAAAATAGTCAGGCGTTGTGGTGGACACCTGTAGTCCCAGCTACTCAGGAGGCTGAGGCAAGACAATCACCTAAGCCTAAGAGCTGGAGGTTGCCGCGAGCTGTCACGGCACTCTACCAAGGGTGACATGCTTTTTAAAGTTATTTTATTTTTATTTATTTATTTTTGAGGCAGAGTCTCACTATGTCACCCTGGGTAGAGTACTGTAGCATAACAGCTCACAACAACCTCAAACTCTCAGGCTTAAGTGATTCTCTTGCCTCAGCCTCCCAAGTAGCTAGAATTACAGGCGTCTGTCACAACGCCCAGCTATTTTTTAGTTATAGTTGTTGTTTGGCAGGCCTGGGCCAGGTTTGAACCTGCCAGCCCTGGTGTATGTGGCTGGTGCTCTAACCACTGAGTTACAGGCACCAAACCAAAAATTAACTTTTTCGAAAGGAAAGGGTAAGGTTTTTTTTGTTCTATTGTCCTAGACCCATGATTTATTTTTACTTTATTACCTTTTTTAATTTAATTTTTTTTACTTTTTTAAACTTTAAGATGAAATTTTAACACAGTAGTGTTCAGCATCCAACACTGCCTATGGTAAAATGCCTATGCTCCTTATCCATATTGCCAGTTTTTCTTATAAGCTTGGCCTGCTCAGAAGAATGGGCGAGGGAGGCTGTGTCCAGGGTCCCAGCAACCATTGCTGCTAAGCAGAAAGAAAAGTGAGGTTGAAAGCTACTGGCCTCCTCCCCTGAGGTAAGATGCAATATAGTTTAGCTCTTCACCTGGAGTTTGGTGAGTCAGCTGAGTGTTTTAATGAGGCATCTGGTGAATAAGCAGAACCAGGCTGGCATCAATCTCCTTTTGCAGCTGAGCTCTCCTGGGCCTAAGTCAGGACCAAGTAGTAGCCATCTGGATTCTGCACTGAAAGCAATAAAAAGGGCACCACTGGGATGAGGCATGCTCCCAACCTCTAAGCAACCTATGATGCATCTGTCACACCCAAGTGTTCTTCTAACCCTACTTCAAATCCACCTCTTCCTAGCCTCCTTGTGTACTATATGCCAGGCTGACCAGCTCTAGCATAGTGGAGGGATGGGAAGGCAAGCATCTAAATAAGCTGACTGTGCAGAGGTGCTGTATACAAGGTGATACCCAGGAAGCACCTGCCCCCTCTGCCTTGTGTGATTGTTCAGTGGGTGGGGGAGAAGAATGAAGGCCTTACCTTCCCTTGTAATAAACTTCCTGACAAAGGAAACTGGAGTATTTTTTCCTTCATGGAATACATTTATTCAATCACACTTTTCCTAAGCAATAAGTAACTTTTAGCTATGTTAATTCCTCTCCCTTTGAAACAAAGCTGGCATTCTGCAGCTCTTTACCAGTGGTTCAAGACACAGCTACTCCGGCACACAGACCTTCAAAGAATCATTTATTCTCATTCAGGAGACAGAACATACTCTAAATGGTCTTATTGTTTCTAGGGCCAGGCAGACCTAGTACTCTCACTCCAAAATCCCTACCTTTTTTCACCACAGTCACAAAGTATGATTCATCCTTAAGATTCCGGACCACCTGTAAGGGAGAAGTGGTCATGAAGACAATTCCGTTCTTAGAGCCAAACACAATAAGCCATGACATGGAAGAGTTAACTTGGATCAGAAAAGAAAGCTGGGCTCGGCGCCTATAGCTCAACCGGCTAAGGCGCCAGCCACGTACACCTAAGGTGGCGGGTTCGAATCCCCAGCCCGGACCCGCCAAA
>NW_003852413.1:24717690-24725630 GCF_000181295.1 Otolemur garnettii
GACTCGCTTGAGCCCAGGAGTTGGAGGTTGCTGTGAGCTGTGATGCCATGGCACTCTACCCAGGGGGACAGCTTGAGGCTCTGTCTCAAAAAAACAGAAGAAATTCTGGAAAGAGAGAACGAATGTCATGAAAGGAAGGGGAATCCCAAGGAGGGAATTCTGGGGCCAAGTAATGGTAGAGCCCAGACCATAAGAGGTTTCATGCAACCACACACTGAATTCCTGGAGAGAAGCCAGCACCTCACCTGAGTTGGGGTTCTTAGGAACTTCATTCTCTTGCTTAGAGGCCTCCTGAGCCACATGCAAAGTCAGCCAGTGACAGGCCTAAGCCAAGAAAACAGTCTTATGTATCAGCTCTTCATGCCTGAACTAACTAAGCTTCTATTGCTAGCCCCCCTCCTTAGGAAAGACCCTGACTTCCTCCTAGGTCTCTAGGAAGAAGAGAGATCACTAAATAATTATTAGGGATGTTGGGGGGGTATTGGGGGGAGGAATGAGAAAAGCCCAGAAATTGAGAGATGAAGGTAGGTGGGGCAGCCACAGGAAAGAGGAGGTCAAAGGAGTCTAAACTTTTCAGATCAGCCCTTCAGGCCTTGCTCTGTGACCTTGGGCTGGTCACTGTCCTTGGGCCTGAGTTTCTTCTTCTATAAAAGAGAATAAGACTGGCTCGGCACCCATAGCTTAGTGAGTAGGGCACTAGCCACATGCACTTAGGCTGGTGGGTTCAAACCCAGCCCAGGCCTGCTAAACAACGACAACTGCAACCAAAAAAATAATTGGGTGTTGTGGTGGGCACTATAGTCCCAGCCACTTGGGAGGCTGAGGCAAGAGAATCACTTAAGCCTAAGAGTTTGAGATTGCTGTGAGCTGTGACAGTACAGCACTCTACTGAGGGCAACAGCTTGAGACTCTGTCTCAAAAAAAAATAATAATAAAGAATAGGATTAAGTGGTCTTTAAAGTACCTGCTGGCTTGAACATTCTGTGAAATACACTTCCTAGCTGAGTTGGTAAGGGTGGGTGACCAGATTCTAACATCTGTAAGGCCGGACAACATAGTGGGGGCGGAGCACAGGGCAGGGCCTGACAACAACGCAAACTTTGATAAGCAGTTCTCGATAATCACTTCTCAGCAATTATTTATTACAGTTTAACATTATAAACTTAACAAAAATAATATAGAACTCATATTCTGGCGAAATAGCCATATGGCGGCCGAAAACTGTATATTACCTTCTTGTTCTCCAGCCGGTTCGTGCATTCTTTCCAAAAATTGGGAGTTTTTTAAAACGCCACAGGACGCGGGACAAATTGTTGAAAAGTGGGACTGTCCCGCCAAAATCGGGACGTCTGGTCACCCTAGGTAAGGGCCACTACAGTGAGGAAGGGACCTAGTTGTCAGTGCCCAGCACTTGGCTCTGAGAGTATTGAAAAGGCGGATTGCGTCTGCAGCCCCACAGATCTGGATAAGGTCCTCATGGGTAAGCTTCAGCGGATCAGTGCCTGCGGAGTCAGATCCAGATTGAGGGAAGAGGCAGAGGGGTGAGAGGCAAGGGACACAGACTATTAGTCTACAGATAGCCCTAATATGCCAAAACATGGGAATCAGACTTGATTTCAAATCCCAGTTCTGCCACTTGGTAGCTATGTGTCCTTGAGCAAGTTATTCAATCTCTTTGGGCCCTGTCCTCAAAGGGTAGTATATAAATTATAAGAGGAGAGCCTATCATAGTACCAGGCAACTCTTAATCCTTAAGAAATGTTAGTTAGCCAAGGCCAGGGACAATGGCTCATGCCTGTAATTCTAGCACTCTGGGAGGCTAAGGCAGGTGGTTTGCTTGAGCTCAGGAATTCCGGACCAGCCAGAGCAAGACCCTGTCTCTACTAAAAATGAAAAACTGGGGTGGCGCCTGTGGCTCAAAGGAGTAGGGCGCCGGCCCCATATGCCAGAGGTCGCGGGTTCAAACCTAGCCCCGGCCAAAAACTGCAAAAAAATAAAATAAATAAAAATGAAAAACTGAGACAAGAGAATCACTTGAGCCTAAGAGTGTGAGGTTGCTGTGAACTATGATGCCACAGCACAGTATCCAGGGTGACAAAATGAGATTCTGTCTCAAAAAAAAAATGAAAGAAAAATGTTAGCCAGGCGCGATAGCTCATACCTGTAATCCTAGCACTCGGGGAGGCCAAAGTGGGTAGATTGCTTGAACTCAGGAGTTTGAGACCAGCCTGAGTGAGAGAGAGACCCCAGGCTCGGCACAGTGGCTCATGACTATAATCCTAGCACTCTGGGAGGTTGAGGTGGGTGGATTGCCTGAGTTCAGGAGTTGGAGACCAACCTGAGCAAGAGTAAGACCTTGTCTCTAAAAATAGCCAGGCAGGATCCCTCTTCTCTTCTCTCCTCCCTCCTCCTTGGTGCTGCTCTGCAACATCCCTCCTTTGCCAATAAAGACCTTTCATACCAAAAAATAAAAATAAAAATAACCAGGCATTGTAGTGGGCATTTATAGTCCCAGCTACTTGGCAGGCTGAGGCAAGAGAATCACTTGAGCCCAAGAGTTGGAGGTTGCTGTGACCTGTGACACGGTACTCTACCAAGAGTGACAAAGTGAGACTGTCTTAAAAAACAAAAGCCCAGCTCGCCTGAGTTTTGTCCTCTCCTCTTCTTACATCATGTCCTGTACTACTCGTCTACCACCTTTTCCAGCAATTACCGGTCCCTGGGCTCAGTCCAGGCACCCAGCTACAGTGTCCGGCCCACCAGTAGCGCAGCCAGCGTCTATGCAGGTGCCGGGGGCTCCGGCTCCTGGATCTCCATGTCCCACTCCACGAGCTTCCGGGGCGGCTGGGGGCCTGGCCACGGGGATGGCCGGGGGGCTGGCGGGAATAGGGGGCATCCAGACCAAGAAGGAGACCATGCAAGAACTGAATGACTGCCTGGCCTCCTACCTGGACAGAGGAACCTGGAGACCAATAATCGGAGGCTGGAGAGCAAAATCCTTGAACCCCTGGAGAAGAAGAGGCCCCAGGTCAGAGACTGGGTGCATTACTTCAAGACCATCGAGGACCTGAGGGCTTAGATCTTCGCAAATTCTGTGGACAATGCTCGCGTCGTTCTGCAGATTGGCAACGCCCGTCTTGCTGCTGATGACTTTAGAGTCAAGTATGAGACAGAACTGGCCATGTGCCAATCTGTGGAGAGTGACATCCATGGGCACCGAAAGGTCATTGATGACACCAATATCACTCGACTGCAGTTGGAGTCAGAGATCGAGGCTCTCAAGGAGGAGCTCCTCTTCATGAAGAAGAACCACGAGGAGGAAGAAAAAGTCCTACAAGCCCAGATTGCCAGCTCTGGGTTGACTGTGGAGGTAGATGCTCCCAAATCCCAGGACCTGAGCAAGATCATGGCAGACATGCAGGCCCAGTATGATGAGCTGGCTCAGAAGAAGAGCTGGCCCAATATGATGAGCTGGCAAAAAGAGCTGGTCAAGACCTGATCTCAGCAGATTGAGGAGAGCACCTCAGTGGTCACCTCACAGTTTGCTGAAGTTGGAGCTCCTAAGACAATGCTCACAGAGCTGATGCGTACAGTCCAGTCCTTGGAGATTGAACTGGACTCTATGAGAAATCAGAAGTCCAGGCTCCATGGAGGATAGCCTGAGGGAGGTGGAGGCCCACTACACCATGCAACTCAATGAGGTCCTGCTGCATTTGGAGTCAGAGCTGGCACAGACCTGGGGAGAGGGGCAGCGCCAGGCCCAGGAGTATGAGGCACTGCTGAACATCAAGGTCAAGCTAGAGGCTGAGATTGCCACCTACCACCGTCTGCTGGAAGATGGGGAGGACTTCAACCTTGGTGATGCCCTGGACAGCAGCAATTCCATGCAAACCATCCAAAAGACCACCACCCGCAGGATAGTAGACGGCAACGTGGTGTCTGAGACCAATGACACCAAAGTTCTGAGACATTGAGGCAGTAAAGCAGCATGTCCTTATACCAATAAAGAGTTCACTGAAGAGGTCACTGGAGAAAAAACAAACAAACAAAAAAAGAGTGAGACCCTGTCTTACTAAAAATGAAAAACTGAGAAAAAGGTGATCTCAAGCTCAAGAGTGTGAGGTTGCTATGAGCTATGATGCCATGGCACTCCGCTGAAGGTGACTGAGACTCTGTCTCAAAAAAAAAAAAAGAAAAAAGAGGGCAGCACCCATAACTCAGTGGGCAAGGGTGCTGGCCACATACACCTAAAGTGGCAGGTTTGAACCTGGCCTGGGTCTGCCGAGCAACAATGATAACTACAACCAAAAAAAAAAAAAAAAAATAGCCGGGCATTGTGGTGGGTGCCTGTAGTCCCAGCTACTTGGGAGGCTGAGGCAAGAGAATTGCTTAAGCCCAAGAGTTGGAGGTTGCAGTGAGCTGTGATGCTACAGCACTCTACCCAGGGCAACAGCTTGAGACTCTGTCTCAAAAAAAGAAAGAAAGAAAGAAAAGAAAGAAACGGAGGGGGGGGCACCTGTGGCTCAGTGAGAAGGGTGCTGGCCCCATATACTTAGAGTGACGGGTTCAAACCCAGCCCCGGCCAAACTGCAAAAAAAAAAAGGAAAGAAAGAAATGTTAAAGAACACAGAGCAAGCCAAGACAGAGACAGGTTTCCTGCCTGAGCGTACCACCCTCAGTCTGCTACTGGTCTCCTCCCTGCCATATGACAGCCTCACCACAGTGAAATTGGCCAGCACCCAGCAATAGCTAGAGAACTGGTACTGATGCAACCACTGCTGCATCTCTGAGATGGTAGCTCCAGGGTTCAGATCCTGAAGGAGAAAGAGGGGGGTACAGGTTACCTGGACCCATGACCTGAGAGCAAGGGAAAATGCAAACAGTGCCCCCTTGGGAAGTGCCAAGGCTCAGAGGGGAAGGCTCCTATCTGGTAAATTGTGATCTGAGGCCATGCCATATCTGGCCACGAGGGGGCAGGGCCACCCTGCCCTGGATAATCCTGCATCAGTGAGATGAAGCCTCTGAGAAGCCTTTGAACAATGGTTGGGGAGTTGGAAGGGACTCACCTCAGCTGGGCTTAGAGAATGGTGACGAGGAACAAAGCCTATGAGGAGGAGCAGGGCATCCAGTCTCTGCCCCTCGACAGCCCTTCCCCCAAGCCTGTGCCCACATGCTCATCCAGAGGCTCAACCCTGCCACTTCCCCCATGGGCTGATAGAAGGTGCCCATCCCAACTCGCCTCTCTGCGGACAGGAGTTTGCAGGAGTTAGGGGAGGTCAGAACCGGTGAGGCTCTGGCCATGGTGAATACTGTGGGCAAACAAATAACTGATGTCCCAAGGGCACTGGTGGCTTTTTGCTCACCTCCTTCCATCTGTCTATTCAGAATTGACAAGGCACCTGGCTTGGCTCTGACCAGTAGACTGAGTTTCAACACAAGGGACTAGCCAGCAGGTCTGGAGAAATTGGGAAAGGCCCCTGGAAGAGCCATCCAGCCAGGCAGAGGGAGCATCACTCACAGGGAAATGGTGGTGATAGCAGGACACAAGAGAGGAGTCTGAAAGGTCTTAGTTCCCAGGAGCTTCAGACTACAGCAAGGGCAGAGGGTGTCTGAAGCAGAAATCACCTGGGGGCTGTGATAGCCCAGTGCAGTCATAGTCCTTTTGGCCTTAATTTCCCCATCTTTACAATGGGGATCTTTTGTCTAAATCTCCCCTCTTGCTCTTGCTGTCCCAACACACACCTTCAAAAACAGTGATCTCACAGGCACAATGATACTCGTCCGTCTCGTGCAGGGGCTGTTTCTCCATCTTCTCACGGTCAATTTTCAGTTTCCGGTCAGCTCCTTTGGGCTTCGAGGGGGATGACAACAAAGCCTCAAAGGCCCCTTCTGTACCTCTCTTTCTCAGAGCCCAGACTCTATTGGGTGGGCTCTGAGAAAGAGATTAAGCCCCCTCACCCTATGTAAAGAGAAAGAAACAGAGATAGGGCACAGCAGACTGAGCAAAGCAAAGCAGGGCCAGAACCCATACAGCCAGAGAGCCACAGTGACAGCCCTGCAGGGGAGGAAAAAGGGACCCCAGTATTGCCTGTACCTTGAACACCTTAATGAGGCAGCCAGCCAAGTGCAGGTGCTCAGGCGGAATTCCCTTGTCACTGGGCTAAAAGTGTTCATCTGGAGGCGAAGAGGGATGCCCTTCTCTCCACCTTTCTTCCGAGGTGTGAACTCAGTGCTGCTGCAGTGAACCTGCAGTGGAGAAGCAGCAAAGAGAAAGCAAGGAGACTCTAGGTGCCACCTACATGTTACTTACCTGCCAGTCACCTGGCAGCCACTTACCCCAGCAACTTTCAATCCCCGAGTAATGTCTATTTTTTTTTCCTAAGAACGAAGAGACAGAAGCAAGAATGGCATTTATTTTTAAAGCATCACTTTAGGGGCAGTGCCTGTGGCTCAAAGGAGTAGGGCACTGGCCCCATATGCCAGAGGTGGTGGATTCAAACCCAGCCCTAGCCAAAAAAAAAAAAAAAACCCAAAAAAATCCCCATCACTTTATTAGATTCTTTTCCTTGTTCAAAATCCTTCAATCATGCCCCATGGCTTTGGGATAAGGAGCAAACTAAGCCAGGCATTAAAGTACTTTAAAGAATCAAGTCAAGCCTTGATTCGAGGCAGCTCTTTCTTACCCTTCAGTGAACCCACTGGCCCACCAAGGCCACCCTAGTCATGAACCCAACATATCAGCATAGTCCTCTAGAGGTCTCTAACCCAGGAACTTCTCCTTACTTCCCTTTGACCCAAGTATTGCATGGGACACAACAAAAAATTATTTATTTGAAATTCTAATTTTAAAAAATATATAAAAATTCTACTTTTACTGGACATCCTGTATTTTATTTGCAAATCTGGCAATCTATTCCAGGCAGCCTTCCTGGCCTACCAACCCACACAGCCCACAGCCTCTGTGTTCTGCCTGCCACCAGGATTCTAAGGGCAAGCAGGGACTCCCTCCATTCTCACCACTGCAACACTCCCATAATTCATGAAGAACAGCTAACAGGGTAATTGTACAATGAGGAGAATGAGGCTGACGGAGATTATGGGACCTAGGCAAGATTCATGCTGGGAAGTGGCCAAACTGGAATTGTGTCACAGCTGCCTAACTCCTAGTTCACATACTTAGACCATGGTGGGCACTCAAAAAGGTGGTGACAAGGACTGTTCCGTGTATTTAATGTGGAAAGTGTGGAAAATACTGAAAATGTATAAAGAAGAATACAGGCATCTCTCATAGCTCCACCTCTCAGAGATAGCTACTGTTACATGCAAATTTTATTTCTTCCTGTCTTCTCTGGGCAAAGAAAAAAATGTCTATATTCTTTTTTTTTTTTTTTCTTTGCAGTTTTTGGCCAGGTTTTAACCAGCCACCTCTGGCATATGGGGCCAGCATCCTACTCCTTTGAGCCAAAATGTCCATATTCTTTTACCCAGCAAATCCTTTTCAGTATATTTATCCAATAGCAGTGTTTAGTAAGTACACAAAGATATACATGCCAGATGTTCATGGTAGCAGCATTTTTTTTTTTAATTAAAAGCTTTTAAGCAGCTCAGTGCCTGTAGCTCAGTGGCTAGGGCACCAGCCACATGCACCAGAGCTGGTGGGTTCAAACTGGGCCCAGGCCTGCCAAACAATGACAACTACAAAAAAAAAAAATTATCCGGGGGTGGCGCCTGTGGCTCAAAGGAGTAGGGTGCCGGCCCCATATATTGGAGATGGTGGGTTCAAACCCTACCCTGGCCAAAAACTGCAAAGAAAAAGAAGAAGAAGAAAAAAAAAGCATCAGCCTGGGCGGTGCCTATGGCTCAAAGGAGTAGGGTGCCAGCCCCATATGCCGGAGGTGGCATGTTCAAATCCAGCCCCGGCCAAAAATTGCAAAAAAAAA
>NW_003852413.1:24726322-24732432 GCF_000181295.1 Otolemur garnettii
AAAAAAAAAAAAAAAGGAAGAAAAGAGAAAAGAATATAACCATTAGTGCTTGCTGTGTCAGCACATATACTTAAATTGGAAAGATACAGGAAAGATTATCCTAGCCCTGTGCAAAGATGACCTGCAAATTTATGAAGTGTTCCATATTTGTTTTGTTTTACTTGTTGAAACAGAGTCTCACTTTATTGCCCTTTGTAGAATGCTGTGGCATTACAGCTCACAGTAACCTCCAACTCCTGAGTTTAGGCGATTCTCTTGCCTCAGCCTCCCGAGTAGCTGGGAATACAGGCACCTACCACAATACCCAGCTAATTTTTGTTGCAGTTTGGCCAGGGCTGGGTTGGAACCTGCCACCCTTGGTATATGGGGCCTGCACTCTACCCACTGAGCCATAGGTGCCGCCCAAAGTGTTCTATTTTTTTTTTGCAGTTTTTGGCCAGGTTGGGTTTGAACCCGCCACCTCTGGCATATGGGGCCAGCACCCTACTCCTTTGAGCCATAGGCACCTCCCAGTGTTCCATATTTTTAAAAAAGATTATGAACATTAAACTTAATAAATTTTACCCAAATGTCATCCTATCTATCAAATAGGTCCACCAGTTTACATTCTCACGATGTAAGGACATTTATTTCCCCCAAATTTACTAATAATTTTTAAAGTCTCTGCCAGTTATATGGAATCTTTTGTTTTGTTTTTGAGACAGAGTCTCACTTTGTTGCCCCCAATAGAGTGCTATGGTGTCATAGCTCAGAGCAACTTCAGCCTCCCCAGTAGCTGGGACTGCAGGTACCTGCCACAATGTCCGGCTGTTTTTTAGAGACAGCTCAGGTTGGTCTCAAACTCATGAGCTCAGGTGATCTGCCACCTCAGCCTCCCAGAGTGCTGGGATTTCAGGTGTGAGTTTTTCTCTGTGTGGATTTGACCTGTCTACATTTCTTGGCAATTTATGTCCTTTTCCATATAAATTATTTATCTGTTCATCTCCTTTGCCAAATTTTCTATTGATCTTTTATCTTCTTTTCTTATTAATATATAAGAACTTTTTTTTTTTTTTTTGTAGAGACAGAGTCTCACTTTGTTGCCCACAGTAGAGTGCCATGGCGTCACACAGCTCACAGCAACCTCCAACTCTTGGGCTTAAGCGATTCTCTTGCCTCAGCCTCCTGAGTAGCTGGGACTACAGGTGCCCGCCACAATGCCTGGCTATTTTTTGGTTGCAGTTTGGCCCGGGCTGGGTTCGAACCCACCACCCTCGGTATATGGGACCGGTGCCCCACTCACTGAGCCACAGGCACTGCCCAGAACTCTATATATTAATGATACAACACATTGTATGTCATATGTGGCAAATATTTTTCTCTTTCGATGTCTCCTTTTAATTTTGCCTATGTATTTCAGACCACTACTTTTTATGAAGCTAAATTCTGCCCTGTGTTTTGTAGTTTCTTCCATTGCTTTAACGTTTAACAAGTCTTTCCCTATGTTGAGATTCGATAAACATTTATCTGTAGTTTTTCTTCAAGGTGCTTTCTGGCAGAGCGTCATCCTTATTGCCCTTTAACCTTGCCCAGGCTCACCTTGCCTTCTCACCTACACTGCTGCCACCCCTTTCTGTGCCTTGCCTCACCTCCCGCCTCCTCCCAATTCCAACTTCAGGCTCACCTGTAGGAAGAGGGAAGTCCTCTTGGTTGGGTCCCAGTGAAATTTTACTGTGTTAAGTCGTGAGGGCAATATTTTGGGGTTCCATCACCCCCACAGACAGTGGCACATCGGCAGGCACAGGGTGGCAAGCAGGGAGGAAGACTTAGCCCTCCTAGTCCACAAGGACTTCCAAGCCAGAAAGTGGACTTGAAGGGTCCCTGGTCCCTTCCTACTCACTGATCTCCAAGATTCAGTCCCCAGGCTAGCCCCACTCCCACCCTTCCAGCTGCTGCTGCTCCATGTACTGCAGGTGCGGAACACGGAACATCACTTGTATCACACTCTGCAGTCACAGGAGGGCGTGATGCACAGGTCAGAGAGTGCCAGGGCATTGGGGAACCCGTCTTCATGCCCAGGTAGACCAACTTTTCCTCTCTCTATCCTGCTTGCTTCTCACCCCCAGGAGGCATTAGCACTTAGAATCATTAGATCCCAGTTCAAATGCCCATCTGCCACTCATACCATGATACTGAGGAAGTACTGTAGATTCCCTGAGCCTAAGTTTCCTCATCTGTACACCCTTAGTCTCTCTATACCCTTTTCTTTGCAGCATGTATGACCATTTGTTCTTTTGTTTTGTTTTTGACACAAAGCCTCACTCTGTCACCCTGGGTAGAATGTCATGGTGTCATCATAGCTCATAGCATCTTCAAACTTTTGGGCTCAACTGATCCTCTTGCCTCAGCCTCCTGAGTAGCTGGGACTACCATAATGCTTGGCCAGTTTTTTCTCTTTTTAGTAGAGACAGGGTCTCACTCTTGCTCAGGCTGGTCTTGAACTGAGCTCAAGCAATCCACCTGCCTTAGCCTCTCAGAGTGCAAGGATTACAGGTGTGAGCCACTGCACCAGGCCTCATATCATCATTTGTAATTGCACATAATCTGCATAATTTTTTGTCTTAGTAGAATGCAAGCCTTTGGCAGAAGGAAACTATATCTTTTCACGGCTGAATCCCTAGCACATAGAACATTTTTGACCTAGAACAGGGGCTAAATAGATAAATTTTCAAGAAAAGGTCATGTGTTCCTAAATCTCAGTTCTGCTACTTACTGGCTTTGTGTTCTTAAGAAAATACTTCAGCTCTCTGTACCTATTTCCTCAACAATTCCTGCCTACACTGAGCCATTTAAGGGTCATTTTAAGTGATGGACTTGGGAGGGCTCTACTTGACAAATGACATCACAAAGCTAGTGTGGTACCTTACTCCTATAATAACAGCACTCTGGGAGGCCAAGGCAGGTAGACTGCCTAAGCTCAGGAGTTTGAGACCAGCCTGAGTTAGAGAAGGACCCCATCTCTAAAAAGTAGCTGGACATTGTGGTGGGCACCTGTAGTCTCAGCTACTTGGAAGGCTGAGGCAAAAGAAGAATTTGAGCCCAAGAGTTTGAGGTTGCTGTGAGCTGTGATGCTGTGGCACTTTACCAAGGGTGTCAAAGTGAGACTCTGTCTCAAAAAAAAAAAAAAAAGGATAAATAAAAATGACATCACAGTGAAGACAGTGGCTTTCTGCCAAGTCCAGGAGTAGATGTACCTACTTTCAGAAACTGGGAGCACTGAGTAGCGTTGCTCAGCTTGGGGCTGCAGAGCAGCTGCACCTTGTATGACTCACCTGGTAGAAATTAAGGAGATGTGTGAGCCCCACTCAGGGCAGAGGGCACCCACCCTGGGCCTGGCTTTCAGAGGTTGCTGCCCACATTGCCCCTTTCATTTCCCAGGCCCAGCGTACCCTGGTTCAAGTAGGTGAGGGTCTCCTCTTGCTGCTTTACAGCTGGTGAAGTGGCTGCACAGAACACGTACTGGAACGCTGTGCAGGACGGCTCCTCGCTGGGGATGTTGGGCAGCTCTTCCTGCTTCAAGTAGGGCAAAGGCAGGGGCTCCCTGCCAAGGAAAGGAGGGCACGGCTGACTTCCTGCCCTGGCCATCCCATCCCATAAGGGGCTTTGACACTGCCAGACCCTCCCTCCAGGGAACCTACAGATTCCTGTAGCAGGCACCCCAGCAGCAGCCAGGGCCTTACGGACCCTCATTCAGCTCCTCTGGCCTCCAGGAGTCCTCCCTTAAAGTGCTAATCCCAGATTTGTGGCTGTTGTACTAAACAGCCACCATCGATGAATTGTCTTTGAAACCTCAGGGCTTGCCTGATTCCTAGTATAAATGCCCACCAAAAATATCCAGAGTGGGTAGTTAATCAGGGTATTTTGAGGTGTTCCAGGACCCACTAAACTCCGGGTACATTTCACTACTTCCCCATCTCCAAAGGAGCCCCAAAACAGGAACTTGTTCCTTTGGCTTAAAAGAGATGGCTCTACCATGTCTTGCCCAACTTGCCCAACCAGGGCCTTCCTGAGGGAACAAGGACCTGGCCCTTACCTGAGCAGGCTTCTGGGAGGCCCTGGGTACAGTTCTCCAGGACTATTCTGGCTGGTTGTGCCAAAACAGCATTTTGGGAAAGGAGCAGGGCCAGCTGCGTGATAGCTCAGTGCACCTTAAGTTGGACCCACTGGGCCTTCCAGCTGGAGCCTCTACCTTTATACACAGCACACCTGCAAGGGTGGAGCACTCAGGACTCTGGGAAACTCAGCCCCTGCCAGGGCAATCCAAGTTGGGGGAATCAGAGCTTCCCACTAATTATTAACGTGAAGTGGAGATGGAGTTATAGCAAAACAAAGTCACAGGATGGACATCCACTTGCACACTTGTCCCCAAGAAGCCCAGGGACAAGAAGGGATACACTCAGGCTTCAGGTTTCGCCCCAGATCCAGAAGCCATGCAGAATCCTGGAGATCCCTGAACCTGGCCCTTCATGTGACCTCATGGGATAGGACAAACAGACACAGCATCTCATGGACCCACAAAGGGCCTTTGCTGCCCACTCCCCTCTCTCCACTGCCACACACAGAGGTACAGTAGGGGCAGGCACTTGTCCTTTAACTGAGGGCTGCCTGGCTACAACTGGGGTTTACAGACTATAGCACAGATTGTAGTGGAAACACCCAGGGGCGGTGCTGAGAGGAGGGAGAGGTGTCCCTACTAGGGCAGCTCAGGGGCTCCAGTGGGGCCGTTACTTTGTCCTTCCCTGCCCTGGAGCTTGGAGTAGTCTGTGTTTATGGACAAATACAGCCTGCTTGAGGGGGCTTCTTTTCCCACACTCAGCCCATGTTGTCACTGTACACAAATAGCCTCAGCCCCCTGCCCACCTCTCACTACTATGTTTGGTAGAAATAGACCTAGGGCCTTGCATAGAGCAGGAACAGGGCTTTAAGAATGTGGCCTGACTTCATGCAACCCTAGCTGTCCCAGCTGCCTCCTGATTCTGGGGCCCTGCCTTGGTGAGGGGTAAAACCAAAGTTTCCCAGGTCCGGCACCTCCATCTCCAGGTCCTTAAATTCTTTCTCTCTCATGAGTACAGATAAAAATGCACATGGGGAGAATAGGAAGGAATGTGAGGGGATGGAAACATTCCTGCCTGCAGCACTGAAGGAGCCCAAATTTCTGAGATCCCCTTTGTAAGATCTCCCTAAGATTGTGAGAACTGACCCTTTGCCCATAGTTGGATTCCAGACAAAGAGACACCCTGGAACCCTCCCAGGGAAAGCAAGGCAGAACTCCAGGAAGGGTAGGACGTGGGGTCAGGAGACAGGTGAATTTCCTGAAGGGCCTGGGGACAGCGGGTGGCCTAAGTGAGGTGGAGCCAGAGAGAAGAGCAGGTGAGTGGGGCCTTATTCTGAGTGGAAGTAGGAAAGGGTAGAAGCTTGGGTGGGTGCCCTTCCCAAGGGCAGTAAGCTCTGAAAGCCATCGTAACTTGAAGTAGAGATGGAGTTACAGCAAAACAAAGTCACAAGAATGGACATCCAATCCCATAAGCACCCCAGCAGCAGCTGGTACCGGAGTAGGTCTGCAACTCCAAAATCTGACGCCCCCCCCCACCTGTTCACTGCCCTCTCTCCTCCCACCCACCTGAGAGTGCCTGGGCTTCTCTCCCCATACCTGGGCCCAGGTATTGCTGGACCTGTTCCTAGTTTTCCTTGGCCCTCTCTATAAGAGAAAAGGCTGGGACTTGAGGCAGATGGAGCTGGGTGAGTTGCACTACCCACTGCACCCCCTGTGTAGGCACAGCACAGGAATCTGAACAGTCCTTCTCCAGGCCCACAGGGCCTGAGGGAACTTCTGGTCCTGCCCTCCCACTCTGCAGAGGAATCTCAGGCCCTGGGTTGGTTTGATGCCAGGAGGCAGGGACACTACCCAGATTCATCCCTTCACATTCCTGAACCTATTTCTTTCTTTCTTTCTTTCTTTTTTTTGAGACAGAGTTTCATTTTCTTGCCCTCGGTAGAGTGTCATGGTGTCACAGTTAACAGCAACCTCAAACTCTTGGGCTCAGGCGATTCTCTTGGCTCAGCCTCCTGAG
>NW_003852413.1:24732901-24734522 GCF_000181295.1 Otolemur garnettii
TATAGGCGCCGAGCCGATGCAATTTTTTAATAAAAATTTTTTTTTTTTTTTTTAGGTTTTGGCCGAGGCTGAGTTTGAACCCACCACCTCCAGCATATGGAGTTGGTGCCCTACTCCTTTGAACCACAGGCGCCACCCTTTAATGGATTTTTTTCCCACCTGAGATACTCTATCATTTCTGGGCTGTGAATAACCTGATCCCAATAATACAAAGTAACTTTTTATCTGTAAAATTGCTGAAAAATAACTTCCTCATTCTTTAACCTAAACATTTTTTTTTTTTTTGAGACAGAGTCTCACTCTGTCGCCCTTGGTAGAGTGCTGTGACATCAGCTCACAGCAACCTCCAACTCTTGGGCTTAAACAATTCTCCTGCCTCAGCTTCCCAAGTAGCTGGGACTGCAGGTACCCACAACAATGCCTGGCTATTTTTTGTTGCAGTTGCCACTGCTGTTTTAGCTGGCCAGGGCCTGGTTCGAACCCACCACCCTCAGTATATGGGGCTGGTGCCCTACCCACTGAGCTACAGGTGCCACCCAACCTCAACATTTTGTTTTATTTCCTGTCCCCAGGCAACATTCCAGCCTGGAGAGCTGCAGAGTAAGGTCCACCGCTCCCTCAAAGAAAGGCTGAGGTAGAGTTGCTCATCCATTCATTCTACTATGTGCTAAGCTTTCTTGGGGTACCTGGGGATGGAATTCTGCCCTGTTCAGAACTCAGGCACCCCATGCTCCCTCCACATTGGTGGTTAAAAGAATGGGCCTGAGTTCCAGGCAAAGTGATGAAGAAAGAAATGGATTGAAGCCTCAGATTTTTCAGACACTGGACACACACACACATATGCACATGCACACACACATGCCTTACGATACCATATGGCAATCTGTAGTCTGTGTGTCTCTGTATACAAATGCCCCCACATGGGGGGCAGGAGTTTCCCTCCTTTTAGCAAAATGTCTCTGACGCCTTGGCCCACAGTCTCTGCTCTTAATCATCATACTATGTTCCACTCTACTGGATAAATATATGTGGGTTTTTTTTTTTTTGAGACAGAGTCTCACTTTATTTCCCTTGGTAGAGTGCCATGGTGTCATAGCTCACAGCAACCTCCACCTCCTGGGCTTAGGTGATTTTCTTGCCTCAGCCCCCCCGAGTAACTGGGACTACAGGCCCCCACCACAATGTCCGGGTATTTTTTTGTTGCAGTTTTGCCAGGGCCGGGTTTGAACCTGCCACCCTTAGTATATGGGGCCAGCGCCCTACCCACTGAGCCACAGGCGCTGACCATATATGTGTGTTTTTATTTTATTTTATTTTATTTATTTATTTTGAGACAGAGCCTCAAGCTATCCCCCTTGGTAGAGTGCCATGGCATCACAGCTCACAGCAACCTCCAACTCCTGGGCTCAAGCGAGTCTCCTGCCTCCGCCTCCCAAGCAGCTGGGACCACAGGCACCCACCACAATGCCCAGATATTTTTTGGTTGCAGCCATCATTGTTGTTTGGCAGGCCCGAGCTAGATTCTAACCTGCCACCTTAGGTGTATGTGACTGGCGCCTTAGCCACTTGAGCCACAGGTGCTGAGCCATATGTGTGGTTTTTTTTTTTTTTTTTTTTTTTT
>NW_003852413.1:24735800-24737829 GCF_000181295.1 Otolemur garnettii
AGGTTCAAACCTGGCCCTGGCCAAACTGCAACAAAAAAATAGCTGAGTGTTGTGGTGGGCACCTGTAGCCCCAGCTACTTGGGAGGCTGAGGCAATAGAATTGCCTAAGCCCAGGAGTTGGAGGTTGCTGTGAGCTGTATGATGCCATAGCACTCTACTGAGGGCAATAAAGTGAGATTTTTTCTCTAAAAAAAAAAGAAGACAGGATTTGTGATCTCATCATAGTGGCTATGATAGCAATCCTGTTTGACTTGGGAATGCCCTTGGAATGAATAGCTGGTGGTGCATATGGGAGGGAGGAAAAGAAATTGCAAGCAAGGGAAGCAGCTTGCCCTGAGGATTTAGGGTTATACCATCTGGCTGCAGGAGCCCTAGTCCCAGTACATATTTACAGCCTCCTCATCAGGCAGAACAAGTCCCATTTGCAGACAAGACAACAGAGGGATGCAACTTGTCCAAGGTCATAGCGAGTAAGGGGTGGGATGGAACCTGAGTTACCTCCCTGCCCTGCTAACCCACCATTTGCCTAGTCACTGAAGCCAAGACAAAGGACTTCTTCACGTGTCCATCCCCACTGTGCAGGGTTTGGTCAGAAGGATGCTAGGAGCATCCTGCCTTATCTCTCTGTTTCTAGTATGCTGTCTTGGTAGCCAGAGGGGCCTCCCTAGGACACAGGAATAACCAGAGTACTCCTCTACAGAGAACCCTCTGTGGCCTTCAGTCACTCTCAGAGCCACTGTCAAGCTGGGCTGTGAAAGCCCCCAGGTAACCATGGCTCATCTTTCAGGCCATCAGTGGTATACTGTGGGTAGGGCTTAAAACCATGTTTTTGGTAGGAAAACTAGCATAGATATTCTTGGGGTCAGATGTAAGGCTTACAGAAATGTTTAAAATAGCCATGTCTGGCTGGATCTGGTGGCTCTCACTTAAAATCCTAGCACTCTAGGACACTGAGGCAAGAGGATCCCTCGAACTCAGGAGTTTGAGACCAGACTAAGTGTGAGACCCTACCTCTACTAAAAGTAGAAAACCTAGCCAGGTGTTAGGTGCGTGCCTGTATTTCCAGCTACTCGGGAGGCTGAGGCAAGAGGATTGTTTGAACCTAGGAGTTTAAAGTTGTTGTGAGCTAGGCTGACTCCATGGCACTCTAGCCTGGGCAACAGAGTGAGGCTCTGTCTAAAAAACAGAAAAAAAAAAACAATACCTTTATTTTTATTTTTTAATGTTTTGTTTTTTAACATAGAGTCTCACTATGTATGTTGCCCTCGGTAGAATGCTGTGGCGTCACAGCTCACAGCAACTTTCAACTCTTGGGCTTAAGCAATTCTCTTGCCTCAGCCTCCTTAGTAGCTGGGACTACAGGCACCCACCACAACGCCCAGCTGTTTTTTGGTTGTAATTGTCATTGTTGTTTGGCAGGCCTTGGGCTGGGTTCAAACCCACCAGCTCTGGTGTATATGGCTGGATCCGAGCCTATTTTTAAATTTTTTTAATAGAGACAGGGTTGGCCAGGCACAGTAGCTCACGGTAATTCTAGCACTCTGGGAGGCTGAGGTGGGTGGACTGTTTGAGCTCATGAGTCCAAGACTAGCCTGAGCAAAAACTGAGACCCCATCTCTACTAAAACAGAAAAACTGAGGCAAGGAGATCTCTTGAGCCCAAGAGTTGGAGGTTGCTGTGAGTGCTATGAGGTGTGACGCCACAACACTCTACCCAGGGTAACAGCTTGAGATTATGTCGCAAAGAAAAATAGAGACAGGGTCTTGCTCAGTTACCCCAGCTATAGTATGTAGGAGAAGCCAACATCTGAGCAAGATGATCTGCAGCTGAGGCGTGGACCTCGGGCCATTCCTCCACAGGAGTTCCTTGTGGGAGGAGCCCGTGCCCGCAGCGCATAGTCATTGTTAATTTCTCCCCTCACCTGTGTTGTTCTGGCTCAATAAAAGGCTGGTGCGGAGGTTGCGTGGGGCTACCTGGAAAGTAAGGGCTAGCCTACCTTCCACAAGCTTGTACTTCTTTTTTTTTTTTT
>NW_003852413.1:24737993-24741370 GCF_000181295.1 Otolemur garnettii
TCATTGTTGTTTGGCGGGTCCGGGCTGGGGACTCGAACCCGCCACCTTAGGTGTACGTGGCTGGCGCCTTAGCCGGTTGAGCCATAGGCGCCGAGCCTCACAAGCTTGTACTTCTAATCCACTTCTCTCCTGGTTCCTTCCTGTGCTAACCGAGACCAGGGCCACAGGAGCCCAACGGGTCACGACAATAGTACAGTGGTCCCATCATAGCTCACAGCAGCCTCAAGCTCACCTGAAACTCCTGGACATAAAATAGGCTTGGTGCCTTGGCACCATAGCATACTGGTTATACTGCCACCGCTGGCCACATGCACCGAGGCTGGCGTGTTTGAATGCGGGCTAAGTCAGCTAAATAACATTGCAACAAAACAAAATAGGCAGGCGTTGTGGTGGGTGCCTGTAGTCCCAGCTACTTGGGAGGCTGAGGCAAGAGAATCACTTAAGCCCAAAAGTTTGAGGTTGCTGTGAGCTGTGACACCATGATACCCTACTGAAGGGGACATAGTAAGACTCTATCACACACACACACAAAATAGGCTTGGTATTTTTGTAGATACAGGGTCTCCCTAGGTCGCCCAGGCTGGTCTTGAAATTCTGGCCCCAAGTGATCCTCTTGCCTCAGGCTCCCAAGGTCCAGGGATTACAGGTGGGAGGCACTGTGCTCCACCTGAGCCATGTCTTTAAATGCCCTGCAAGTTCGGAGTGAACCACTCTGCCTATGTCCCCTGTCTCTGCCCTGATATCTCTGGATTTCACAGCGGGGCTCCAGTGAGTGAGCTGAGAAGCCCCTTTGTGGAGGAAAAACCAGCTTCCTGGCCCAGCATTCAAGGCCACTTGTCTACTTTTTTCCATCTTTCATGCTCCTTTGCCTCCTTGCTTACCAGCAGCTTCCAAAATAGGTTGTTCTGTTTCATTCCTCCATACTATTGTCTAGGCTGTACCCTCTGCTTAGAATATTCTGGTTCCTGCTTGGCGCCTGTGGCTCAAGCGGCTAAGGCGCCAGCCACATACACCTAAGGTGGCGGGTTTGAATCCCCAGCCCGGGCCCGCCAAACAACAATGATGGCTGCAACCAAAAAATGGCCAGGCGTTGTGGCGGGCGCCTGTAGTCCCAGCTACTTGGGAGGCTGAGGCAGGAGACTCACTTGAGCCCAGGAGTTGGAGATTGCTGTGAGCGTGATGCCATGGCACTCTACCCAGGGGGATAGCTTGAGGCTCCATCTCAAAAAAAAAAAAAAGAATATTCTGGTTCCTTCTGCCTTCTAGTCCACCCCATGGGCTTTCTCAACTCAACTTGAAGCCAGGTCAGTTCACAGAGGCCCTCTGTATTATCAGTCTCTCAGTCAGGACTTAGCAGAGGGCCTTGAAGCACAGACTAGGTGCTGTTGGTGGCCAGAACCACTCCAGGCACTTAGTAGGACTTCAAGGTTTAGACCCGCATAGAACCTGCCTTGGACCCCTCCCTGAAGGACGCCCAGACGCTTTCTTTGCAGGCTGCAAGGGGTGGTGTGCACTCAGGCTAGTCCCCAGGTCCCTGTGCTGCTCCAACTGGATCTAGACTCTCCTCAGGAGCTAACCCCAAGCTAACTTAGGGGCAGGCTCCATCCTCTCTGCCTCAATGTCTCCAGGGCATCCCCACACTCACACTTCTCCCACACACAGTAAGGCACAGGCACCCTCACCTCTAACACTCCATCTAGCTGCATCCAGACTTCATCGTCCATCCCCTTTCCATCAGTGCTCATCAACAGCCCCTACCCCAGTCTGTGCCAGGCCTCCTCTCCAGCAAAAGATCCTCCTTTAAAAATGGGGGCCCACTGTGCTCATGTCTCTAAAATTCTAACCCCTAAACATTCCCCTCTCTATAGGGCTCCACCCCCTTGCTCACCCCAAAGTGATGACATTGCTGTTACCTTGGTAACAGATGCTTTGTGGGTGGGTAGGGGAATGGACCCGAGAAAGAAAGCGGTGGCTTCAGGACACTATCAGAGGCATGAGGGGGCGGTGTAGACAAACTGGCATAGAGTTAGGGAGGGGCAGCCAAGGGCTATGACACCCCACCCCCACCCTGCCATGAGTACTGTCAGCTCTGTGCCCCCAGACTCAAGGCAAAAAGAAGCAGATAAGGGGGAGATTTTTTCCTGGAGAGAGAGATTTCCTTACTGAGGAGAAGGAAACATCTCCAACCCCACTGTCTCCTCACAGAAGAACAGGTCTCCCAGAAACCCTGGGCTTTGTGATAGGGGAGGGGTGAGATATGAGGGATTGCATACACTGAGCCATGTTGTTCCTTTCCAGGCAGCCTGGGGCACAGAGTGAGGGAACAGCTCACATAGGCCATGTTAAGGACAGTGCCACAGGCATTGAGAGAACGGCTCTATGCCAGTGTCCCAAGCTCCAGGGCCCAATGGCATAGGGCATCAAGGGGAGGGATCTACTCCAGACCCTGGGGACCTGGCTGTCCCAGATGCCACAACCGGGAAGTGTGTCAGCCACTTGCATAAGAGCCTTCTGTATTTCCATCAAATCATGGTTACTGTTGCCTGCCATGAGCCTTAGCTCATCTGAGTGGTGTCTGCCTCTGGGGCCTTCAGGTGGGTTTGCTGGCAGGAGTTGGGAAGTCTAGGGAAAGGCCAGACTTCTCTGTGCCCTCTGTATCCTGGCCCTGCTGAGCCTGGGCCTCTTCTCTCCAGATGGGAGATGGGGACCCAAGCTCATCTCCCAACCATGATGGACTTTCCCACTCTAGAAGCTCTGATTCTAGAGCTGGAGGAAAAGGCCAGAGATTCCTGTTTTCAACTTGGGCTGTCCTCGGTGACTCATGGGATGAAGGAGAGGCCATAGACAGGAGGGGCTTGGACTGGAGGTATTTATGATAGAAAATGTGTCAGTCTTTATGGCAGGAGAAGCAACTTGTCATGTCAGAGAATCTCAACCATTCGGGGTAGAAGGCCCTTGATGGTCAAACAAGGCAGTGATTTGCAATCTTTTGGGATGTTCAGATTCTCTGAGGAGCAGATGAGAGCTCTGGACTCTCCCTGAGAAAATGGTTTTCTTTTGGGGGGAGCAGGGGGACAGAGTCTTACTTTGTCCTGCTTGGTAGTATGCTGTGGCCTCTTAGCTCATAGCAACTTCAAAACCTCAAACTTTTAGGCCAGGCATGGTAGCTCATGCCTGTAATCCTAGCACTCTGGGATGCCAAGGCAGGTGGATTGCTTAAGCTCACAAGTTCCAGATCAGCCTGAGCAAAAAGCGAGATCCCATCTCTACTAAAAAAAAATAGAAAAACTGAGTAAGAGGATCACTTGAGCCCAAGAGTTGGAGTTTGCTGTGAGCTAGGATGCCATGAGACTCTATCCAGGACAACAACTTGAGAC
>NW_003852413.1:24741523-24750331 GCF_000181295.1 Otolemur garnettii
AAGTGAATCACCTAAGCTCAAAAGCTGGAAGTTGCTGTGAGCTGTGACGTCATGGTACTCTACCGAGGACAATAAAGTGAGACTCTGTCTCTACAGGAAAAAAAAAAGCATCAAACTTTTGGGCTCAAGTGATTCTCTAGCTTTAGTCTCCTGAGGAGTAGCTGAAATTACAAGTGCCTACCACAGTGCCCTGCTATTTTGAGAGGTGAGGGTCTCACTCTTGCTCAGGCTGGTCTTGAACCTGTGAGCTCAGGCAATCCTCCTGCCTCAGCCTCCCAGAGTGCTAGGATTACAGGCTTGAGCCACTGCACATGGCCGGAGAAAATGTTTTTTTGGTTTATTTTAGGGTTTTTTGTTTGTTTGTTTTTGGCCAGGGCTGGGTTTGAACCCCCCACCTCTGGCATCTGGGGACCTACTCCTTTGAGCCTCAAGCACCGCCCCAAGAAAATAGTTTTTATGTTTATTGTTTTTAGAGACAGAGTCTCACTCTGTTGCCCAGACTAAAGTGTAGTGGCCAATCGTAGTCCACTACAGCCTTTAATTCCTGGGGTCAAGAAATCCTCCTGCCTCAGGCTCCAAGTAGCTGGGACTCCAGGTATGTGCCACCAGACACAGCTAATTTTTCCTTTTTTTATTTTTTTTGTAGAGATGGGGTTTCTCTATGTTGCCCAGGCTTGCAGAAAATATTTTTTGGGTTTTTTTTTTGCAGTTTTTGGCCAGGGCTGGGTTTGAACCCACCACCTCTGGCATATGGGGCCGGCGCCCTACTCCCTTGAGCTGCAGGCACTGCCCCAGAAAATGTTTTTTATCTTCCAAAATTTTACAAAACTTCAGGGGGTTTGTGGCCAGGCACGGTATCTCCTGCATATAATCCTAACACTCTGGTATGCCAAGCCTGGTGGTTTGCTTGAATTTAGGAGTTCAAGACCAGCCTGAGCAAGATTAAGACACCCCCACCCTCCCAGGGAGCACATGTGGCTCAGTGAGTAGGACACCAGCCCCACATACCAAGGGTGGCAAGTTCAAACCCGGCTCTGGCCAAACTGCAACAAAAAAATAGCCAGGCATTGTGGTCGGCGCCTGTAGTACCAGCTACTCGGGAGGCTGAGGCAAGAGAATCGCCTAAGCCCCAAAGCTGGAGGTTGCTGTGAGCTGTGACTTTACAGCACTCTACATAGTGTGACAAAGTGAGACTCTGTCTCTAAGAAGAAAAAAAGACACCCCCCCAAAAAAGATTAAGACATCTCTTGTCTCTACTAAAATAGAAAAAAAAAACCCAACTAGGTGTTGTGGTGCTGCCTGTAGTCCCAGCTGCTTGGAAGACTGAGGCAAGAGGATTGCTTGAACCTAGGACTTTGAGCTATGATGCCATAGCATGCTACCCAGGGTAACAGAGTGAGACTCTGCCTCAAAAAAAGAAAAATGTAGGGGGTTTATGAACTCCCTGAAGCTCACCACGGTTAAGAATTCCCAACAACAGTGTTACTTGGTTCAATGTAAACATTTCACATTGTATATTGAAGCAGTACCCTGAACCCCATAAATAAAAGAAAGAAAGAAAAATGAAAAAAAAAAAAGAATTCCCAACAACAGGCCAGGTATAGTAGCTCATACCTTGTAATCCTAGCACTCTGGGAGGCCTGTGGGTTGCCTGAACTCAGGAGTTCAAGACCAACCTGAGCAAGAGTGAGACCCGTCTCTAAAACTAGCCAAGCATTGTGGTAGACGCCCGTAGTCTCAGCTACTTGTAAGGCTGAGGCAAGAGGATCACTTGAGCCCAAGTTTGAAGTTGCTGTGAGCTATGACACCAGGACATTCTACCAAGGGTGCCAAAGTGAGACTCTATCTCAAAAAAGAATTCCCGGCTCAGCGCCTGTGGCTCAAGTGGCTAAGGCGCCAGCCACATACACCTAAGGTGATGGGTTAGAATCCAGCCTGGGCCCACCAAAACAACAATGATGGCTGCAATCAAAAAATAGCTGGGCGTTGTGGCAGGCGCCTAGGGTCCCAGCTACTTGGGAGGCTGAGGCAGGAGACTCGCTTGAACCCAGGAGTTGGAGGTTTCTGTGAGCTGTGATGCCACGGCACTCTACCCAGGGGGATAGCTTGAGGCTCTGTCTCAAAAAAAAAAAAATTCCCAAGAATAATAACAATAACCATTTATTGTACACTTACTCTGTCTAGCTCTTTACATATATTTTATGTATATATATATATACACACACATATATATATATTTTTTGAGACAAAGCCTTAAACTGTCTCCTGGATAGAGTGTGGTGGCATCATAGCTCACAGCAACCTCCAACTCCTGGGCTCAAGCGATTATCCTGCCCCTACCTCCCAAGTAGCTGGGACTACAGGTGCCTGCCACAATGCTTGGCTATTTTTTGGTAGCAGCCATCATTGTTGTTTGGCAGGCCCAGGCTGGATTCGAACTTGCCAGCTCAGGTGTATGTGGCTGGCACCTTAGCACCGAGCCCATATTTTAATCCTTAAAAGGGCACTAAAACATATGTCATTATTGCCCCCATTTTAATCCAACTCCTTATTTCAACCTAATCTAAACCAATTCTGTCAATCTGAAAAGAAGGAAACCAAATCAAGAGATGGATGAATCTCTGCAGAAGGTCACAGAACAGGAAGAAAGGGCAGACCAGACTTTCTCAATGTGCTAAGCTGCATGCAAATTTGCTGCATGCAAATTTGAAGTCATCTGGACCATCCTTCTCTCCCAGGGCTCCTAGGAGAGTAAGAGGCACCCCAGTAGTTTATTGCCACTTTTGAAGAAGTCCTTTCAGAGTATGACTGCCATTAGTTCTCCTATAGTGCCTGACCCTTGCTCTGCCCACCCCTCATTTCTGCCCTCAGAATCTAAGATGGGACGATGTTCCTCCCTCCCCAGTAGAAGCTGGCCTGGCTGCTTCTGTCTTGTCTCTGAGCCACTGCAGTGGGAGTTGTCAGTACTGAGAGCAATGACTCAGACTCAGGAAAGACCGCTCTGAAACACCAAAATCTGCAGGCCAGGAAGGACATCCAGAGGTCATGACATCCAGCCCCCTGCCTCTTCCACATTTGCCCCTCCTCAGGCTTCTGCTGCCTACACCCCCTGAGCCCCAGGGTCCACAGACTTCCCTAGCTGTCCTTAGTGCCTGTATCACTCCTTTACCTGGAAACTCTTTCCTGTGTCTGTCTAGTCAGTGTCTCTTGGCCTATGGACAGCCACTTCTGGGTTTGTTCCCCCTGGAATACCAGGCTCTGAATGGCTAAAGAGAGTGAGGGAAGGAAATTGTTTTCTTCTTTATGCCTCAGGCAAAGTACAGAGTGGGACAAATCTCCCAGAAGAAGAGGCATGGTAGCTCATGCCTATAATCCTAGCAGTCTGGGAGGCCAAAGCGGATGGATTGCTTGATCTCAGAAGTTCAAGGCCACCCTGAGCAAGAGCAAGACCTTGTCTCTACTAAAAATAGAAAAACTAGCTGGGCATAATGGCTGGTACTGACAGGTGGAGCTACTTAGGAGGTTGAGGCAGGAGGATGGCTTTAGCCCACAAGTTTGAAGTTGGTTACTGTAAGCTATGATGACACCATGGCACTCTACCCAGGGTGACAGAGTGAAACTCTGTCTCTAAAAAATATATAACAATAATGATGAAAAATTAGAAATTAACTTCCTGGCTTGGCGCCTGTGGTTTAAGTGACTAAGGCGCCAGCCACATACACCTGAGCTGGCGGGTTCGAATCCAACCCGGGCTGCCAAACAACAATGACGGCTGCAACAAAAAAATACCTGGGCGTTGTAGTGGGTGCCTGTAGTTCGAGCTACTTGGAAGGCAGAGGCAGGAGAATCATTTGAGCCCAGGAATTGGAGGTTGCTGTGAGCTGTGATACTACAGCACTCTATCAAGGGCGATACCTTGAGACTCTTGTCTCAAAAAAATAAAATAAAATAAAAATTAACTTCCTGGGTGGCGCCTGTGGCTCAAAGGAGTAGGGCGCCAGCTCCATATGCTGGAGGTGGAGGGTTCAAACCCAGCCCCGGCCAAAAACTGCAAAAAAAAAAAGAAAAAAATTAACTTCCTTTGGCCAGGTGCAGTGGCTCACACCTGTAATCTTAGCAGTCTGGGAGTCCAAGGTGGGTGGATTGCTTGAGCTCACAGGTTGGAGATGAGACTGAGCAAAAGCGAGACCCCATCTCTACTAAAAAGAGAAAAACTGAGGCAAGAGGATCGCTTGAGCCCAAGAGTTGGAGGTTGCTATGAGCTAAGATGCCACAGCACTCTACCCAGGGCAACAGTTTGAGACTTTGTCTCAAAACAAATTAATTAATTAATTAATTAACTTCCCTTGCCTGTCTTGCCTGGGCTAAGTGCCTTCTTGCACCAGCTCATTCGTTCTCACAGTGAGGCAGACACAATCACCATTTTGCAGATGTAGAAATCAAGGATTTAAAATATATAATTACTTGCCCAAGGTCACACAGTGAATTAGTGACTATACAGGTATTAAATCCTAAGGAACCTAAAGCCCCTGCTTTTTGGTAGAAAACAGGGGTACCACCCCTCCAAGGGGTCTCCAGACATAGAAGGCCCTGTTTATTCTATCCCTGGATAGATGGAGGGCCTCATAAACCTATCTCAGAGTACTGCAATTAGCCCAAAGTCTGAGTTGTCCACAGAGGAGAAGTTGGGCTGGCCTGGGCAAGAAAGAGAAGGATACGCCTCAGAGAGGATGGAGAGAAGGCTACTGGTAAATGGGCCTTTGGGGAGACTGATGTGAGGGCTGAGCTCTGACTCCATCCCTGCTCATTTGAGGAAAGCTGGAAGTCAGATGGAGTCTGCAGCTGCAGTGGGAGGATCTGGAGGGGGAGGGGACAAAGCCCCCACAACCATGAACCCTCATTCTGCCCTTGTCCTACTTCTGCCACTGGCAAATAAATCTCTGTTCCTAGACACAGTAACCTGAGCAGTGCTCCAGTGGTGAGCTCATCCTTGGGAAGACAGAAATTGGACGAATGACTGTGTGCATGGGGTGGGGGTAGCTGGTGTTACCTGTTCTCTAGGGCTAGCATAAAGGCAGGACCTCTTGCATCAACCAAGGCCCTCCTGAGTGGCACTCCCCCAATCTTTCACCCACAGCAGAGGAGTAGAAAAACCTAAACCCAGAAGTCTCTCCACCCACACCCAGGGAAGGGTTCTCTCAGCTACCATCCTATCTCTGTTTCCTTGGACAAGCCAAAGAGATGAAGCTGAACCTGTTGGTCAGGGCCAGAGAGGGCAGAAGGAAAGGGGGCAGAGGGTTAGGGAAGGCAACTTGGAGAAATGGGTCCTAGATAATCAACATGTATCAGAAGACCAGGTGAAGAGAGAGCTCCTTGGAGGGTGAGGACCTCTTCACCTACCCCTCCCTACCCCCTGATCTAACTCCACTTGTGGCAGGATCTTTAGAAGGGGGCCTGTTTTAGAGAGGTTTGGGAACTTTAGGAATGAGGACTGAGGCCCCTTCTCTGCTGAAGTTCAGACACCAAGACTGGTAAGGAATACAGTCGTCTTGCTTCCCATTGCAAAGGAGGAATTGCCTGGCCTTTGACACATACACCACAGTTCGGGGGTGTGCTATTTGGAAAGAGCCTCTCTAGGGCAGAGAGGCATCCAATTAATGGGGGCAGATGAGTCCCCTATTCTTCCTTCACCAATCTTCAGCATCTTTCAATCTTCACTATCAGGAAGTCCTAACTTCGATCTCACTCCCAGCTATACTGCTGCAGCTCCAACCTATTTCTATTCCCTGCAACCTCATCTAGACTCTTCAATGATCTTTCCAGGCTTGCCTCAATCGTGTCAAGCCCCTCAATCCCAGGTTTTTCAAAGTAAAACTACCCCCTCCACTTTTTACCTCCAAGCCCCTCCCTATCCTGTCGAGCCCCCCATGACTCCGCCCAGTTCGACCTCCTGGCCACGTGACAGCCAATAGCTGAGAACCTGATTTGCATGACGGCGCGGGGGAGCGACGGAGGGAAGAGGGAGGGACCAGGCGACCTCCTAAATCAAAGTTGGGAGGCAAGGACTGGGCGGAGGGGCCGCAGGGTGCGGGGCCGGGGCCGGTGGGGGGCAGGGGGAGGAGATGGGGGGCGGGCGCAGAGGACGGCGGAGCCGGCCGGACACGGACATCTCTGTCGCTCCCTCCCTCCGCTCATCCTCGCGTCCCCACTTCCCTTCTCCCCTTTCTCAGAGCAGCATCCTCTGCAGACCCTCGGTCCTCACGCCCAGGGTCGTCCCGCTCCCGCGGCTCGGCATAATTGCCTCCTCCTCCCCTGCCAACCGGGCAACTTTCTCCGCCCGCGCCCAGGGGTCGAGGGAGGCTTTGCTTGGGGCTCACTGGGGGTCAGTCACTGCAGGAGGGCGTCAGAGTCCCAGAGAGACGCCCGCCACCCGCAGCCTGCCCCAGCGGGCCTGCCGTCGGGTCTTGGCACCCTCTCTTCTCCTCTCCCCCAACCATGACCGAAATGAGCGAAAAGGAGAATGAACCGGATGACGCGGCCACCCATACCCCCCCAGGGACCGTCTCTGCCCTCCAGGAAACCAAGGTAACTCGGGGGGCGCGAGGCCTGGTCCCAGCCCAGTGCGTGCCCGGCCCGGGCGCCCTGTTCCTGCGGAGTAGCTGTTGTGGGCTTGGGAGCCCTAGGGTCGCCGTAACGGGGCCCACGTGATTCCTAAGGCTCCGCGCCGCGCCCCGGGGAGAGGAGTGGGTTCGTGACAAGAGGCCACAAGGAGCCCCCAGTCGCACAAGCACGGCATGCCCGTGCGCGCGACAGGAGCGGGCGCACTATCGGAACCCTCCGGGGAGGTTGTAACTCGGCTTCGTTGGAGGGAATCGGCGCAGCTAGGGCAGAGGGAGCCTGTAGCGGTAGCGGGTGTGGACCAGTGTACGCGCCGGTGTGTGCGCGTGAGGCGCACCCTCTCCCGTGGCCGCCAGGTCTCTGTCTGTAGCTCAGTTCATCCCTCTCTCTGCTTGTGTCTCTCAGAATATGTCTCCACAACCTTTCTCTGTCTCGGTGTCTCTGTGTGTGTCTCTACCCATTTATCTCTAAGTCTCCGGGTGTCTATCTCTGACCTACTGCAGTCCTGCGTTCCCCCCACCCCCCAATCGGGTTAGGCTTCGGGACGTGAGGCCGTGGCTGGCGGGAGCGCAGCGGCCGAGTCCGTGCTTGGGGGATGCGGCAGCGCCGAGCGTCCGTCGCAGGCGGGGACAGGGACTGTTGTTGCGGCTCCAGACCAGAAAGACAGGCAGTCCCACCACCCCCCCACACACACCGGGAGCGAGACGAGGGGAGGGGGGAAATGGGCAGAAGCAAAAAGAGAAGTCATTGTAATTAATGAATGTCATAATTAACCCTAATTGTGTATGACTGTTACTCCTGCGGGAGTCACAATGAATAAATTATTCCCCGTGAAGGAGGGCGGAGCCCAAACTCCAGGCACTGAAAAGGGTGGGAGGAACGCGGGTGTTCACTTAACACCCCCTCCCCACCTCTAATCTGTTTGCTCCCTCCCTAAGTTCTAGGTGCTGGCGAACCCGCGCCCAGAGAAGTTCTGCGGGAGCAACTTGAGCGGGCCTGGGAAAGGGGCAGAAGGGGCTGTGGCAAGCGCGCTCACTCTTCCTCCCCAGACTTCAGGCTGAGACCTCCTTCCCTCTCATTTCCACCCTGGTATTTTCGTTCACATCCTGTTCCTGTTATACAGAGGACAAGGGGGCCAGTGAAGACCAGAAATGGGTGGGGTCTTGGGCTACCTGGCTAGGTCTCTATAGCTCTTCTCAGTGTCCTTCCTCATTCCATTTTGACCATCTCTCATGATCTGAGGTTAATTCAAGGTCAAGGTCATCAAGGGAGTGTTCAGGGAGAGATCAGTAGGGCCATAGTAGAGTCTGGCTGAGGCACCTCTGATAGCTCCCCAATCCCTGAACAGGGGACCCAGTGGGTCTCCATGTCCAACTCTTCAGATGCATACTTGACCTTCCCCTGCCCCGTTCTGAAATTAAGCCTCTGGCCTCTCAGAACACAAAGTTATCTCCCCCATAGACAGCCAAGTTTCTCCAAGGAAAAGAATAAGGTGCTGAGATTGGAAGATAATGCTTGGAATATTTGTGACAGCTTCTGTCAAGCAGAGCTGAGCCTCCAAAATTCCAATGCCCCTGACTTCTCCCTGGCACACATACACAGTCCCCTTGCTTGTTTCCCAGGGGCTTGGGTGCCTCTGAGGCCCTACCCTGCTTCCCACACCAAAGCCTGTCCACTCCAGCCCCCTCCTTAGGAGCTCTGGAAGGCAGGCAGGAGCTCTGGGCAGTGCTGCCTCAGCAATCCCCAGGCTGCAAGCTCAGCTGTGTGTGGAGGGGGAGGTCAAGGCTTCTTCCTAGCCCAAAGAACCTCTAGTATTGTCACCTCCAATCTGAGTCATAGAGATCCAAACACTAGGAGAGGAGGGAGATTATACACCTGACCTGGCCCCTCAGTGCCAGGACTGCTGAAGCCCAGCCCCTTCCCTGCCATACTTCACCCTTGAGAAGTCCTCAGGAGTAATAACACAGGCTAGGCTGGGTTGGGGGCATCCAGCAGAACACAGGGGGGCCAGAGAGAGAACTCAGAGCCCTTGCCAGCTTCCTTCCATCCCCCACCTCAAATTGGCCCAAAGAAACTTATGCCCAGACTGTAGGATTAGGGAAGATAGAAGAGGAAGTGGCTTGGTGCCTGTAGCACAGTGGTTATGGCACCAGCCACATATACTGAAGGTGGCAGGTTCAAACCCAGCCC
>NW_003852413.1:24750516-24754077 GCF_000181295.1 Otolemur garnettii
AAAAAAAAAAAAAAAAGAGGAAGGGTGATTGCTGCCTCTACTAGCTTGAGTTGTGACAAGTACAACAGATGAGGTTGGTGCCCATCCAACAGTGAAGCAAACATTCTGGACTTAATCATCAGTATTTGGTGCCCCCTGGGCATTTCTTGTCAGCCTGAGAGTCCAGTCTCCTTCTTACCCCAAGGCTGAGTCTGAGCCCTATACCCACACTATTCAGTGCCCCTCCTAGTAGGTCCCTCTCCTCTCTGGTCCCTATCCCATCCTACATATAGGGCCTGCCCACAACCCCTTTTGGTGCCATCCCTGGGAGGACCCTGCCATGCCAGCCCTGCCATCTGAATCAGTTTGAGCCATGTCTGCCACCACCCACTGCCAGCTGCCTAGTGCCCTTTCAGGAGATGCTGTGGGAAACTGAGGAAAGAAGGAGTAGTCCTGGGTGCAGGGAGGAAACAAGAAGGCCAGCCTTTTCTCTAAAGAACAGACCTGGTGGTCCAGGCTCCAAGCCAGACAAGCTCTGGGTGCACTTGGAGGGAATTAGATCAGGCAGGACAGCTTGTCAAGGTACATGGCACCTTCTCCTCATGCTAGAGTACATGGTCCTAGAGCAGTGGGGGCAGCAAAAACAAAGTTGGTGGGGATATGGGTGAAAGTCCTCCCTAGGAACTAGGAGTCTCAGGAGCAGGAATACCTGGAGCAGGCAGGCATCAAGCCATTTGGCAGAGTTGCCCCAATCCTACCCTCTAGCCACAGCCCTTGATGTCTGCCAGCCACCCCAGGTGGCATTGTTCCTTCTCACTTCTCCACCCTCCTAAGATCTGGGGCCCACTGCTGAGCCAGGAAGCCGGCAGGCAGAATTGGGGCTGCCCGGGTGCTGGGGAACATTCTGTTCCAGAGGCCTCTGGTACCCTGTAGAGGTGGCTCTTGGCACTGAGACCAGGGGGGTGGCAGGAAAGAGCACAGCCTAGAGAGTAGAAAGACTTGAAATCTCATCCTATGAGAATTACTGTGGAAATAATGGCTTTGGGAGGGGGAATATGATGGATGTCTTCAAATATTCAAAGGGCTGATGTGTGTGAGAGGGACTAGCCCTTTCTGGAGCCAAGGGAGGAATAAGGGCCAATGGGCAAAAACCACAGGGAGGCGGGTTCAGCTCTATATAGGGAAGCACTTTCCAGCGATTTGCTACTGCCCAAAGATGGAATGACTGTCCCAAGAGAGGGTGTGCTTCCCATCGCAGCAGATAACCAACAGAGTGAGACAACCATTTAGAGACCATGTGGACAGGGCATCATGGGGTGGGGACTGCTCCAGGCACTCAATATTTCAGGTCCCTTCAGGCCTGAATTCCATGATTGGAATTCCTGGTGGACAAGCCCATGGCACAGCTGAGGAGGCGGGTTGAGGGCCCAGAGCAGCAGGATGCTCTTGGTCATTTGGGCTCAGAGCTATTGGTTGAAGTCCTGGCTCTGCTCTGTACCAAGCTGGCTCGTGGTTAAGTGATTTAACCTATGAGCCTGAGTCCCTCATCAGAAGTAGGATAAGAATCCTTACCACTTCAGAGGGTAGCATAAAAAGTGCTAGCTCAATTTCAATACCCTGACAATGACAGTGGATAGGTTTCTGGGTTTCTTATCTTTTTTTGCACCTAGACCCTTGTATGGCTGAGACAGTCTTCCTTCCTCTCTCTTGGATACTGGAAAACTGAAGCTTAGAGAGAGGAAGGGAGGTGATTTGCCTTCAGGCAGCAGGTTTAGTTTTGCCCCTGCACGTAGCACATCTCCCCAGAGACCCATGTACTCTATGCCTGACATCCCTGGGCAGAAGAGTGAGGGGGTTCACCTGCCTCTTGGGGCCCATTAGAGCCCCCAGAGCCATACGTGGCCCTGGGTGGCCCATAGCAGGAAGTGGGCCGTATTTGTATTCTGATTAATTGTCTCTCCAGTCCTCCACCTCTGCTCCAACGCTGAAGCACCTGGGGCCTTGCTTCTCATAGATACACAAAGAAGCCCACAGTACAGTCCAGGAAGCTGAGTTTGGAAGAAGCTGAGCAGTTCAGCCTGCCAGACTCCCCACGGCTCTGGCCTCCCAGCTGGCACACAAGAGCCTGCCTGGTGGCCAAACATCCCTATCTTTGCTCCTCTCTGCTTCCCCCTGTCTTGCTGCCTGCTGGCCTCCTGGAGGCTGGAGGGGCCACCACTTCCATCCCGTTGGCTCAGTGGCCAGGCAGTCAGCCATGGCACACAGGCTGCCCAGTGTGCCAGCTGGGAAGGAACCCTGGCCAAGCTCTTTGCTTGGATCCAGGCCTATGGCCCCCTTTTTCTATCCCTGGTGTAAAAGAGTGGGCAAAGCTAAGCAATAGGAAGAGAGAGGGACGAGGATCAGGATAGAGAGATTTCCAGACCTTGCTCTGGGCACTCACTAGCTCAGTGGTTTGCAACCTTCTTAATGCCGCAAACCTTTAATACAGTCCAAAGGGGTCGCGACCCACAGGTTGAGAACCGCTGCATTAGCTTCACTACAGAGTTGACCCTGCGCTCCCTAACACTGGCAGCAGGGCTCCAGGACCACATCTGGTCCACATATGCTCATCACTTACTTGCCTGAGGCACTTTGAATGCTTACTAAGTGTTGAGGCCTCCTCCTGTGGGGATGTGAAGTGAGTGTGCCTGCCCCCAAGAGGCTCACAGTCTCCTGAGGGAGGGAGAAGTCACAGTACCCAACTGAAGCTGTGATGGAAGTTGAGGCTGATGTAGCATGCACCAGATATAGGCTAAAGGGATGGAATTCCTGGAGGAAAAGAGACAGCTTCCCAGAAGAAGAGGGGCTGTTGGAAGAATGTTGGCAAGATAACCAAGATATTAATTAAGTGAGGCAGAGAAGAACGGGCACGTCAAAAGCCCAGAGGCATAAAAGCATGAATGAGTTCAAGAATGCTACCTCGGCTGCAGTAGGAAAGTAAGACTTAGAAGGACACATTTGGCCAAGTTGCAGGGAGAGTCACATGGCTGCAAAAAGGGCTTTGGACTGTGCCTTGGGCAGCCGTGAAAGGTTTTCAGCAGGATCAAGGATCACCTCCCTAACAACTACATTGCAGGTGGGTGGGGACAGGCCTTGTGGAGGTAGGGGCTGAACCAGACTGGGAGCACTGGGGCCTCAGCTAAGGCAGGACTGTGGCAGGGATGAGGTGATTGTAGGGAAAGGCCTGGAGAGATGTTGGGAGAAAGAATCAGCCCTGAGGTTGATGGTCCTGGATGACCCCCACGCCCCTCAGTCTGTTTGAGGACACAGATGGAAAACTGAGGACCTGGTGTGTTGTGCTTAGCTGCAAAGTGTTATTTTTTTTTTTCCTTAACTTGACTAAATGGTACACTCACACTATGAACTACTTTGCAGCCATAAAAAAGAGTGACGAAACTTTATGTAGTGATAGGGAATGATTTCCAAGATTTACCATTAAGTGAAAAATGCAAAGTGCAGGGCGGCGCCTGTGGCTCAAAGGAGTAGGGCGCCAGCCTCATATGCCAGAGGTGGTGGGTTCAAACCCAGCCCTGGCCAAAAACT
>NW_003852413.1:24756315-24757608 GCF_000181295.1 Otolemur garnettii
GCCTCCCAAGTAGCTGGGACCACAGGTGCCTGCCACAATGCCTCACTATTTTTTGGTTGCAGCCATCATTGTTGTTTTGGCAGGCCTGGGCTGGATTCAAACCCGCCACCTTAGGTGTATGTGGCTGGCGCCTTAGCCACTTGAGCCACAGGTGCCGAGCCTCCCAGGCTGGTCTTGAATAGAACTTTCTTCACAGAGGTTACTTGCCTGGCTCTTGTAAGCATCTGAAATTGTCTGGAACTCTGGAGCCTCTCTCAGTACTTCAGCTCACCTCTGAACCTCAGCTCCATGCTGCTGTTGGAGACATTCTGAAGGGAAGCCAGCCAGGGTCAGCCCCCTCCAGGGTCCCACTCACAGTTCCCTCTTCTCCTCTCAGCTCCAGCGATTCAAGCGCTCTCTCTCCCTCAAGACCATCCTCCGAAGTAAGAGTGTGGAGAACTTCTTCCTTCGCTCAGGCTCTGAGCTCAAGTGCCCCACCGAGGTGCTGCTGACGCCCCCAACCCCCCTTCCCCCTCCCTCCCCACCACCTACATCCACAGATGGGGGTTTGCCCACCCCAGCACCATCTCCATGCCCAGTCCCACGTCCCCTGGCACCACTCAAACCAGTGAGGTTGCACAGCTTCCAGGAACATGTCTTCAAGAGAGCCAGCCCTTGTGAGCTGTGCCATCAGCTCATTGTGGGTAAGTGCCTGGATCCTGACGTGGGCAAGGGGAGCGCAGAGAGGGCATTAGGGGGGTGGCCTATGGTACTGCCTGGTCCCGGACTCTTGCTATTCAGGGCCTCCAGTACTAACCATGCCTCTCACCCTGAGCAGACAAATAAGCAGCATGGTGGTGAGTGTGCACCCAGTGCCACTGCTGTGCTTACTACCACCTCCGGCTTCAGTGCCACTTCTCACCCTAACTGCATGAGGGGTAGGTGGTAGGCCCAAGGCTGGCATGAGAATGCCCAACTCTTGCTCTCCCCCATGCCCTCACCTTTTTCCTTTGCTTCTTATCCATGAGAATATCCTTTCTTGCTGAACCCAATTTGTTCTTAGGAAACTCCAAGCAGGGCTTGCGATGTAAGACATGCAAAGTCAGCGTCCACCTCTGGTGCTCTGAGGAGATCTCCCACCAACAATGCCCAGGCAAGACGGTGAGTGGGGAGACAGGCAGAAAAGGCCGGCTGTGAGTGTCCTCAGGACTGTTGAGAGGGAGAATAATCCCCCCCAAGGGTGGCTCCTCCTGTGAGGTGTCCCTGGACTTGGGAAGGACTGAGCTCTTTCTGGGTTTTTTTTTTTTTTTTTTT
>NW_003852413.1:24757890-24768650 GCF_000181295.1 Otolemur garnettii
AAGACAGTTTCACTTTGTTGCCCTTGGTAGAGTGCTGTAACATCATAGCTCATAGCAACCTCAAACTCTTGGGCACAAGCAATCCTCTTGCCTCAGACCCCTGGTAGCCAGGACTACAGGTGCCATCCATAATACCCAACTATTTTTTTTTTTTGGCAGTTTTTGGTCGGGGCTGGGTTTGAACCCGCCACCTCCGGCATATAGGGCCGGCACCCTACTCCTTTGAGCCATAGGTACTACCCTACCCAGCTGTTTTTAGAGACAGGGTCTCACTCTTACTCAGGCTGGTCTTAAACTCCTTGAGCTCAGGCAATCCATGTGCCTTGGCCTCCCAGAGCATTAGGATTACAGATGTGAACCACCGCACCAGACCAGAACTGCATTCTTTTTTTTTTTTGAGACAGTCTCTCTCACTTATGTCACCCTTGGTAGAGTGCTGTGGCATCACAGCTCATAGCAACCTTAAACTCTTGGGCTTAAGCAATTCTCTTGCCTCAGCCTCCCAAGTAGCTGGGGCTACAGGTGCCCGCCACAATGCCCAGCTATTTTTTATCACATTTGCCATTGTTGTTGAGCTGGCCCAAGCAGGGTTTGAACCCGCTAGTTTTGGTGTATGTGGCTGGTGCTATAACCGCTGTGCTATGGACGCCGAGCCCAGAACTGCATTCTTGATAGGCTATGACCTCCTCATACCCTCTCTCTGTCCCCTCTTGCTATAGTCCACCTCCTTCCGACGCAACTTTAGCTCCCCACTTCTGGTGCATGAGCCGCCACCAGCCTGTGCCATAAGCAGAGAGTCCCCACCCACTGGTAAGTGTCCCTGTTGCCCCTGCCCCCATTGTGTTGTGGTGAGAGATCCATGTATTGCTCAGACAGGCGCCTGAGTCACACTGGCACTGCCGGTTATTGGTGCTCCTACCATTTCCCTTCTCTGGAGGCTCCTGTCCTGAATGTAGGGTTCATTTCTTCATTCACCAGTCATCCTTCCATAAACACTTTATTGAGCACCTGCTCAGTGCCAGGTACTGTGCCAGATTCCAGGAAAAGCACTGAAGAAGGTGGAGTTTATGGTCTAGTCTAGTCACAGGGTGACTTGAAACCAACAGGTCTCCCATCACAGGTCACTAGTCAGTCCCCAGTGGGGTGCATGCTTCAAGGGAGAGGGCCAGAGGACAGAGTGTGCAGTGTGTGCTGTCCTCTTCAGCAGTCAGGGAAGGGAAGGCTTCCAGAAACTAGAAGGATGAGGACAGTTTGTCCTTTGAGGCTCTGGAAAGACTGGCTTGGGCAGGGGGAGGCCTGAGGCAGGAAGGAGCAAGAGGGTTAGAGAAAGGGTAAAGTGGCCAGGGCTGAGGGAGCCAGTTGGAAGAGGTAAAGAGCGTGGTTATAGGACCTTAGTGTCCATTTTAACATAGTCTAAGGCAGTGATTCTCAACCTGTGGGTCACGACCCTTTTACAGGAGTTGTAAATACATCCAGCATATCAGATATTTACATTACAATTCATAACAGTAGCAAAATTATAGTTATGAAGTAGCAACAAAAATAATTTTATGGTTGGGGGTCACCACAACATGAGGAACTGTATTAAAGGGTTGTGGCATTAGGAAGGTTGAGAACCACTGGTCTGGGGTGGTGCCTGGGGCTCAAAGGAGTAGGGCGCCGGCCCCATATGCTGAAGGTGGCAAGTTCAAACCCAGCTCCAGCCAAAAAAAAGAAAATGAGAACCACTGCTCTAAGGGCAACCTGTGTATTTCTCCAAGAGCAAATTCTGGCTGCTGTGTGGATTGCCAAGCTTGGAGTAAAAGCAGGGGCACCAGTTGGGAGGCTGTGACAGTTGCCAAGAGAGAGTTTGGTAGCTTGAGTTGGGCTGGTAGCAATGGGGATGGAGAGAGGTGGGCAGGTTTTAGAGGCCTCTGAGAGGGAGGACCAGGTGATAGAGTGGCTGTGGATACCAAGGACAGCAGAGAGTCAAGGATGCTCCTGGTTTTTGCCTAGATGGCGCCCTGGGCAGGTATGGAGCTGTCACAGAGATGAGGAAGCCCTGGGTAGGACAGGTGATGGTGCAGATGGGGTGTTCAGTCTGGGGCATGCTGGGCTGAGGCTGGAGCACAGCGCTTTAGGGCAGCACAAGGCCAGCAGTTGATGCCAGGCCTTGAGGGTGGTCACTTGGCAGGGGCCAGCGGGAAGGTGGATCCCGTCTACGAGACCCTGCGCTATGGCACCTCCCTGGCACTGATGAACCGCTCCAGCTTCAGCAGCACCTCTGAGTCTCCCACACGGAGCCTGGTATGGTGGGCACCAAAAGGGAGTTGGGGGGGCCTGAACGTGACAGTGGGTCCAGGCCCTGAGCCTTCCCCTCTCTGTCCCCAGAGTGAGCGAGATGAGCTGACGGAGGATGGGGAGGGCAGTATTCGCAGCTCTGAGGAGGGGCCTGGTGACAGTGGTGAGCAGGGGGTGGAGGGGTAGGTGAGCCCCAGGGGCAAGAGTGGGGTGCAGAGGGGGCCCTCCCTGTTGTCTCACCTTCTGCCACACTCCACTTCATCTCCGGTATTCACAGGCCCAACTGAGAGTGAAGGGCCAGGACCAGAGGAAAAGAGCCCTGGACAGCAGGTGGGTGCTGGCACTGAGCCCTGGCAGGATGGGGGGAAGGGGTGTTGCTTCTCCGGTCCCTGATGCAGATGAGAGCACAGCAAGTGGGGGTCCCTAGGAACAGCTGGTGCCAGGTGAGGGGGGCAGGGGCAGGGGTTGAGCTGCTGCCTATTGCACCCATTCATGCTCCCTGAGAGAAGGCAGTTCCACAGTGCAGAGGACACAGGGTTTCTCCCTACCCTATGCCTGGCCTAGTCCCCTTAGGAGCAGGTGGGCATGGCAGGTAGGAGGGGCTTACTTCTCCGTATCATTGACTTAGGACCCACAGGGTGCCCTCCTAACACCTCCCCAGACCAGGCATGCTTGCAGCAAGTGGATTGTGGGGGAGTGAGGGTGTCACCTCCCCCATCTAACCCAGAGTTCTTCCTACAGCCCCCTCAGCCTCCCCTGCGGAAGGATGTGGGGCCCATGTACTCCTATGTTGCGCTCTACAAGTTTCTGCCCCAGGAGAACAATGACCTGGCTCTGCAGTAAGTCCTCTCTGTGACCCAGTCCCACTGGGCAGCCGCCTGGCTCCAGCCTCAGGGCTCTGCCTTGACCTTGCAAAACAAGTGTGAGGAGGACCTTCAGGAACATTTTCCTTGCACACTGAGGCTGCTGAGCCCAGGCAGGAGCCAGAGCTGCCCAGGGTCTAGAAGTAATTCATGCTAATGTTATTTCTCCTGTCCTGGAGCGTGTCTGCTGTGCCTGTGGTCACACAGTGTTCTCTGAGGGCTTCCAGAATCCTCCCCAACTGAGGGGGGGCATGCAGGGTACCCAAGTGCTCAGGGATTGCTGGGATTAGGAGGGGAAAGCCCCCTGCCCCATATGCCAGCCCAGCTCTCTCCTCCTCAGGCCTGGGGATCGCATAATGCTCGTGGATGACTCTAACGAGGACTGGTGGAAGGTGACTTGGCAGGGTGGGGAATGAAGGGACCCTGGTAGGCACCTCAGCACTCCTTAGTGGACACTGCTCCCCTTTCTCTCTAGGCCCCAACAATCTCCACTCCTCTAACCACCAGCCCCAGCCAAGCCTAGGACTGACCTTTAGGCCTTGCTCTCAGTTTTGTCCCTCCCTGCCTCCTGCCTCAGCTTTGTCCCCTGCCCCACCTCATGCCCTTCCTGGCCCAGAAGCCACCTGGTTGGGGACTGGAATATAGAAGCCAGGAACTGGAGGAGGATGGCACTGGCGCTGAGTGGAAATTGGGTCTAGAGAAAGCAGTGGGGGGTGGGAGTGGGGGTGGTGCTGTGCTCATTGTCAACCTCATCCCCAGGGCAAGATCGGAGACCGGGTTGGCTTCTTCCCAGCCAATTTTGTGCAACGGGTGAGACCAGGCGAGAATATTTGGCGCTGCTGCCAACCCTTCTCTGGGAACAAGGAACAGGGTTACATGAGCCTCAAGGAGAACCAGGTGAGTGCCTGGAGACCCCACCTAGATCCTGTAGCAGCTGGAGAGAGTGGGGATGGGAGACAGACACCAGGGGAGGGCGCCCTGCGGAGCAGGCTTGCAGCCTGGAAGCAGGAGGGATAGCAGCTTAGAAGTTGGGGGATTTGGTCTGGTGGAAAACAAAGGCAGGGGGTTGAATGACAGTGAAGTTGGAGGCAGCTTCAGGTAGGGCAGGAGCACAAGATTAGGAGCTCAGGTTTGAGTGCTGTCTCTGGCTTGTTGCATAACCTGGAGCAAGTCCTTTCTTTCTATTCCCTCCTCTGTGAAATGGGGGTCTAATGCCCCACCCATGTCCAAGCTTAGCCCTGAAGTAGTGCTGGGTATCTCCTGATGTCCTGGTTTTGCTGTGGAACCCTGTATGCTCATAGGATCTGCTCTTGTCAGTCACCCTAACAAAGGCTCCCTCCCATGGTCCCCTGGGGACCACCAGAAGGACTTGGGGCCAGGACTGCAGGCAGGGCCAAGCCTCAGTTCCATGTCTCTCTGGCTCAGATCTGCGTGGGTGTGGGCAGAAGCAAGGATGCTGACGGCTTCATCCGCGTCAGCAGCGGCAAGAAACGGGGCCTGGTGCCAGCCGACGCCCTGACCGAGATCTGAGAGGAGCCAAGAGAACCCAAATGCCACCCCTGCCCATGCCCAGCCCTTGCCTCTGGCCCCAGGAGGGGAGTAGGCATCCTTGCCCACACCCTTCCTCCTCTGCCTCTTTCCTCGGTGCCACGTACCATGGCTTAGGAGCCTTCTGTGCAGAGGAAGGTTTATTTCTTGGGTGCGGTGAACTGAGTGGTTTGATCCTCTGGGACTTTGGGGTGGAGGGAGGACAAAGAGGGAGGGAATGAGGAAGCTGCAGACAGGTCCACCCAGCGCCCAAATACCCCCAATCCAATTGCTATGTTGAGTCCAGCCCTGGTGAAGGTTCCTGGGGGGAACATCTCTTCTGCTTCTTCCAGAATCTTCCCCCTGACACACACCACCTTTGCATGCCAGACACACCTCTCTCCCCTCAGAGTCTCTGCTTGGGTCAACATGTGTCTTCCCCTTTGCAAGTGGGGCTTTGAGAGGGGGCCTCTCTGTGTCCCTTGTCTCTCCATCCTGGGCAGGGAGGCAATTCAGGGCCACATGGGAGGGTCCTGAGTCCACCTCCTTGTCCCACCACCTCTGTCACTCTGTCAATTCTCAGGAAAGTTCTGCAGGAACCTCTCCCATTACTTGAAACCTGGGCCGACAAAGGAGGGGAGGGCTGAGATCCCCAGAGGGTGTGACAAATTAGACTGTCCCTTCAAGTAAAACAACCATCACCACAGAACAGCCTCACCTTACCCTTGTCCACCAGAAAAGGGTACCTGGGAGCAGCGGGACACAGAAAACCAGCTGAGAGCAAACACTGGCCTATGTTTTATCTAAACAAGCCCATTTCACTGGGCTCATTTTTTCCCAAAAGCCTCCAAGCATGTGGGAAAACCAGCCAGGGGAGCCTGTCATTGTCAGTTCCTATCCCAGGCCTCACCAAGGCCAAGCCACTCTAGGAGCCCAACCCTCAGGGTGACCTTCCTTACCCCCTCTCTCTGGGCTCTACAGGGACCAGGGCTGCTGCTGCAAGAGCCCCTTTTCTGGCTGTATCTGCTCCTTTGTCCTGGACACAGAGCCCTGGGAAGAAGAGGGGGTGGAAGACAGAGAAGGAAGTAGAAATTCTGTTTGGTCCCCAGGAAAGGAAGGGAGTAGGCATCCTTAGGAGGTGGGCACACACAAAGAGGACTCTGGATCATGCCAACCAGTGCCACTCCCCAGCCTGGGCACAGTCACACCCTTCCATGCAATGAGAGGGACACAGATCCTCCTGCCCAAAGGCCCCTACCCCACTTCTCCCCCACAGAGGGGGCTCAAGCTACACTGCCCTGTTTGCTGCCATGAGGCCCCCCCAGCAATTTCCCAGGGGTGGGCCCAATGCCCACTGTACATGAGGCTGCATGATGGGTTGCTGGGGTATTGCTGAGCCCCCAGAACCCTAATTAAATGTTTCTTGTCCCAGCCTGTCTGCTCTGTGTATATAATTGGGACAGAAAAAGGAAAGGGGCAGAGAGACAGGGTGATGCCCTGGGGGGTACTTATTAGGGTGAGGGTGAGGACAGAAGAATTTGGGGACTCCTGGCTCGGTTCCTGTGCCTCAAGTGGCTAAGGCGCCAGCCACATACACCTGAGCTGGCAGGGTTCGAATCCAGCTTGGCCCGCCAAACAACAATGACAGCGGCAACCAAAAAATAGCCAGGCGGACTTGGGAGGCAGAGGCAGGAGACTCCGCTTGAGCCCAGGAGTTGGAGGTTGTGTGAGCTGTGATGTGACAGCACTCTACCCAGGGCGACAGCTTGAAGCTCTGTCTCAAAAAAAAAAAAAAAAAAAAAAGAGAACTTGGGGATCTCAGAAAGGAGAGGCGTTGGAACTGGTGTAGACACAGCAGCCTCCCCCATGCCTCCTTACCCACTCCCACACCAGCAGCCTGAGAAGGGTGGGGTCTGGGGAGAATGACCCCGACAGCACTTGAGGAAAGGGGGAGGTGGTTTGGAGACACTGGAGGGAAAAGAAGCAGGGCTGTGATCACTTTCTAGTTGGACGCACCTGAGTCGCGTGGGGATGGGGGTGGGCGGGCACGCACCTCTGCGCCAGGACGGTCAGGACTGTTCTTGCCCACCCAGAAGTGTCCTCCGAGACTGGCTGTGCCGGAGTCTGGGAGGGGCTCAAAACCAACCTGAAATCAACCTGGCCACTACCGCCCCTGAGCCCTAGACAGAAACGCTGGCGGCGAGGACAGTCGCGGACCGCGGGGCTGAGATGACTCAATCGCGCCCGTCATCGGGAGCCTGGCACCAAGCGGCCGGCGGCGGCGCACCCCTCCCGCAGCCGTGCCCGCCGCCCACCCGCTCTGGCAGAGCTGCCTCATTCCCCTCCGCCTGCCCAGCCGCGTCATCGCCGCCACGGCCAGCACGTCCTCTGCTATTTATAGGCAGAGGGGAGCGGGAGGGAGCCGGAGAGAGCGGGAGGCGGGCTGCGGGGGTGCTGGGGCATTGCCATTGCCGCCAAAATGCAGAGGGATGCAGCCCATCCCTCTTACAGCCCCCGCCCCCTGAGCAAGGCAGGCCAGGTGGGACCAGACCTTGGGTCCCCACCCCTGAGCTTTTGTTGTGCTCTTTGACTCTGGGAAGACCCTTGAGTTTGGGGGTGGGGCGAGCAGGGACGGGAGGGTGGCCTTCCCCCTTCCTAGGATCCCTGACACACCCGGTCTGGAGGCTTAAGGACAGGGGAATTCACGTAAATAGGCTCCTACTGTGCCCAGGGAACCGTGCTAGGAACTTGTTATTGGATCCTCTCAATGACCCAGTGAAGAAATTGGTGGGGTCCCCTTTTCGTAGATAAGGAACTGAGGCACAGAGATATTAGGTGGCTTATCTAAGGTCATAGATGATCCAGCTCAACTCTGCCCTTTTTATACAGGGTGATACTACAGCCTGGAGTGGGCTAATGACTTGTCCAGGCTCACCCAGTAAATCAGTGATCATTCCAATCCCAGAAACCATGTCACTTTGCCTCCAAGTTCAGCTCTTTTTCTACCCTACCCTGAGTCCCTCAATGCCTTAAACCAATAACATAGAGAGAGACTGAGAAGTCTTCTGATCCCTGAGAAGCTGGTCCAGGGCACCAGGGATCAACTCACTTCACTGGAGACTGTGAGTGCCTTGTGGCCACACCTTCTGCACACCACACATGTGTTTGCCACCAGCCAGCAGGCAGCTGGCATGGACCCCCCCTTCTTCCCAGCTTGTTTGCCGCACTGCTAAGCACAGCAGCTTTTTCGGATGGCTGAACCACTGACAGCATGCTCTCAGCCTGAGAAACAGCTGGTGCCCCCACCGTAGCCTCTGCTCTCCTCTGTGCCCACTTTGGAGGTGGCCAAACCAGTAACACCATTGGCCTGGGGCAGAGAATGCCCAGAACCCTGCCGGTGGCGCCATCCCACATTTGACTCTGTTGTTTCTGACCCACACATGCCCTTCATCCCCCACCACAACCTGAGCTTAACCTGGCAGGTTCTGTGTGGAATAAAGGTTACCTAGGCTTAGGGGGATATAGAAAGGAGAGAGGGTTTGGTGCCCATAGCTCAGTGAGTAGGGTGCTGGCCACATACACTGAGGTTGCCTGCTAAACAACGACAACTACAACCAAAAAATAGCTGGTGTTGTAGTGTGTGATTGTAGTCCCAGCTACTTGGGAGGCTGAGGCAAGAGAATCGTTTAAGCCCAAGAGTTTGAGGCTGCTTTGAGCTGTGACGCCACAGCACTCTACGGAGGGTGACACAGTGAGACTCTATCTCGAAAAAAAAAAAAAAAGTGGAGGGGAGTATGGCAGCCAGAGACAGGGAAGCCTGGGAAAAGGTACACAGTGCGCCCCTCTGTGCAACCCCACTCATCTTGCTAGTGCCACTCCCTTTGGCCCCCTCAGCCTTCTTCACCCCCATTCCTAGCTCCCCCCAGTGCTTGGGCAGGCTAGGGGCATCTCCTGAGGAGTACAAGGAAGATGTGGCTCTCCCCTCCTCGTGCTTTGCAGGGAGCCTGACTGGGTTATCCCTGTCAGCCTTAGAGACCGCACTGGAAAAAGGCCAAGCTCCCCTGTCCCTCCTCCTCTAGCTCATGGTCCTCCAGTAGCAGCTGTGCTCGTTGTCTCTGCTACACCCCACTCTGAATCACACCCTCCCACGTCTGGAAATTGCAGACCCAGAATCAGAGTCAGGTGCTAGCGTTCGTGCAACACTGAGATTCTGGGAAGCCATTGGCGCCTCTGGGCCTCAGTTTCCTAGAAAATGAAGAGTTGGGCTTGCTCAGGTAGTCTTAACATGGGAGGCCAGAATTCCTTGAAAGGTTATGCAATTATTAACACATGGTGAGGATAGGTCAGTTGTGTGGTATTGAGAGAAAGGTCACTTTTTTTTTAAAGCTAAACACTTTTTTTTTTTTTTTTTTTTTGAAGAGATAGAGACTCATTATGTTATGCAGGCTGGATTTGAACTCCTGGCCTCAAGTGATCTTCCCACCTTAGCCCCCAAGCAACTGGGACTAGGAGTGTACCACCATGCCCAGAAGGACACTTAATCACATTTTCACAAGGCTCCAGGACCTAGAAGAGGCCTAGCGGTAACAGTGGGGGCTCTTTCTGTTTGAGGCTTCTGTGGAAATGGGGCCTTTCGGGGCACTGCCCTGGGGAAGGGGTGGCCCATGGTGGGAGGCCCATGGTGGAAAGAGGTAGTAAACTCCAGGCCTGATGTTAAGTTCAGAAAGAAGTGACAAAACCCAAAGCTTCCCAGGAGGTAGGTTCCTACAACCCCAGCACCCATCCCTTTCCTCCTCCCCCTTCAAAACAAAACAAAGCAAAACAAAAAACCTCAACCAAAAAAAAAAAAAAAAAAAAAAATTCCAACGAGGCAGTGCCTGACACCTATGGAGACCTGTGAGAGAACAGCGCCATCTCCTGGTCCATGGTGGAACAGTTTCTGTGCTGCAGGCTCCGGAGCTACTTCTTCCGGTCCTCTCTGCTGATTGGAGGGGTGGACAGGTGTCTCCAATACCCTGAGAAGTAGGTCTCCCACACACCAAGCTGGGGGCTTGGCCAAGGCGCTACCCCTTCCAGGCCTCAGCTTTCCCTCTTCCAACGGCAAAGGATTAGGTAAAGCCAACAAGCTGCTCTAGTGGCAACGGTTTCCTTTTATCCTAGGCTCTGACACACATGGGTGAGGAGCGGGTTGTCGAGGTGGAGGGCACATTTCTCAGAGTCTAGGCTCTTCTCTGCCTTCTGTTACCAACCTCCTCCATCCTGCCCAGAAATGGATGAGGAGGATGTCAGAGGCAGAGCTAAGAGGGTCTGCTGTCCCAATGCTTCAGACTTGCCTTTTCCAATCAGGTATTGCCTTTCCCCATCTGCCCAGTACATCCTCTGAGGGGAGCTGACTGGTCACCCCAAGACAAGAGTTCCCCTGGGGAAGGTGGGAGGGGAGGTAGGTAACCAGCAAGGGCACCAGGGCCCAGGTGTACCCAGCACTAATGGAGGAAGCTCCCTTTACCCAATCTTCCTCCTCAATTTGTCTGTCCAGCCCCTGAGCGATGATGCCTCTGTGCTCAACTGGCTGCCTGACCCCTTCCACCTGGACACCTTCCTGTCCCTCAAATAACCACTCACTTGATATAACCAAACTGCATTCTTCTAGGCCCCCCTCGTTGGTTCTTCCTGGTCACCAAAGGCTTAAAGGCCTACAGAGCTTGAGGCCTGGAGACTGGGCCAGACCTCTCAGCCCCCAAATCAATGTCCACCAAGTCCTAGTGTACCCCAATACTATACCACCTTAGTGAACCCCAAAAGTCACTTCACAAATTTTCTCATGTGCAAAGTGGAGATGGCCATAACCCTCCTTTACACATATAATGCTATAAAGATTACAAAATTAAGATAAATCAATGTAAGGTGTCTTTTTTTTTTTTTGCAGTTTTGGCCAGGGCCAGACTATATACCCCCAGTATATGGGCCTGGCACCCTACTCCTTGAGCCACAGGCACCACCCTAATATAAGGTGTCTTAACAGCACACGGCTCACTACAGATACTTCACTGAAAATTTTATTGGCAGTTATTAGTAGGTTTTTTTTTTTTT
>NW_003852413.1:24768854-24772377 GCF_000181295.1 Otolemur garnettii
CCGGGCTGGATTCGAACCTGCTACCTTAGGTGTATGTGGCTGGCACCTTAGCCACTTGAGCCACAGGCACCAAGCCCAGTTATTAGTAGTTAAGGGCAAACTGAAACCCACGTTATTTGTAAGGACACAAATTCACTAAGCAACTTACAATGGCTGTGACAAGGTTGGCTTCATACTGTGTGTCTGTACAGTAGTGCCCCCTTATCCACAGGGGATACATTCCAAATCCCCAGTGGATAGTCGAAACCGTGGATAGTACTGAACCCTATATATTACTTTATTTCCCCCTATATGTACATACCTATGATATGAATTGGGCACAGTAAAAGATTAAGAGTAATGATAAAATAGAACAATTATACTATACTGTTCACAACTCGTGGATAGAAGGTTCTTACCATAGACCTTAGTAATCTGTGACTTTTTTTTCCTTCTCTAAGCCAAGAACTTTCATTTCTGTCAGTATCACTACTCCTGTGCTTTGGAGGCTATTATTAGTTAAAATAAGATTTACTTGAACACAAACATTGCAATACTGAGGTAGGTAGGAAACAGAGAGGATGTGCTGATCAAAGGAATGATCGACATCCCAGGTAGGGCAGAGTGAGATTCTTTTGAGACAGAATCTTACTATGTTGCCCTGGGTAGAATGCTGTGGCATCATAGCTCACAGCAACCTTGAACTCTTGGGCTTAAGTGATTCTCTTGCCTCAGCCTCCCAAGTAGCTGGGACTACAGGCTCCGGCCACAATTTCCAGGTATTTTTTTGTTGTAGTTGCCATTGTTGTTTGGTAGGCTTGGTTCAACCCACCAGCCCAGCTGTACGTGGCTGGCGCCCTAGCCACTGAACTACAGGCATTTAGCCATTCTTAATAGTTTTGAAATGTACCATTGCATCATGCACATTAGGTGAGGTCCCTCCAAATACCCTCACTCCTCCCGCCTTCCCTCCAGAGTCTCACTTTGTCACACTTGGTAGAGTGCTGTGATGTCACAGCTCATAGCAACCTCTAACTCTTGGGCTTAAGTGATTCTCTTGTCTCAGCCTCCCAAATAGCTGGGACTCCAGGTGCCTGCCAGAACACCCACCTATGACAAGGTCTCACTCTGGCTCAGGCTGGTCTCAAACTTGTGAGCTCAAGCAATCCACCCACCTTGGCCTCCCAAAGTGCTAGGATTACAGGTGTGAGCCATTGTGCCTGTCCTTTTCTGTGCCATGGGTAGAGTGCCCTGGCATCTTAGCTCACAGCAACCTCAAATTCTCAGGCTCACACGATCCCTTTGCTTCAGCCTCCTGAGTATACACAAAGCCTGACTAGTTTTTCTATTTATTATTATTATTTTTTTGGCTGGGGCTGGGTTTGAACCTGCCACCTCTGGTATATGGGACCAGTGCCCTACCCCTTTGAGCCATAGGCACCTCCCTAGCTTTTCTATTTTTAGTAGATAGGGTCTCCAACTCTACTGAGCTCAGGCAATCCATCTGCCTCAGACTCCCAGAGTGCTTGTGTTACAGGCATGAGCCAACTCGCCTGGCCTATTTTCTTTTTAAGACAGGGTCTTGTTCTGTCTCCTGAGCTAAAAGTGTAGTGGGCTCATCATAGCTCACTGAAAACACCTGGGTTCAAGTGATTCTCCTGCCTGTCTTCTCCTTAGTTGGGCCTACAGATGCCTGTCACCCTGCCTGCCTAACTTTTCAATTTTTTTGTAGAAATGGAGATCTCATTCTCAGACTGCTTTCATTTACCTGCAGACAAGGCAAGTTACGAATTGGTCATGCTGTCTCTAACTCTTGGCTTCAAGGGGATCCTCCCACCAGATGCTCCCAAAATGCTGAGATTACAATCCTGAGCCACTCCACTCAGCTCTATTTTTTTTTTTTTTTGAGACAGTCTCACTTTGTCACCCTTGGTAGAGTACCATGGTGTCACAGCTCACAGCAACCTCAAACTTGTGGGCTCAAGCAATCCCCTTTATGTCAGCCTCCCATGTAGCCAGGACTACAGGAACCTGCCACAGTGGCCCACCGTTTTTAGAGATCTTGCTCTGGCTCAGGCTGGTCTTGAACCTGTGAGCTCAGGCAATCCACCAGCCTCAGCCTCCCAGAATGCTAAGATTTCAGGCATGAGACATTTTGAATGGCCTGGGGGTTTTTTTGTCTCACTTTGTCGCCTTCCATAGTGTTGTGGTGTCGAAGCTCACAGCAACATCAAACTCTTGGGTTCGAACAATTCTTTTGCCTCAGCCTCCTGAGTAGCTAGGACTACATCCACCATAATGCCTGGCTATTTTTAGAGATGGGCTCTGGCCCAGGCTGGTCTTGAACCCATAAGCTCAGGCAATCCACCTGCCTGGCTCTCCCAGGGCGCCAGGATTATAAGCATAAGCCACCACACCTTTTTTTAAAAATGCGACTGCTTAACTGAAGTCACAACCGCCTACTGGTCTCAACCAACATTTTGAGACCAATTTCTAGGTTCCTCTCATGCTGTGCTGCCAAAGACAGTTCTGAAACATAGCCTTCTGGCTGGGAGTGGGTGCCTCATGCCCTGTAATCTGAGCCCTCTGAGAGGCCAAGGCACAGACCCCGTGCTCAGGAGGTGGAGACCAGCCTAATTAAGAGACCCTGTCTCTAGAATAGAAAAATCTACCCAGGCATGATGGCAGGCACCTGAACCAGCTACTGGGGAGGCTGAGGCAGGATCACTTAAGCCCAGAGTTTGAAGTTGCTGTGAGCTAGGCCTATGCCAAAGCACTCTAGCCTGAGACAGCAGAGTGAGACTGTCTCAAAACAGACACATACAATTCTCACAATGGATGGGACAGGAGCCTGACCTAAGAAAATAGCCTCAGTAGAAGGAAGAAATAAAATGTGAAACATGCACCCTCAGACAGGGCCTGCATCCCAGTCCTCGGTACATGGTCACCTCTGAACCTCTAAACAGTTAAGACCCACTGAACAGCCAGAAACTTTGCAAGAAACAGAGAAACAACCAGATAAAGGCTTGTTTTATTTGAATGATTGATCATCAGTCATGGAGGCCACTATGTACAGACAAGAGGGGGGGCGTTCTACTTCTTGGTCTCTTCCTCTTTGGACAGAGTCTTGATGATCTCCTCCTTCTTGGCCTGGAGGCGCTCTTCACGACGCTTGCGTGCTTCCTTGGTCTTTGACCTGCGGGCCTCAGCCTGGTCACTGGTAAGAGAAGAAAAAAGATGAGTCAGTTTAGGAAGAGATGAGCTATTGGAGAAAAAAAGCTTAGTCAGATTGGGGAAGGAGTTTAGGGCCACCAACAGCTCCAGCTTCAACTAACCTACAGTCCCTAACCTGATGACAGGCAGCACGAGACAGAATATTCCTCTAACATAATAACATAACAGCTACTTTTTTTTTTTGAGACAGTCTCAGTATGTTACCCTTGGTAGAGTACCACAGTGTCACAGCTCATAGCAACCTCAAACTCTTGGGCTCAAGTGATTCTCTTGCCTCAGCCTCCTAAGTAGCTGAGACTATGGATGCTTG
>NW_003852413.1:24774138-24782484 GCF_000181295.1 Otolemur garnettii
CGTGGCTGGCGCCTTAGCCGGTTGAGCTATAGGCGCCGAGCCCTTATTTTCTATTTCTAGTAGAGATGGAGGTTTTCTCTTTTGCTCAGGGTGGTCTTGAACTCCTGAGATCAAGCAACCCACCCACCTTGTCCTCCCAGAGTGCTAAAGAGTAGAGGCATGAGCCATTGTACCTGGTAGAAAATCTTTTTTAAAAAGGCTCCCTAGGCTAGGTGCCTATAGCTCAGCAGCTAGGGCGCCAGCCACATACATTGGGGCTGGCAGGTTCGAATCCAGCTAGGGCCTGCCAAATAACAATGGCAACTACGACAAAAAAAATAGCCAGGCATTGTGGCAGGCGCCTATAGTCCCAGCTACTTGGGAGGCTGAGTCAAGAGAGTCATCTAAGCTCAAGAGTTTGAGGTTGCTGTGAGCTATGATACCACAGGACTCTACCAAGGGCAACACAGTGAGACTCTGTCTCAAAAAAAGACCCCCTAAGTGATGTCAGTGAGACAGAGCTCTGTGAAAAGAACAAGCCAACAAAGCAGCAAGTGGGTCTTCATGCCAAGAGAGTGTGCTTACATGTGGCGGTCAATCTTCTTAGATTCTCGGTATCTTCTCAGCAGCCGGCGCAGAATCCTCATTCTCCTCATCCAGGTTACCTTCTCAGGCATTCTAGCATTGGCCGTACCCTTCCGTTTACCTGCAGACAAGGTGAGTTAAGAATCAGGCACTGCCCAAACCCAATGTAGTAAGTATATTATGTATGTTTGAAGTCAGTTACTGGAGCTAGCTGATGGGCCTTTATCTCATTTAATCCTTTTTTTTGTTTGTTTCTTTTAGGAGACAAAGTCTCACAACATCACCCTTGGTAGAATGCTATGGCATCACAGCTCACAACAACCTCAAACTCTTGGGTCCAAGAGATTCTCTTGCCTCAGCCTCACAAGTAGCTGGGGCTACAGGCGTCCACTAGACCCAGCTACTTTTTATTGTTCTTGTTGCAGCTGTCATTGTTGTTTTAGCTGGCCAAGGCTGGGTTTCAACCTACCGCCTTGGTGTGTGTGGCCGGCACCCGAATCACTGAGCTATAGGTGCTGCCCTGTCTCATTTCATCCTTACCACTTCATTTTACAGATTATTCCAAATATTTCTTTCATATACTCAATTTTTTTTTTTTTTGAGACAGACCCTCACTTTGTCACCCTCCGTTGAATGGCATGGCATCACAGCTCACAGCAACCTCCAGCTCCTAGGCTTAGGCAGTTCTCTTGCCTCAGCCTCCTGAGTAGCTAGGACTACAGGCGTCTGACACAATGCCCGGCTATTTTTCTTTTGTTGTTGTTGCAGTTTGGCAGGGGCCAGGTTTGAACCTGCCACCCTCGGTATATGGGGCTGGCACACTACTCACTGAGCCACAGGTGCTGCCCCATGTACTCAATTTTTAAGGAAGCACAAACACAACAATTATTCGTTTACTTCATGCAGAATGTAGGAATGACATTATACACACCAAGGCAATAACACTATGCTGGAAGCGGTTTTGAATGTGGTGACCTTCATCTCCTTAAATTGTTCTTACACTAAGTATTGGTATGGGTGGTGAGGACCCAGTAGACAAAACAGAAAAAGTATCAGAAAGTGGACTGTGACTCCTCATCTGAATTTTAGAAAGACAAGATTTTAATGTTATTTCTGAACTCAAAATTATGTAAACCTGTAGACAAAGGACCCGAGAGAAGATTTCTGACTTGGGTCTTCCCCTTTGCCAGAGGCTCTGGTATCCTTTTTACTGCTTCTGTATTCTTTTCTGTCTAATCCTATCTTACCACTGGCAAAAAAAAGAAAAAATGATGTAAAAGACAGTACAAACCCTCTTGATCAAAAATAAACTATTCTGATACACTCTGAAACCACTAGAAAGTGATTTTAAGATTTAATAGGGGGTGGCACCTGTGGCTCAAAGGAGTAGGGTGCCAGCCCCATATCCTGGAGGTGGCTGGTTCAAACCCAGCCCTGGCCCAAAAATTACAAAAAAAAAAAAAAAAAAGATTTAATGGACAGCATTTTCTTTCTTTTTTCTTTTTTGTGTGACAGAGTCTTACGGCATCAAAACTCACAGCAACCTCAAACCCTTGGGGTCAAGTGTTTTCACTGCCTCAGCCTCCCACAAGCAGCTGGGACTATAGGCACCTTCCATGACACGTGGCTAGCTTTCCTATATTTAGTAGAGATGGGTCTTACTTTTGCTCAGGTTAGTTTCAGGTAATCCACTTGCTTCAACCTCATGCTAGGATCACAGCCATTAGTGAGTATGCCTGGCCTAATGGACAACATTCTCAACTACTCAGCAGAATCCTTAACCTAGAGTAGGAGCTTATAAATGTAACCTCTTTCTACCAGAAATACCTTCAATTCCAATTCTAGTGACCAAATTTCTGATGTGCACACAAGCAAAAAACACATCAAATACCATGGAGTAAAAAAGGGGCCAAGACAGTGGGGAGAAAAAGATCCTGAAAATATATATATACATATGCAACCTCCAACTCTTGGGCTTAAGCAATTCTCTTGCCTCAGGCTCCTGAGAAGCTGGGACTACAGGAGCCTGCCACAACGCCCAGCTATTTTTTGTTGCAGCTGCCACTGCTATTTTTTTTTCCTTTGGCTGGGGCTGGGTTTAAACCTGTCACCCGACATATGGAGCCGGTGCCCTACCCTTTTGAGCCATAGGCACCACCCCGCCACTGCTGTTTTAGCTGGCTGAGGCCAGGTTCGAACCCGCCACCCTTTGGTATATGGGGCTGGTACCCTACTCACTGAGCCACAGGCACTGCCCAATCCTGAATATATTTCAGTCTAGACTTCAGCACCTATTATTTCTTAACATCTTAGAAGACACACTTACCTATGCCCATATGCCTGCCCTTCCGGCGGGCCAAAGTGTTTTTCCGGCATCGAGCTCGGGAATGGACAGTCACAGGCTTGCGGATGATCAACCCATCTTTGATCAGCTTCCGGATCTGCTGGCCTGGGAAAGCACAATGCACCTGGTCAGTCAACTGTGGCCTAGCTACAGCTTAGAGTTCAAATTGGACAGGCCAGAGACCTCACATTAGTGGTCTCCAAAATGACAAAAATACTGAAGCTTCTGTTTACCTCTTAATCTTTAAAAAACATTTCTATTTTTTATCTTCTTTTGAAATAGGGGTCTTGCTGTTCCTCAAGTTGATCAACTTCTGGGCTCAAGTAATCCTCCCATCTCAGTAGCTGAACTACAGGCACGGGCCAAAACATCCAACCATTTCTGCTTTTCTTTTTTTTTTGAGAGAGAGTCTCACTCTGTAACCCCGGGGAGAGTCCCTTGGGGTCACAGCTCATAACAACCTCAAACTCTCCAGCAATCCCCTTGCCTCAGCCTCCCAAGTCACTGGGACTATAGGCATGTGCTACCATGCCTAGCTAATTTTTCTGTTTTAGTAGAGAGGGAGTCCTACTCTTGCTCAGGCTGGTCTTGAACTCCAGACCTCAAGCAATCCACCTACCTTCGCCTCCCAGAGTGCTAGGATTAGAGGCATGAGGCACCACACGTGGCCCATTTCTACCTTTCAAATGTTTTTGTTTTTTTTGTAGAGTTTCACTTGTAGCCGTAGGTTGAGCGCTGTGATGTCACAGCTCACAGCAACCTCCAATTCCTGGGCTTAGGTGATTCTCTTGCCTCAGCCTCCTGAGTAGCTGGGACTACAGGTGCCCGCCACAACGCCCAGCTATTTTTTTTCTTGCAGTTTGGCCAGGCCCAGTTTAAACCCGCCACCCTTGGCATATGGGGCCACCACCCTACTCACTGAGCCACAGGTGCAACCCTGTTTGTTTTGAGACAGTCTTACTATGTTGCCCTGGGTAGAGTGCCATGGTATCACAGCTCACAGCAACCCCAAACTCTTGGCTCAAGCAATCCTCTTCCCTCAGCCTCCCAAGTAGCTGGGACTACAGGCGCCCACCACAATGCCCAGCTATTTTTAAGAGATGGAGCCTCGGTCTTACTCCGGCTAGTCTCAAACCTGTGAGCTCAGACAAATCCACCTGCCTCATCCTCCCAAAGTGCTAGGATTACAGGACTGCGCCACCATACCCGGCCTTACCTTTCAAATGTTATCATAACACACTGGAAAGAATAATCTTGATAATAAGGCCAACCCATTTTATAGGTTCTTCCAAATTAGGAGCTTTCCTAGGTTTGTGAAAAGTCAACACGACTGTGTTATTTTTCATCTGATGCAGGACAGGGAAAGGACAGAGTGGAGAAAAGATAGAGAAATCCCAAGTACTCACGGGAGTTGGCATTGGCGATTTCATTAGTCTCATTGGGGTCCAACCAGACCTTCTTTTTGCCACAACGGAGGACACTAGAGGCAAGCCTCTTCTGAAGCCTGAGCATACTGGACCCAAAGAAAACACTATCAGACCATGGAAGCCACTTCTAGGCAAGCATGAGCACTCCCACCAGGACCTGCCCTCTAAAATCTTTTTAATGTTGTGACTACATACTGAAAGATGGATAAAGTATGTGTATGCACTTACTATTACGGACACACTGCCTTCCCGTCAAGACTTTTGCCACCCATGTTACAGTCCCCAAATAAGAATCCTACCTAAACCATGATCTTTGTTAAAGCTGGCCACCTGGGTTTAGATTTATACGTTCAAGATATGCCTCAACTTCTCCCAGCCTGTTTTCCCCACTAGTAAATGATATTAGGGACATAACTGTGATAAAAACGTGCTATGCCACTTTTTTATATTCAGTTGGAAAAACAGTATTTAAGGCTAAGTATCTGAGACCAGGAAACCGAATTTCTAGTCTAGGAATGCAGGCAAGGTCCTCTGTTTCCACGCTTATTTCCTCGTTTTACCATAGTAATAAACAAACCTCAGCCATTCTTTTGAGGCAGAATCTCACTCTGTCGTCCTTGATAAGAGTGCGACACAGCCCCCTCAAACTCTTGTGCTTAAGCGATTTTCTGGCCTCAGCCTCCCAAGTAGCTGGGACTACAGGCGCCCACAACGCCGGGCTATTTTTTAGAGATGGAGTTCTCACTCTGGCTCAGGCTGGTCTCGAACTTGTGAGCTCAGGCAGTCCACCCGCCTCGGCCTCCCAAAATGCTAGGATTACAGGCGTGAGCCACCGCGCGCGGCCCCGAATTTCAGACATTCTTAAGAGATTTTTCTTGGAAGTGAGCAATGGAGTGGAAGGCGTCAGAGTTAGGGATCGCCTCGTTGCTGGCAGTTGGAGGCCTGAGGCCTACGCTACGACTGTCCCACGTCGCAAGAAAACAGAGGCCTGCTTGGTTCCTGGAGTGCCCAGCAAAGAGGTCACGCTCAATCCCACCCGCTGCCTTTGCTCTACCTGCGTTTATCGCCCTCGACAAGTGGGGGGTTGCGGCGCCCGCCAGGTCAGCCCTTTCCGGGTCTCGAGTTCCTGCGACGCTCCCCCATTCCCATCCTGGGCCGGGGACTAATGTGATCCCGACTACTCCCGCCCTCGCGGCTGGCCGCTTTAGGGTGATCCGCATGTCATCTCCCCCACCCCGGCTGCGGTATAAGCCCCCAACGTCCCCCACCAGTACAGGCCAGCTCAGATCCGCGACCAGCGCAACCTCACCTCATGGCTCCGGCCGCAGCAGCAAAAGGAAAGAACTTGCTCGGGCCCGGCTCCTCCCATTAATCTGTGGAGGGGAGAGCCCAAACTCCCAGCACTATCGTTCATATTCCTGTCCTGTTCGTTCATCTTCCGACATTTCAAACTCACTTAAATTATCTGAAACATCTGGTGTTCTAGAATTCTGACATCTGGAATTGGTTTTAACATTGAGAACATAAAAACTACACCCCTTCCGTCGGGCAAGATGGTATAGTCTGACTTCCTAATTGACATGCGCAGTAAAGGTACTTCATCACTTGGTTATTTGAAACCCGGAAGTCACGGCGGATTGCGTAGGAGGGATGGAAGGGGGTTTTGCCAGAGCCGCCTGCTGTTTGAGGGCGTCGGTAGTGTTGGGAGGATGTATTTATAGCGAGAGGATGAGTTAGCGAAGAAGCCAGAGAGTAATGACGGCATATATCAGACAAAGGCAGTCTGCTGTTTTAGTACCATGGTAGATTGGGAGCCCTTGGAATGGTGAACAGCTTAAAAAGTGTTAGTTTGATATTTTTGCTCCATTAAGGGTCCTTAGTCTCTTGGTGCTTCAATTTCCATTTCTGTAAAGTTTACCTAATCCTTTACAGAGATTCAGTCTTTACAGAGCTGCACTAAGTGTGCCTGATATTTCCTTACTTCAGTTGTGAAAATCTTATGAGTTAACATTTGCCATTAGCAAAGGAAGGCATTAGGACAGCACACTCAGCCAGGCACAGTGGCTCATGCCTGTACTAGCATTTAGTAAGCAGAGGTAGAAGGATCACTTGAGTTCGATACCAGCCTGGGTATCATAGTGAGACCTTTGTTTCTACAGAAAAATTATCCAGATGTGTTGGCTGCCTCAATTGAGGCAGGAGGATTACTTGAGTCCAGGAATCCTAGCCTTCAGTGAGCTAAAATCAAATTGTACCACTGCATTCCATCCTGGGCGACAGAGAGAGAGAGTCTGTCTCTTAAAAATAAGAAAAGGGCTGGGCTCAGTGGCTCACAGGTTCGAGACCAGCCTGAGCCAGAGCGAGACCCTGTCTCTAAAAAATAGCTGGGCAGGTGCCTGTAAGTCCCAGATCCTTGGGAGGCTGAGGCAAGAGGATCACTTGAACCCAAAAGTTTGAGGTCACTATGAGCTAAAACACCAGGACACTCTACCAAGGGTGATCTAGTAGTGAGACCAAGTGAGACTCTATCTGAAAAGAAAAGAAAAGAAAGAAGGGAAAAAAACAAAGCAAACTCTCTAGGGCAGGAACTAGTCTCTGTTTGGCTCACAGCTAACTATACTGAAGCAGGCATGGAGCCTCACACATAGTACACACCTGTTTGTACTGTTTCTGTTTTGGCTGAATGAATGATTGCCAGAAAGTTTTCTTATTTTCGTGTTTTACTTTATATCTTTTTTTGCAGTTTTTGGCCGGGCCCCCTTTGAACCCGCAACCTCCAGCGTATGGGGCGGGCACCCTACTCCTTTGAGCCACAGGTGCTGCCCATTTTTTTTTTTTTTTTTTTGAGACAGGGTCTCACTATGTCGGCTTCTGTAGAATGCTGTGATGTCACAGCTCACAGCAACCTCAAACTCTTGGGCTTAAGATTCTCTCATCTCAGCCTCCCAAATAGCTGGGACTACAGGCGCCCACCAAAACACCCAGCTATTTTTTGGTTGTAGTTGTCGTTTTTTGGCAGGCCTGGGCTGGATTCAAACCCACCAGCTCCTGTGTATGTGGCTGGTGCCCTAGCTGCTGAGCTACAGGTGCTGAGCCCATAGATTTTTAAAAAGTTGAATGGCAGACCACCCATTCAACTCTTCCTACTGATCTGGAGCACCTGGTGCAAAAGCTCAAGGAGAGCATCTAGTGTTCAAGAAATCTAGATCTGGGATGGTGCCTGTGGTTCAAGGAGTAGGTGCTGGTCCTATATACTGGAGGAGGCAGTTTCAAACCCAGCCTCAGGCCAAAAAACTGCAAAAAAAAAAAAAAAAGTCTAGATCTGAGTTCTGGGTCTGATTGTAGATTGGTTCCCAGTGACCACCCCATCTCTTTAATCTGAACTTTCCTGCCTCAGAAAGTCAAAGTGGGAGAAAGAGAAGCAACATTTATGCCCCTTCCTCACAATGCAATTGATGTCATCCTCATTTTACAGCTAAGGTAACAGACTGAGAACATTGGTCTTCCTGATTGCAAAGCCTATGCTTTCTGTCATTCCAGGCTCTCTTGTCTCGAGGGGCAGGTGGGAACACTGCCAGGGTTAGAACTCTTTTTTTTAATTATTGAATGGTAACTATGTACATTAATGCACTGCTGGGGTACAGTGTGGGGTTTTCACACACAATCTGAAACACTTCCATCAAACTAGTTAACATAGCCTTCATGTCATTTTCTTAGTTATTATTTTAAAACGTTCACATTCTGCTCTTAGAAAGATTCACTTGTACCCTTGTAAGATAAACCTCAGAAGTGATCCCTCCAGGGTTAGAACTCTTCAGGGAACATTTCTTTTTAAAAATATTATTATTAGGCTTGGCAACTATGGCTCAAGTTGCTAAGGCACCAGCCACATACACCTAAGCCTGGTGGGTTTGAATCCAGCCCAGGCCCACCAAACAACAATAGCAGCTGCAACCAAAAAATAGCCGGGTGTTATGGCAGGCGCCTGTAGTCCCAGCTACTAGAGAGGTG
>NW_003852413.1:24782678-24785340 GCF_000181295.1 Otolemur garnettii
TGGAGACAGAGTCTCAAGCTGTCGCCCTGGGTTGAGTGCTGTGGCATCACAGCTCACAGCAACCTCAAACTCTTGGGCTTAAGCGATTCTCTTGCGTCAGCCCGCCACAATGCCTGGCTATTTTTTGGTTGCAGTTGTCATTGTTGCTTAGCAGGCCCAGGCCTGGTTCGAACCCGTCACCCTAGGTGTATGTGGTGGTGCCCTACGGACTGAGCTATGGGCGCTGCCGATTTTTTTTTTGAGAAAGTCTCACTTTTGTCATCCTAGGTAGAGTGCCATAGTGTCATAGCTCACAACAACCTGAAACTATTGGGCTCAAGTGATCCTCTTGCCTCAGCCTCCCAAGTAGTTGGGACTATAGGCGCCTGTCACAACACCTGGCTATTTTTTTTTTTTTTTTTTAGAAATGGGAGGCGGTACCTGTGGCTAGGGTGCTGGCCCTATATACCTGAGGTGGCGGGTTCAAACCAGACCCAGGCCAAAGCTATAAAAAAAAAAAAAAAAAGAAAAAGAAAAAGAAATAGGGTCTCACTGTTGCTCAGGCTGGTCTCAAATTCCTGAGTTCAAAATCCACCCACATCGGCCTCCCAGCTTGCTAGGATTACAGGCGTGAGCCACCATGCCCAGCCTATTTTCTTTTTTTTTTTTGGAGACAGAGTCTCATTATGTCGCCCTCAGTAGAGTGCTGTGGCATCACAGCTCATAGCAACCTCAAAATCTTGGGCTTAAGTGATTCTCTGGCCTCAGCCTCCTAAGTAGCTGGGACTACAGGCGCCTGGCCATTTTGCTGGTTGTTGTTGTAATTGTCATTGTTGTTTAGCAGGCCCAGGCTGGGTTTGAACCCACCAGCCCTGGCAAATGTGGCTGACACCCTAACTACTGAGCTATGGGACAGAGTGCCATAGGATCATAGCTCACAACAACCTGTCTCTTGGGCTCAAGCCATCTTCTTGCCTCTGTCTCTGTGTAGCTGGGACTACAGGTGTTTACTACCACATGCAGCTAGTTTTGTTGTTTTTCTATTTTTAGTAGAGATGGGGATTTTGTTCTGGCTCAGGCTGGTCTTGAACTCCTGAACTCAAGGTGTCCTCCCACCTTAGCCTTCCAGAGTGCTAGGATTACAGGCATGAGCCACCGCACCTGGCTTATGGGCCTATGGAGCATTTCTTCTTTTTTTTTTTTGAGACAGAGCCTCAAGCTGTCACCCTGGGTAGAGTGCGATGGCATCACAGCTCACAGCAACCTCCAAAGCCGGGGCTCAAGTGATTCTCCTGCCTCTGCCTCCCAAGTAGCTGGGACTACAGGCGCCTGCCACAATGCCTGGCTATTTTTTGGTTGCAGCTGTCACTGTTGTTTGGCACCCCAGGCTGAATTTGAACCTGCCAGCTCAGGTGTTGTGCCTGGCACCTTAGTCCCTTGAGCCACAGGTGCCAACCTATGGAACATTTCTAATGGGCTTCATCCTCACTGTTTCCCCTTCCTTAAGGTGATGTAATCAGAGGAATGAGCTGGGCTGCCATTCGATTATCAGAGTCCAGGATGAGGGGGAAATCTCATAGTTTCCCCTCCAGCAAAACACAGCAAGCTGGCCCTATTTTAGGGTCACTTGCCCTAGGCAAGTCTTCTCCATCCTGTTTCTCACCTTCACTTTCTGTGGAGCAGAAGAGATGGAATAGAAAAGGAATAGGTCTTCTAGATGTGACTGACCACTTCAACTTACAGATTCTCCAAATATACCAGTAATCCATTGTTTAACTCCTCTTCATCCTCCCAATAAGTCCCAGTGACAACACAGTACCAGCAAACTCATTTTATGGGAGAGGAAACTGGGGATCAGAGAGGTGTAGTGATCTGTGGAGGGCCATACAAGCAGAAAAAGTCTGGGTCAAATAGGCACCAACATCTCTTGCCAGAATCCTGTACTCTTCTCCACCAGCTCTGGTGGGTGGATGGAGGCCTTGGGTATTTGACCCCAAATCAAGGACTAAGGTAGAACTATTCTAGGTCAAACGTCATGAGATCTGATTTTACCATTCTCTTTCAGCTCCTCATTTCTTCTTCCTCTTTCCTTTCTCTTCCAAGGAATGGGGACTTCTCTCAGCGCCATTCCTGGCCTCTTGGAAGAGCCTGGGATCCTCGTGACTGATTAGGGCAGAACTCTTGGGTCCCTAAGATCTTTTTGCTGTCTCTGTTGAGATCTACCTTTGGGCAACCTCCCCATCTCAGCCTTAGCCTTCCATATGGGGGGTGGATGGGTAGGGGCCTTTCTGTTTGGTTCAGGGGAGCTGGGGCCCTATACTGGGGAGAAGGGAATTAAAGCTGGGTTCCAGGATCACTGGGACAGGGAAGTTTAGGTAGCCTTAGCAGGAGAGGGTTGGGGAGTCCCGCTGGGAAAGCGGTCTGATATTGAAAGGGGGGCGGTGCCAGCCATGCCAATCTGCGCTTCATCCCCATCAGCTCTCAGCATCCACTGGCAGACCGTCCCCCACCCCATTCCCTGAAAGCCACTAGGCCCGTTTTGCCCTGCCGGGTCCCAGCAGGCCGCCTTTGCCCTAGGCCAGTCAGGCCAGTCAGAAGCCAACCGTCGGCCTCCCTCTGGAGTGGGGAGAGGCTTGCGGGGCCCTGGCCGCGGCCGCCCTCCCATTGTGTGTGCAGAGCTAGC
>NW_003852413.1:24785511-24800529 GCF_000181295.1 Otolemur garnettii
AGAACGCGGGGCTGTGTGGCTGGATCAGGTACTGGCTGCGCTACGCTGTTCTCGGATCCGACGGCCTCTCCCATGCGCTGAGGGCGTCCGGCTGGGCCGGGCCGGCGGCCGGAGGGGAGGCTCCTCTCCATGGTCCAGAAGACCAGCATGTCCCGGGGCCCTTACCCACCCTCCCAAGAAATCCCCATGGAGGTCTTCGACCCCAGCCCACAGGTGAGGCGTCGTGGCTGGGTCCGAGGGAAGGGGGCTGAACGCAGATCTTGTTGGGGTCGGCTAGAGAGGCCCCGGGGAGGAAGAGGTTATATGCCCGGCGCGGAGGGGAGACGAGTGCCTGCGCTTCCCCCATTCTCGCGGGTTAATGATTGATGGGTGCTTGGCCCTGAGTTGCGCTGCGGTGTTGCGGAGCGGGGAGGGGGCGGGTGGGCTGCCTGTCACCCCCACCTGGTCGTCTCCCCGGCATCAGGGTCCCTGCTGTTTGGATACTGGTTCCTGTGGGCTTACGTGAGGGGGATCCGGGCCTTGAGAAGAAGAGGGTGAGGGAGGCTAGAAAGCGAGCCAGGCAAGAGGGGCCACGCAGAACACGCTTGGGGGCGCTGGGCGGGTGTGGGTGGGGCGGGGGTGGCACTGGGAGATGGCCGAAGCGATGGTCAGAGGGCGGTGCCGACAGGCTTTGGAGGCTGCTAACGCTAGCTATCGAGGGTGGGAAAGGGCTAGCCCTGGCCTGGGCCCCCTTCTCAAGCCTACTCGGCTCCATCCCTGTTTTGGACCTGTTTCCTCCTTCCACACCCACGTTGGCTTACCCCGGCTCCCTCCCATCCCCTGCCTTCTCGAAAACGCCTCCAAAGTTTGGAAAGTTGGATGGATGCCAACTCACTGTCCAGAGGGGAGAAAGCTGTTTTACCAGAGGGGAGGGGGGGTTGCCGCCCCACCCCCACTCACACTTTTCCTACGTCCCTAGGTTACCCCATATGAAGGGACATTCTTGGGCTTGGTGGGGTCCTATGGGGTAACCAGCTGGTATGGAATGGTTGTGACCAGGGTATTTCTTTGGGACTGTCCTTCTCCAAGGGTATCATTAACTCTTCTATTGCTATAGCCAGGTTGGAGCAACTGTAACCACCATGACAATGTGGTCCATGGGTGTGTAGAGTGTCAGGTCAGACCTAAAAATACCTCCCTTTTCCACCCCAGGCCCCTTGGAGCCTGGAGGCAGCTGACTGGGGCTTCCTTTCAGCTGTCCCCTGTCCCTCTAAGTGCCACTCCCTTTGCCCAGCCTGAGGGTGTGTGTGTGTGGCAGTGTGAGTCTGGGGCTTACTGGGGGATCCTCCTAGGTTTGTAGAGAGCTTCCAAACTAGAGTTTGGGTTTATGTCTAGTTGGAGAGAACAGAGAGGGGAAAGAAGATCCTTGGAGGGTCCCCAGGTGCCCTTCTCTTCCATTTTCCATCCTCTCCTCAGGTCCCAAGAGCCAGAGCCCCCAGGGTGGTCATAGCTTACCTAGATTCTTTGACCAAAGAAAGTCTAGGATGGAGGCGGGGCGGGGGAGGGCACAGGGACTTGGAGGTCTGAACCCTCAATCACTCTCATTTTGGAGCAGGCTGGGGCCAAGTATGTGTTTGGCAGTTGGGGAAGGCAAGAAGAAACTCCTTTTTACAGGAGGCCTGGAAATGCCTGAAGCTGTTAACCTGAATGTGTGGCTGCCTGAGGGGTTGGACAGTATCCACTCCACCCAAGCCGGGAGCCCTAGCAGTGAGCCTGAGCCAGCCTACCCTCCAGGGACCTGTGGGGCTGTGTCCTAGGCTGGGTGTGGGGAGGGGCCAAGGGACTTTTAGATTGACATTGCTTGATGGGTACTGTGGGGACAGGTAGGAGCTGTGGCAGCTGAGGGTAAAGAGAGAAGGCTCTACTGTATGCAGATAAAAAAAAAAAGAGTGAAGGCTCTATCCCTTTGCCCTTTTAGGGAGGGGTGTGGCCACTGTGATTGTGAGGAGGGGGGCTGAGTAGAAGTCCTGCGAGGGCATAGGTGAGGGTAGGGAGCAGAATTGGACCCTTGAGGGGACTAGGATTGGGGTTGGCTATTTGCTTTCCAAATACAGTTTCATGCCCCTATTCTCTCCCCAGAAAGCTAGCCTTGGGTCTCTAAAAGCTCAGAGCTGCTACCTCCTCCCTACCCTGAAAAGAAAAGGGAAGAGTTAGACTGAGGGGAGCCAAGTGGGGCCTTGGGTTTCCAATTCCTTCTCCCTGGGGGCCTGGGGCACATTCAGCACCCCCTGCTCCCGCTGAGGGGAGGAGGGGACTTTCCCAGCTCTCTCCACCCCCCCAGCACTGCAGGCAGCCTCTCCCTTCCTTGGAGGCCTCTGCAGCCTGCCCAGCATCTTAATTAGCTTTGCTGCCTAACGAGCCTCCCTCCTGCTTCTCAGTGCCTCCCCCTTCTCAGCCTTTCTGGCTTGGTTTGGGGGTTTCTGTGTAGGCCTCCTAGGGCTCCCCCCTCTTCTGACTGTGATCTGGGCCCTTTCCGGGAAGATGAGAGACCCTCCCTCCACTTGGGCTATACCTCCAGAGAGCTGCAGGGTGTGGAGGTGGGGCTGTTCTGCTCAGGGAATGATACTCCCCAGGCTTGGCTGTAGCTCTGGGGCTGGTAGGATGAAGATTGGGAAAAGTCCTTTCTGATTCCATTCTTGTTTCTTCCTGGCTTCACCAGGGCAAATACAGCAAGAGAAAAGGGCGGTTCAAACGGTCGGATGGAAGCACGTCCTCAGATACAACATCCAACAGCTTTGTCCGCCAGGTAAGTAGGAGGCTGGGCCAAGAGAAGGGAGGTGGTTGGTTGGTGGTGGCCAGCACTGGTGAGCTGGGTCTCTGGCTTTCTGGCACCTTTTCTCTTGTCATTTGTTACCTGCCTGGAATCACCCTGACACCCTGTGACCTCCCTAGGATGAACTGTCAGCTGCACCCACACCCTCAGCCTCCACCCACACCCAGCCCCTCCTCCAGCACCAGGCACCAGCCCCTGCTGCCTGCCTGCCTGCCTGCCTGCCTGCCTGCGTCATCTCATTCAGGGACAGCCTGGCCTGCCTCCTAGCTTGCTTGGGGCTGTCACCCACTCCCCCTACCGGCTGTCTTCTTCCATGTCCTCCCCCAGAATCTGTGACAGGGTGGGGTAGAGGCAAGTCCTAGGAAATGAAGAATGAGGACATTTGGGTCCCCTTTTTAGGTGTTAGTCAGGAAAATGGTCTTTACATCTAGACATGCCTGTTTAATGAACAGAGAGAAAGGGTGGTGGGGGATGTGGTTGAGGCATGAGGTCCCCGATTTTAGAGAGGACTCTAGTGTAGCACATCTGACTGGAAGAGTGGGATGGGAATAGCTTTCTGGGGTTCCCTGTGCTCAGGCAGGAAGCTACCACTGTCATGTCTCTCCTAACTCTCAACCCTGGGCCATTTAGGCTCAGGGAAAGGAGATGAGAGCAGCATGTGGTTTCTATGACTACTGTGCATCTCAACAAAGCGTGGTACCCAAAAAAGGCAAGAGGGGCCTGGGATCAGATAAGGGAAAGGAGTAAACCAAAGAGGAAATAGCAGGACAGAGGAGAGCAGGAGGATGAGCAAGCCCCTTGGAGGTAAGCCCCCCTCCCACCTTGGGCCAGGAGAGAGAGGGTAGTACAAGGCCACTTGAGGCCCTTCTTTTGATTCTTCTGTCTGTACAGTGGCTTGGCACACATGAGCTTAGGCCTGACTTGGGAAGTTCAGGAAGGAGTTCCTCCATTCTAGCTTTTCTTAAGTATGTGAACAGACAGGAAGTCCTTTCTTCAGTTGCTCCCTCTTCCTCCTGTTGCCGACTGGGCCAGGGCTAGGAAGAATGACACCGTGCTTTTGTTGCCCATTTTTGCAGGGAAGAGTCTTGGTTCCTTCAATATTTGCCAACCCAGGGGATTAGAACCCACCCTCTAATTCTTTCTCTTCCTAGCTCCTCAGCTCTGACCCCCAGGAAGTGTGGCAGGGAGTGTGTGGGGGGCTGTCCTTGCCACATCTCTGAGCTAAATATACCCTAGCAGTTTGCACATGTAGCAACTCTGCTTGTAACCTGAGCACCCTGGGGAAACTCAGTTTGGGCCACCCTCTAGGCCAGCAGGGCCAGGCACTGAGGGCGTCGAGATGGAGGTGCCCAGCCGGACCCTGGTGGTGGTGAGCTGGGGATAGAGCTGGGGTGGCAGTGGGTAGAGCAGCCCCTTGGGAAATCTGGTGGAATGGGGCCTTTGCTCTGGCCTGTTTCCTTCCCTCCTCGCTGTTTCCCATCTCCTGTCATTCCTGATGTGTGTCTGTCTGTCTGCAAGTATGTTGGTGTTGGGGTCATAAGTGCTTCTCTGTATTGTAGTTTCTCTGGTTCTCTGGGAGTCTGGCTCTTGACTCTAAGTGCCCCATCAGGAGGGTAGAGAATGGAATCTAAGCTGGTTTTCACTCTCCCTTTTTGTGTTTCTTTCCCACCCTCTATTAAGTCCCCACCCTTACCTCCTCCTTTTCCCATGAGCTTCCCATTTTTGTAGTTTGACTGGGAAAGGGATGGGCAACTGCACAACCTAATGCCCGGGAGATTCTGAAGAGAGGTAGAACTTGGTCTTTTCTCTTTCCCAGGCCCTCTTCATGTCAAGCTAATGGACATTCCTGGCCAAGTGACCTTTTTCTGCCCTCAGGAAAGACCCTGCACATCTCTGTAGTTCTGTTCTTCCCCACTTTACCTCCCTACCCTTGTCCAACACTACCCAGCACAGTCATACGCAAGTCTACACCTCCTGGCTTCTGGTCTCATGTGCCTCCCACCTGCAGGAACACAGATACCTAGGGCAGCTCCCTGCATATACTAGTTAGTGTGGCTATACAAACTCACTCATGTATAGCTAGCACCTCTGCAGAGCACAACCTAAACACACTTGCAATTGTACATCCAAGCACACACATTTGTATTTCCACTACCAGGCTTGTACAGGCTACATGTGTCTTACACATATGTGTGCTTCCTATGGAGTTCCTCATGCTTCAGGTTGGCCAGTATGGTCAAAGCCATGTACACCCAGACATCTGAGTCTAACTTAACCTTGGCACCTGGAAGCCCTAGTACTGGGGAAAGGCCGGCCCCATTTTTTGCTCTTAACTTGCCTCTTAGCACCATCCCGAGAATATTGGGTTCTCTTGGATCTTACAAGAGCCTGAGGGCTGGGACTCTGACGGTCTGATTCTGCCAGTCTATTTTCCGCCACCCCTAAACAGAAGACAGCAAAATTTGTAGTGGTGCCCTCATGTCCACTGCTAAGCAGGCTGCCCACTGCTGATTGTGCAGAGAGTTGAACCCCAAGCTGGTGGCTATAGTCCCTGGAAGGACTGCTGCTGGTCCTCTGCTGAGTCTATCTCAGTGGGTGCTGGGGGCAGGGGAGGAAAGGAAGAGCAAGAGTGGAGACTCGTCCCCTGGCACTCCTCCCTTGCGTTGTGCCCCTATCAGGTTCCCACCCCTCCCTGGGCCCCAAACAGCTGTCCTTAGATCTGCCTTAACCTCCTGCTTGCTGCTGTAACCCTCCCAAAGGCCATACTTTTCCCAGCGGCCTGAAAACCTCAGCTTTTGGCCCCTTCTACCTAATATTACCCTCTCTTAGCCCCGGTGGCATTATGCAGGGCTGGCTGGGGCTTGAAGGATTCACTATGGGTGGCACCTCCTGGCTTCTCAGGCCTCAGAGCTGGAAGGGCAGCACTGGCCCTGACCTGGCCCTCTCTCTTTTCAGGGCTCAGCAGAGTCCTATACCAGCCGTCCATCAGACTCTGATGTTTCTCTGGAGGAGGACCGGGAAGCCTTAAGGAAGGAGGCAGAGCGCCAGGCGTTAGCTCAGCTTGAGAAAGCCAAGGTGAAAAAGATGTGGAAAGGGTTGTGCTGGCATTATTTTCCCCACCCCTAGGCCTTGGAGAGAGCCTGGAAAGAGCCAGGGTCAAGCTTGACCCAACTGCTTTCTAGCTGTGCACTGGCCCTCTTTGTGCCTTTGTCCTTCACCTACATGATGTGGGCTATAGTACCTGCATCTGTATACAGTCTGATAAGTGCCTGGTACCATTTCCACACATAAAAGGGCTTCATAAATGTTCTACTTCTTCCTGGAGTCATACTTCCTGGGCTGGAATCTCAGCTCTGACACTTAGTAGTTGTGTGACCTAGGCAAGTCACAACTTTCTGCACTTTAGTCTCATTCATTAAAATGAGGATAATAATACCACTTAACTTCATAGGATTTTTGTGATGAATAAATGAAATAATACAAATGAAACATTTAACTTAGTATCTGGTACACTAAAAGGTAACTACTGTCATCATTGTTATTATTTCCTTCTGGGTATCATTCTGGGCACCCCTTACTCCCTGTCTCCAATACTTCCATTCCCCAATGCCTCCCTCTACACTGGGAGGGCTGAATTTTATTTTTGCTTCCTTTTCTTTTAAATTGTAGAAATTAACATACAAACAGGAAACTTATACATACAAACCAGTCGATATACTTTTTTTTTTTTAAGAAACAGTCTCACTTTATCTCCCTCAGTAGAGTGCTGTGGTGTCACAGCTCATAGCAACCTCCAACTCCTAGGCTTAGGTGATTCTCTTCCTCAGCCTCCCTAGTAGTTGGGACTACATTCACCCGCCACAATGCCCAGCTATTTTTTGTTGCAGTTTGGCTGGGGCTGAGGTCATACTTGCCACCCTCGGTATATGGGGCCGGTGCTCTACCCACTGAACCACAGGCACTGCCCTCAATATACATTTTTAAAAAATGTATTTATTGGCTGGGCACAGTGGCTCACATTTATAATCCTAGTACTCTGGGAGGCCAAGGCAGGAGGATCACTTGAGCTCAGGAGTTTCAGACCAGTCTGAACAAGAGTGAGACCCCTGTCTCTCCTAAAAATAGAAAAATTAGCTGGGTTTGTGGTGAGTGGGCACCTATAGACCCAGCTACTTAGCAGGCAGGAGGATTCCTTTAGCCCAGGAGTTTGAGGTTGCTGTGATCTAGGCTGACACCACTGGCACTCTAGTCTGGGCAACAGAGTGAGACTTGGTCTCACAAAAAAAGAAAAAGAAAAAAATATATGTATACTTATTTATTCCTTTAGAGATTGGGTCGTGCTCTGTCACCCAGGCCAGAGTGCAATGGCACAATAATAGCTTGCTTCAGCCCTGAACTTCCCAGCTCAAGTGGCCCTCCTGCCTCAGCCTCCTGAGTAGGTGGGACTATAGGCTAAAAAATTTTTTGAGTTTTCTATTTTTGATCATGTGTGGTGGACCACACCTGTAATCCTAGCACTCTGGGACCCCAAGGCAGGCGGATGGCTTGAGCTCAGGAGTTTGAGACCAGCCTGAGCAAGAGTGAGATTCCATCTCTAAAAATAGCCATGTGTTGTGGTGGGCACCTGGAGTCCCAGCTACTTGGGAGGCTGAGGCAAGAGAATTACCTGAGCCCAAGAGTTTGAGGTTGCTGTGAGCTGTGACCCACCGTTACCCAGAAGGTAACTGAATGAGACTCTGTGTCTAAAAAAATTTTTTTAATTTTTGAGATCTCTTTCTGTTGCTCAGGCTGGTCTTGAACTCCTGGGTACAAATGACCTTCTCACCGCAGCCTCCCAGAGTTCTGGGATTACAGCCGTGAGCTACCACTCCTGGCCTCAGTATACAATTTAATGGACAATTTACAAAGGAAACCTCTGCATGATCGCCACCGCTGTCAGGAAGTTGTACCTTCTGGTTGTCATCTTCTCCCTTATACCTCCTCTAGACCAAGCCAGTAGCATTTGCTGTGCGGACAAATGTCGGCTATAATCCATCTCCAGGAGATGAGGTGCCTGTGCAGGGAGTGGCCATCACCTTTGAGCCCAAGGACTTCCTGCATATCAAGGAGGTGGGAAGAGGGGAGGGCAGGGGAGTGGGTGGCAGGAGAGGGGCAGCCAGAGAGCTCTAGTGGAAAAAGAGGCTTCTGAGCCAAGCAGGTTGGGCTGAATATGCTGTGTGGCCCTACACGCATCTCTCCACCTCTCTGAGCCCCTCCTTTTTGTTGGTAAAATTGGGTGGTAGTCCTTGAGTCACAAGGTTGTTGGAGGGTCTGTCAGGAGGATGAATGGAGTGGTGGTATGCCACTGGTACATAGGTATCAGTGTTTACTACTCCTGCCTTTGTAGACACATGGAGGGGGCACTCTCAGAATGGGGATGTGCTGGGGGAGGAAGGATGGTTCATGACCAGAGAGGGTGCTGGTCCTGAGTTACTCTGAGAACTGGGGGCTCTACACAGAGGCTAGAGCTGGCAGTAGGGATCGCTGAGGGTGCCTCCCCTAGGCAGAGACTCCAAGTCCAGGGTGGTATCCCCTGGAGGGTCACTGCTGGCCTGCACCTCCAGTTTCCCTACTGGTATCTCCACCTGCCTGCTGTGTTCACAGAAATACAATAATGACTGGTGGATTGGGCGGCTGGTGAAGGAGGGCTGCGAGGTCGGCTTCATCCCTAGCCCCGTCAAGCTGGATAGCCTGCGCCTGCTGCAGGAACAGAAGCTGCGTCAGAGCCGCCTCAGCTCCAGGTGTCTGGCTGGGGGTGGACACTCCCAATCCCAGAGAGACTGTCTGGCGAGGACCCCTGGCCCTGAGGCCACCAAGCTGCCTGTGGCACCACCCATGGGGCTGGAGAACCTCCCAGGGCTGCAGCATGTGAGAGGACAAGATTCCCCCACCCCTACACCTGCCTCTTTGCTCACAAGCTCCATTTGCCTCTGTGTTCACACAGCAAATCAGGTGACAACTCCAGTTCCAGTCTGGGAGACGTGGTGACTGGCACACGCCGCCCCACACCCCCTGCCAGTGGTAAGAGCTGTTGCTGTCCAGAGGGCTGGAGGGCAGCTCCTGGGTGGGTGGTCTCCCCCACTGCCTGACCCTCCTTCCAGAGTGGTAGGAGGCACCCCAATCCTGAGTATCCAAATACATGTGGTGGTGGTGCCCGTCTGTGAAGAGTAGGATACCCCACAGGCTGGGCCTGTCATGTCACTCCTCTGCCCTTGCTTTGGTAGCTCCATCTCTCTGCCTGGTTCCCCTGTCCCCCTTCATTTCTCCCAGCCCTGTTCCATTCACCTCTTCTTCTTTCTTTTCTCCCCACCCCAACCCTGCGTTCTGTACTGTGTCTCCTCGTTCATCTCACTCCTCCCCACCTCGCCTCCCTCCTCCCTCTCTCCTGACTCTCCGGTCCAGGTAATGAAATGACTAATTTAGCCTTTGAACTAGACCCCCTAGAGTTAGAAGAGGAGGAGGCAGAGCTTGCTGAGCAGAGTGGCTCTGCCAAGACTAGTGTTAGCAGTGTCACCACCCCACCACCTCATGGCAAACGCATCCCCTTCTTTAAGAAGGTAATTCTTGCTGGGTTCTGGCAAGAGGGGGCAGAATCAGGGCCCAGCTCTCTGGTGGGGGGGTGGAGGGCTGGAATGGAGTCACATGTAGTGCAAGTCTATTCTGTGTATGTCGGGGCTTCCTGCTGAGGTGGAGGGAAGGGTAGCTCAGGCACAGCCCCACCCTGGTCTGCTCCCCCAAAAGGCCTGATTCTTGATCTTGGAAGGCTGCCTATCTTGAGGAGGCAGGGTCTGGTGCTGACAAAACCTGACCTTTCCCCTCACTGCCAGTGGACTCTTGCAGTGTTTGCTCCACCCTGGCATGTAAAGTAGGGAGCAGAAGGGCCTTCCTTCTTTGCCCTCTTTTGGTTCCATGGGTGGGCACTTGGGGGTGGGGCCTCACTGGCTGTAGAGGTTCCCTTGTAGACAATCAAGGGAACCCTTAAAAGGGGCAGGTTGGCATGCACTGGGACAGGAAATGGATACCAAGTTGGGGGCTATTGTCCTCTCCAGCTCTTTTCCAAGACTTACAAGGGGGAGAGGATATGTCTGCATATTCCCAAGTCCTCTGGACTGACTGTCAGTCCTGTTGCCAGCCCTGATGCAGGGCCATCTCTGGCTCCCCCATGTCATGGGGTCCCATCCCCTCTTTCTGGCTCTGTCTGTCACTAACATGCATGCCCTATTATCTCTCCTCGTCTGCCCGCTCTCCCTCTCTTGTCCCGGCACCCTCTGCCCTTGCCTGGGTCCCCTTCCCTCTCTCCTTCCCAATCCCTCTCTTGGCAATCTCTGGACTCAGCCAAACAGAAGCAGAAGTCGGTGAGTATCACAGCTTTCTGTGTCTCCCTCCGCACTCCCTGGGATGAGCTAGAGGGAACTTCTAACACCTGTTCCCATACTGTCCCCATTTCCCCCATCCCTCCTGGCTCTCCCTGGGCAACCCTTCCCACCCGCACCCTGATTCTTATATCCGGGCTCTGGGACCGGGGGAGGACAGGATGCATGGGGGAGCCTGAGGCAGGGGGGCAGGAGCTGATGCCACCTCCACTCTGGGGTTCCCCTCCCTGCTTCCCCCAGGCAGAGCATGTGCCCCCCTATGACGTGGTGCCTTCTATGAGGCCCATCATCCTGGTGGGACCGTCGCTTAAGGGCTACGAGGTAAGAATCCCTGGATCCAAAGAGGCCCAGGCTTTTGGAGAGACTCCATAGAAAGGTCTTCAGACTCCAGGGAAACCCCCCCAGAAGCATCCAGATTCCCAGGGTATCCTCCCCAGAGGGCTACAGAAAATCCCCAGATGGCCCATCTCACAGAGAGACCCACTCAGAAGGACCCATCCCCTAGAGAGAGCCCCGGAAGAGCCCTCCCAGAGATACCACCTTGAAAGGCCTTTGGAATCAGACTGCACTGGAGGCCCCTCAGATCTGGAAGGAGCCCCCTCATCTGTGTAGAAGCCCATTCTTCTTGGGATTTTCAGAAGCAAGTGGTCCATGAGGGCGCATGTACCCAGAAACCCAACCTCCTGAGTGACTTTAAATGCCTGACTTCTCTTCTCTCCCTCTCCTGACCCTCAATCCCAGGTTACAGACATGATGCAGAAAGCTTTATTTGACTTCTTGAAGCATCGGTTTGATGGCAGGTAGGACTCTAAGAACTGCTCCCACTCCCACCAGGGTTGTCTGCTGCTGGATCTGGGTAGGATGCCTTGAATGACAATCCTAGGACTCTTTTTTTTTTTGAGACAGAGTCTCACTTTGTTGCCCTTGGTAGAGTATTGTGGCATCACAGCTCACAGCAACCTCAAACTCTTGGGCTCAAGCGATTCTCTTGTCTCAGTCTCCTTAAGATGCTGGGATTATGGGTGCCTGCCATAATGCCCGGCTGTTTTTTAGAGACAGGGTCTTACTTTTGCTCAGGCTGATCTCAAACTTGTGAGCTCAGGCAGTTCACCCACCTTGGCCTCCCAAGTGCTAGGATTACAGGCGTGAGCCATGCTCACCTGGCCCTCTTTGTTTTCTTTTTTTTTTTTTTTGAGATAGAGTCTCATTTTGTGGCCCTTGGGTAGAGTGCCAGTGGTGTCATAGCTCACAGCAACCTCAATCTGTTGGGCTTAAGCTATTTTCTTGCCTCAGCCTCCCAAGTGTGTGGGACTACAGGTACCTACCACAATGCCTGGCTAGTTTTTCTGTTTTTGGTAGAGAGAAGGTCTCACTTTTGCTCAAGCTGGTCTTGAACTCCTGAGCTCAAGCAATACACCCACCTTGGCCTCCCAGAATGCTAGTATTACAGGCATGAGCCACCGCTCACAGCCAGTCCTAGGCTCTTGACTGAGGGACAGGAGGCATCCTGGAGTCGGGGAGTGGGCTCACCCCAACCCCTAACTGCCTCTGTCCCTCAGGATCTCCATTACCCGTGTGACAGCAGACATTTCCCTGGCTAAGCGCTCAGTCCTCAACAACCCCAGCAAGCACATTATCATCGAGCGCTCCAACACGCGCTCCAGCCTGGGTGAGCCCATCCCTGCCTTCTTCACCCCCTCTTTCTGGGCCAGATGTGGGAAGGGTGGGAGGTAGTGGGTGGCCTGTCTCCAAAAGTAAAGTGTCCCTCCACATGCTGCCTCCTGGACGCCACCTTACATTTCCCCCTCCTCATGACTCCGTGCCCCCAGCTGAGGTGCAGAGTGAGATTGAGCGAATCTTTGAGTTGGCCCGGACCCTTCAGTTGGTTGCTCTGGATGCTGACACCATCAACCACCCAGCCCAGCTGTCCAAGACCTCACTGGCCCCCATCATTGTTTACATCAAGATAACTTCTCCCAAGGTGAGTGCAGGAGCCTGAGCTTGGTGGGAACAGCATGGTTTAAAAAGAGTTCCTTGGAGTTGGGCTGCTCGGATTTAAATCCCTTCTCTGCTGCTTCCTAATTATATGACTTAATCTGCTCTAGCCTTAAGTTTTCTTCTCTGAAAACTATCATATTGTGAAGCTTCAACCTAATAAGACTGTATAGTACTTAGCAGAGAGTCTGGTAGGGTGTATTAGCTATTATTATTGTTAAGGTCATGCAGACCATTCCTCTTTCTCCAGCCTGGTTGATCTCCTGTCCTTAGACCACAGAACTAAAAGAATTCTGTGCTTCTTGTCCTAGCACCATCCAGCTACTTGGCAGTTGGGTGGTCTTTCCTTTCTTCTTATATCAGCCTTTTTTGCTGTAGAGCCCTCACTTGGATTTGATAAAGAGGAAATCTATAGGAGAGCTGATTTACTTTGCCATATTGCAGCTCATTAGCTAACTTTCCCTTCTAGATGTTAGCAAGGATTTGAGAAATGGAGGAAGAGGTCAAGTGAAGGATCTGAAGTTAGAAGAGAGCCCAGGGTTCAAATCCTAGCTCTGATTGGTTTGGTTTATATATTTATTTATTATTGTTGCAATTTTTTAAAATTGAGTTTAGGATTTTTTTTTTTTTTTTTTGGGCTGCGGCCAGGTTTGAACCTGCCACCTCCGGTATATGGGGCTGATGCCCTACTTCTTGAGCCACAGGTGCCACCCAAAGTTTAGGATTTTGAGGGAATTATTTACCCTCTTACCTTCAATTTCTTCACCTCTAAAATGAGGTTATTATCCTTTTCTTGTGTTATTGTTGAGAGAATTGATGTTTTCTTTCTTTTTTCTTTTTTGAGACAGAAGTCTCACTATGTTGCCCTGGGTAGAGTGCTGTGGTGTCACAGCTCACAGCTCACAGCAACCTCAAACTCTTGGGCTTAAGCAATTCTCTTGCCTCAGCCTCCCAAGTAGCTGGGACTATAGGTGCCTGCCACAACGCCCAGCTAGTTTTTGGTTGTAGTTGTCATTGTTGTTTGGCAGATCTGGGCTGGATTTGAACCCACCAGCTCCAGTATATGTAGCTGGCATCCTAGTGGTTGAGCTACAGGCGCCAAGCTGAGAGAATTGATGTATGGGACACAATATACCATCTGACTCCTGCAAGCAGCATGTAACTGTTACCATACTGTGATGGCATCCCAGGAGCTAAGCACTTTGGGCCAGTTATTTGACTTTTCTGAGTCCTAAATTTCTAATGAGATAAATGGGGTTGATGGGATTTAAGTACTTCTGGGTGTGGTTGAAAGGATCAAATGAGATAATGGATGCAAAAACATTTTGTGACCAATGTTTCCATTTTCCCCACTGAGGTTAAGGGCAGAGAGGCTGGGTTTATGCCCTAGGGCTGTCATTACCAGCTCTCTGTTCCTATGGCAAGTCTCCTAATATCTTTTTTTTTTTTTGAGACAGTCTCAAGCTGTTGCCCTGGTATGATAGTTCACAGCATCCTCAAACTCATGAGCTTAAGCTATTCTCTTGCCTCAATCTCCCAAATCGCTGGGACTATAGGCACCTACCACAATGCCCAGCTGTTTTGTTGTTGTTGTCATTGCTGTTTAGCAGGCCCAGACTGGGTTCAAACCCACCAGTCTCACTGTATGTGGCTGGTGCCCTACCCACTGAGCTATGGGCACTGCCTGTCTCCTAACATCTTTATGCCTTAGTTTCCTCTTCTGCAACATAGGCATGCTCTAATAGTAGTTGTGATGTTGAATCAATGGATTAACTATGTAAAATACCTGGTACCTACTGAGCACTATGTCTGCTCCATTTTGTAAGAAAAATTTTATTTCCAAAGGCCAGATGCAGTGGCTCATGCCTATAATCCCAGTACTCTAGGAGGCCAGAGCACTTTAGCCTGGGGCAACAGAGTGAGACTCAAAAAAAAAAAGATTTTTATTTTTAAGTAATTTCAAATGTATAGAAGTATAGCAAGAATACCCTTCATTCAGATTCACATTTTATTTTATTTTTTATTTTTTTCATAGAGACAGAGTCTTACTTTGTTGCCCTTGGTAGAGTCCCATGGCATCACACAGCTCACAGCAACCTCCAACTCCTGGGCCTAAGCGATTCTCTTGCCTCAGCCTCCCAAGTAGCTAGGACTATAGGCACCCATCATAATGCCGGGCTATTTTTTGGTTGTAGTTTGGCCGGGGTCAGGTTTGAACCCACCACCTTCAGTATATGGGGCCAGCACCCTACTCACTGAGCCACAGGCACTGCCCCCTTTTTTTTTTATTGAGACAGAATCTCAATTGATAACCCTTGGTAGAGTGCTGTGTCATCTTAGTTCACAGAAACCTCAAACTGTTGAGTTCAAGTAATTCTTTTGCCTCAGCCTCCCAAATAGCTGGGACTACAGGCAACCACCACAACACCTGGGTATTTTTTAGAGATGAGGTTTCACTCTGACTCAGGCTGGTCTAGAACCTGTGATCTCAGATAATCCACCTGCCTTGGCTTCCCAAGTGCTGGGATTACAGGTGTGAGCCTGGCCAGATCCCCACATTTTTTTAAAGACAGAGTCTCACTCTGTCATTCCCATAGAGCAGTGAGGTTATCATAGCTTACTGCAACCTCAAACTTCTGGGCTCAAGGGAGCCTCCTGCCTCAGCCTCCAAATGCTGGTATATACTATAGGCACACATCATGAAGCTGCTCTTGCTCAGGCTGGTCTTGAATTCTTGAGCTATAGTGATCCTCTTGCCTTGGCCTCCCAAAATGCTAGGATTACAGGTGTGAGCCACTC
>NW_003852413.1:24801174-24810862 GCF_000181295.1 Otolemur garnettii
TTGAACCCACCACCTCTGATATACAGGGCCGGTGCCCTACTACTCCTTTGAGCCACAGACGCCACCCCCAGATTCACTAATTTTTTAACAACTTTATTGAGATAGAATTTACATACTGTTTAATTTGGTCATTTAAAGCATGTAGTCTTATTTTTTCCAGATTCACTAATTTTGAAAATTTTACTTTATCTTTTTTGTTAATACTAGTCAAATGTAATCCCTCTCTGTCTGTGTGTGTATTTTCCTGAACTATTTGACAATATATTGTAGATAAGCCTTTTTTTTCTTAGAGACAGAGTCTCACTTTATCACCCGTGGTAGAGTGCTCTGGCATCACAGCTCACAGCAACCTCCAGCTTTTGAGCTTAGGCAATTCTCTTGTCTCAGCCTCCCAAGTAGCTGGGACGACAGGCACCTGCCACAACGCCTGGCTATTTTTTGTTGCAGTTTGGCCGGGTTCAGTTTTGAACCTGCCACCCTCGGTATATGGGGCTGGTGCCCAGCCCACTGAGCCACAGGCGCTGCCCCTGTATCTTTTTTTCTTTTCTTTTTGGAGACAGAGTCTCACTTTATCACCCTTGGTAGAGTGCTGTGATGTCACAGCTCACAGCAACCTCCAATTCCTGGGCTTATGCGATTCTCTTGCCTCAACCTCCCTAGTAGCTGGGACTACAGGCTCCTGCCACAATGCCTGGCTATTTTTTTGTTGCAGTTTGGCCGGGTCGGGTTTGAACCTGCCCCCTACTCACTGAGCCACAGGCGCTGCCCAAGTGTATGTCTTTATTTCTACATACTTCAGCATGCTTTGCTTAAAAACGAGAACATTATCTTAATAACCATAGTGCAACTATAAACTTCAAGAAATGTCATCTAAAATATAGTTCATATTCCATTTTCACCAATTGCCCCAATGACACCTATGGCAACATTTCCCCCTATCTAGAAATCAACCCAGGATCACATGTTGCATTTATTTATTTTGTCTCTTTGCTCTTCTTTACTCTGGAACAGTTCTTCAGCCTTTCTTGGATTGTCATGACACTGACTGTTAGGAGCATATAGGTCAGAGATTTTGTAGGCTGTCCCTCAGTTTGGGTTTTTCTGAGGTTTCCTCAGGATTAGATTTTAGTTTTTGTGTTTTATTATGATTATGATTATAATTATTGAGATGTGAATAATAGTAGTAGCTGCCTAATGCATTATTGTCAAGACTAAACTGATCAGGCTCAGCGCCTGTAGCTCAGCAGTTAGGGCACTGGCCACATACACTGGGGCTAGTGGGTTTGAACCCGGCCTAGGCCACCTAAACAATGACAACTGCAACAACAAAAATAGCCAGGCATTGTGGCGGGTGCCTGTAGTCCCAGCTACTTGGGAGGCTGAGGCAAGAGAATCACTTAAGCCCAAGAGTTGGAGGTTGTTGCGAGCTGTAATGCCACTGCAGTCTACCAAGGGCGACGTAGTGAGACTCTGTCTCCAAAAAAAAAAGACTAAACCGATCATGTGAAAAGCACAAAACAATGCTGGTTCATAGCAAGTGCCCCATAAAGAGAGGATGCTGTTGCTGTTGTCGTTAACATGGTGGGAAACCTGAGGAATGAACACTTTAAACGAAGTTAGAGGGGTTAGGAAGGAGAATCACTACTCTTCATGGGGCACCTAGGAGAGCCTGGCAGGGAGACTGAGGAGAGAGCCTGAGCATTATATAGGGTGGACTCAGGTTGTGAGATCATTTCTGCAGAGGTGCCCAGGGCTGGAAGTCACTGAGCATTCCCTAGCCCTGACGTTGGCACTTCACGTGGATCCAACCAGGACCCTTCTTTCTTTCTTTTCCTTTTCTTTTTTATTTTGAGACAGAGTCTCACTATTTCACCCTTGGTAGAGTGCCGTGGCTTCACAGCTCATAGCAAACTCAAACCCTTGGGCTTAAGTGATTCTCTTGCCTCAGCCTCCCAAGTAGCTGGGACTATAGGCACCAGCCACAGTGCCTGGATATTTTTGTTGCTGTTGTTGTAGTTGTCATTGTTGTTTTAGCTGGTCCAGGCTGGGTTTGAACCTGCCAGCCTCAGTGCATGTGGCCAGTGCTGTAACCACTGTGCTATGGGTGCCAAGCCCAGGACCTGTCTTTCTGATGGATTCATTGTCTGGGTCCTCTAGCTCTTCTTTTTCTCCTCCCCAAACCAGGTACTTCAGAGGCTCATCAAGTCCCGAGGGAAGTCTCAATCCAAACACCTCAATGTCCAAATAGCAGCCTCGGAGAAACTGGCACAGTGTTCCCCTGTGAGTGCCTAGGCGAGGGGAAGGGAAGGGAGGAGAACATGTGGGTTGTCTAATTTCCTCTGGCTTGCATGGGAGACAGAGTGACCAGCAACACCTGGGCCAGGTCCCTAGATGCAGACTGATCTTCGCAGAAAGAGCATAGGGCAGGTAGAGATTGGATTCAAGCCCCAGAGTTAAGCCCCTCTCTCTTAGCCTTGGTTGCCTAATCTCCAGAATGAGGGAGTTGGTTTATCTGAGAGCCAAGACCTTGCAAGTCTGCCAATCTGTAGATCTGAGAATCCTCTTTCCCTTCCTTCACATAGAGTGGCCTCTTTTTAACCTTGTCCTTCAACCCCTTGACTCCACCCACTGCACCCAGGCCACACCCTCACCCCATTGGTCACGCCCCTGCTCATCCCAGCCCCGCCCCTAACCCCACCTCCACAGGAAATGTTCGATATCATCCTGGACGAGAACCAATTGGAGGATGCGTGCGAGCACTTGGCTGAATACTTGGAAGCCTATTGGAAGGCCACACACCCGCCCAGCAGCACACCACCCAATCCGCTGCTGAACCGTACCATGGCCACTGCAGCCCTGGCCTCCAGCCCTGCCCCTGTCTCCAACCTCCAGGTACAGGTGCTCACCTCGCTCAGGAGGAACCTCAGCTTCTGGGGCGGGCTGGACGCCTCACAGCGGGGCGGCAGCACAGTGCCACCACAGCAAGAACACGCCATGTAGAGTGCCTCACCCGTCTTCCCTCCTGCCTAGGGTCTGGAACTGGAATGCAGGGGACACGGGGAAGGAAGGGAAGAGCCTCATTTTGTAAAAAATGTGGTGAGAGGCAGCTTCTGGTGTCTGTGGTTTTTGATGGCACTGGTGCTGCCTCCCAATCTGTTGCTAGCTGGATATGAGACCTGATTCAGGCCCTCGTAAGACCAGAGAATAGGAAGGAAATATAACGAAGAGGGCCGGGTGAGGTGCTCACACCTGTATTCCTAGCACTCTGAGAGGCCAAGGTGGGTGGATTGCTTGAGCTCAGGAATTTGAGACCAGCCTGAGTAAGAGCAAGACCGTCTCTATTTAAAATAGAAAAACTAGCCTGTAGTCCCAGCAACTTTGGAAGCTGAGGCAAGAGGATCACCTGAGCACTAGAGATTGAGGTTGCTGTGAGCTATGATGATGCTGTGACACTCTACCCAGGGTGAGGATGAGACTGTCTCATAAAAAAAGAAAAGAAAAGAAGGGCGGTGCCTGTGGCTCAAAGGAGTAAGGCACCAGCCCCATATGCCGGAGGTGGTGGGTTCAAACCCAGCCCCAGCCAAAAACTGAAAAAAAAAAAAAAAAGAAAGAAAGAAAAGAAAAGAGAATATGAGGAAGAGTGGTATAATTCTTAGCTGAACTCCACACCCTATTTTGACCCAAGAGAGCAGGAGCTCTCAGACCTAAGGAAACCCACAGAGCAGGGTCCATTTAAGCCCAGCAGAACTGCTCCCCCTTGGACTCCTAACCCCAGGAGGGACCCAGAATGTAGCATTCCCCATGACTTGATGCTGTACTTTCCATCCTCTCCCAGTTAAATAGAATCCAGGAGAGGCCTTCTCATGAGTGTCCTATCCTTCCTTGACTTCCTCCCATAGGTGCCACAGTCCATCTCTGAGGCCATAGCATTGAGTATATGGTTCTGGGTTAGAGCCAAAAGAAACCTATGAAATCATGTCAGACTGTGTTTTCAACAATAGAGCCCATTTGTTTACTGAGTCTTGCATGGATACTGAATATATAGATAAGGCATCCTGCTGTGCTCTGAGGGAACTAGGGGCTTCTTGGCCTCCCCTTCACTTCCATGGAGACCCCTAAAGCATTTCTGTGCCCTCCCCACCCTGCCCTAGGTAGGTCTCCAGGGAACAGTTTTGAAACTACTGCTCTAGTCTAATCCCCATCACACTACAACCAAGAAACTGGGCCACAGAGAGGGGAATCATTTGCTCAGGATCACACTGCTTGAAGTGACAGGGGTGGGACAAGAACCCAGGCCTCTCCTTGCATTCCATTTGGCAATCTCCATGGTAGCAGTGGCCACCAGCTTACCTCTTAAGTGGCATTTGGTGGGGCTGTTAGGCTACTTCATCATCTCTGTTGGGGGAGGGAGACCCATCAGCCTTCCCAGCCTGCTGCTTTGAGTCTTTGTTGGGGGCAGGAGAGGGATCCTATCAATCTTGGAGACTCTGTCATCTGACTTGGGGAATGGGGGACAAGTATGGGGTGCTGGAAACCTGTGATTGGGGTCTGGCGTGGGCTGAAGAAGCTAGGGTCAGTGAGTTTGAACTGATATCCCTTCTTAATATATTTGGAAAACTGGAGGGAATGACTAATCCAATCAACCACTAACGATTGGCAATACTAATGAGTTGTTAATGTTGATTAACCCCAAGATAGCATTAACGACATGCACTGAGGAAGGGATGACTAATTGTTCATGGCTCTCTGCCATGGTTACCATGAGAGTTCATGGTCCTCACGTCTTAAGGTTGGGCTTCTTCTGTCTGGATAGAGGAGCAAATGCCTAGAGTTCTGTCCTCTGATTAGGCTTCAGAGCCATTTGCCTTGGGCGTTCATCCCCAATCTCTAGAGCCAGGACCCTCCTCCTTAAGCCCAGCTAGGTGTCTTGGTGCTGTCACTAACCTGCCTTGCTTTGTTGTGTTTTTCTTACCTCTGGCTGATCTGCATGGTGTGTGCTGTCCGTCTGCTAACCAGGGACCCTACCTTCCTTCTGGGGACCAGTCGCTGGAACGGGCCACCGGGGAGCACGCCAGTGTGCACGAGTACCCGGGGGAGCTGGGCCAGCCCCCAGGCATTTACCCCAGCAGCCACCCACCAGGCCGGGCAGGAACCCTGCGGGCACTGTCCCGCCAAGACACGTTTGATGCCGAGACCCCCGGCAGCCGAAACTCTGCCTACACGGAGCTGGGAGACTCATGTGTGGACATGGAGACTGACCCCTCAGAGGGGCCAGGGCTTGGAGACCCTGCAGGGGGCAGCACTCCACCAGCCCGACAAGGTTCCTGGGAGGAAGAGGAAGAAGACTATGAGGAAGAGCTGACCGACAACCGGAACCGGGGCCGGAATAAGGCCCGCTACTGCGCTGAGGGTGGGGCTCCAGTTCTGGGGCGCAACAAAAATGAGCTGGAGGGCTGGGGGCGAGGTGTCTACATCCGCTGAGAGGCAGGGGCCAATCCATAGGAGGAAGGGCTCTGAGCCCAGGGGAGGGGAGGGACAGAGGGTCTCACCACCTGAGATGTATCTTGCCTCCAGGGGGCTTATCTCCCCCCTTTCAAATGCCTTTGCTCAATGTTTGAGGTTTCTTTGGTGGTATCATCCCAGCTCCTGGGAGGCCCTTAACCCTCAGCTGTAGGTTTTTACCTACCTGCTGTGGGTGGATGGGGGATACCCACCTTTCTGAAATGTCCCCTTTTCCCTATTTTAGGGGGCTATCCTCCCTCACCCTCCCAGAGAAAAGGTGCACTTCCTTAATTCTTTCTACTTGGGGCTCTAAGTGAAGGTCCTATACGGCGTGACCCTTCTTTTCCCAACCTGGAGTATTTGGGAAGAGTTGGGTGCTTTTCCTGGAGAGGAGGCCACAGAATCTTTGCTATGGGAGCTCTCTCCCCTCAACCCACATCCAAGGTCCCTCACCATGCCCACACCCGCCCCCAAGCTTCCCAGCAGCATATCTGGTAGGTGAGAACTATAGTATGGACACCCCATGGGGAGCTTGTCTTCAGAGGGATTTGGGTGGAGACTGGTAGGTATGAGATGTAGGACCCTCTGCCCTCCATGGCCATGGCAATGCCAAGGCCTAGAACCCCGAGGAGTGGGCTACCTGAGATGCTGCTATCCACCCCCTCTCCATGCCTCAGCCTTCGCCTACCCCAGGAATGAGCTTTGCCTACAACATCCCCTGCCTGCTGCCATCAGAAAAGGGGGGCCCATCTGCATCTGAGTCCCCCATCCCCATCTTCATGCCACCTGAGTGTGGAGCCCATGGAACACTCTGGTCCACCTCATTTTAAACCAAAAAACTGCCCCTTCACCCCCACCCTGAGGCCCTAGGGGAGAAACCCTGTAGGTTGGTACCCAAGAAGGGACCGCTAGACCAGGGGTTGCCTTGGGACCCCAGATCTCCCCTAGGGGGCTTGGCTGCTGCTGCCGCTGCTCTGTATCTGCCTCTCGTGATTCTGTTCTTCACCCACATGGACTGTCCTTAGGAGAGGCCTTGATACCCCCTCTCCCCTGGGGTATCCCTCTTCCTCTACATCCCTATAGCCCAGCAGCCCTGCCCCCTCCCCAGCGTCCCAGCTGGGCCAGAGAGAGCCGATTGTGCCAACGAGGACTGGGCCCCCTGGCTGCCCACCTCAGGGATGGGCACCTCATGCCTATCTCGCCACCTCCTGTGCCAATGTTGTTCCGCCCCCCACCTGGGGGTGGGGTGCAGCTTCCACTTCCTGATTAGAAGATGCCACTGCCTAACCTCTCCCCCTTCCTGTCTAATGTCCTGTGCCCCCTCATCTGTCTGTCTATTTGTCTGTACTCTCCTAGGAGAAGTATTTTGCCATATATAAACTGCTGTCCTGTCCTTTGTGGCCGCCTCCCAAGCCTGCTTCTTTGTTCCCAACACACAGTTGTTAGCCTAGGCATGTGGGAGCTGCCAACATGCAGGGGGGACCCAAGGTTTGGATGCAGGAATAAGCTGTACCCTGAGTGGACTCAAGAGAAGAGACAGTTCTTTGATTTGTGGTCCTCTGGTGCCTTATGTAAAGCTGGGAGCTACTTGCCCAGTCTCAGCTCACCATTAGGCCCTGAGCCCTATGCTTTACCTATCTCCCTACATGTAGCTGTGGAAATGGGAGCCTGGAATTTCACTCAGTGCGTGGGATCCAGAACCACCGTGCAATGTCTGAAAGGCACATGCTTGTTTTTCTGCTCCTGAGGCCTGGCTGTGCTCTAACACCTCAAGAGAAGAGGCTGAGTTTTTGGTTCCACTAATGCTCCCCCACAATCCTGTCCGTACTAACCACCTAGCCTAGGTATGTGGGAGTTACTGACATTCAGGAGGGATCAAAGGGGTGGGGTGGGGAGGTGGTCTACTCTTGTGGGGAGAGGGGTGGAGAAAATGGGGGACTCCACCAGTCTCAGCCAGAGAATGAGGAACAAAGTAAGCAGTGGTTGTGCCCTTTCCTGCCGTCCCCAGGTGGCAGGATGTGGATTTCTGACAGTTGCTACTGCAGCCACCTGTGACCTGCCTCTCAGTACCCACAATCCTTTCCTCACCCTCCTGATCTTGTTTTGGAGTCAGTGGCCCTGGATGACTATCGCGTCTGGGTCCTCCATCTGAATGCTCAGGCCCAGTATCTGTGCACACCTGTGCATGTGTGTAGAGGGTGACAGACATCTCCTGAGACCTAGATAAGGAGCTACCAGATCAAAGAAAGAGGAACTGGGCAGGTACAGAGGTCAAGTGACTGACCCAAGTTCCCCAGGGAGTTGATGGCAAAGTTGATGAGAGCCCACTGTGCCTCCCTGCATGGTGCTCTTCCCACTGCCTTTCCATAGAATCTTTCATTCTGGTGTTTATTCGTGGAACAAACAGGAACAAATATGTACTAGGCACCAGTCTGAGTGGAAACAATTGCCAGTACAGTACAATGAGCTCTCTGATGTGGGAAGAACTGGGTATTGTGGGAACCTGGAAGAGGAGTCATTCCCCTTAACCCTGGAAAGTCAAGAGAGGCTTCAAGGAGGAGGTGAGGCTTGAGAGGAGTGTAGAAGCATGGGTAGGAGTTAATAAGGACAGATATGTGGGGGAAGTGTTTAGGGCAGAGGAAGCAGGGGACATGCATGACATGTTCTTGGCACCTCAGAAACAAAGTGTGCTCTCAAGGCAGTGTCTAGAGAGGGGTTGGCAGAAGTAGGTTACAGCAGTCCTTGAATTATGTTAAGGAGTCTAGGCTGTGTCCTAAGCTGGTTTGCAGAAACTGAAGGATTGTAAGCAGCAATGACAAGATTGCCTGGTTGCAGTTTGGAGAGCCCAGCCTGGAAACAGCTGTGATGCTCCAGGTGAGAAAGGAGGGTTTGGCTTAGCCCACAGCAGTGGAATAGGAAGGTAGGCAATGATCCCCCACACTCCTGCCCCTGCCAACCACCTGGCCTAGGCATGTGGAAGCTACTGACATTCGGGAGGGTTCAAGGCGGGGGTGTAGGGAGGTGGTCTAGTTGTGTGAGATATCTAGCAGTTAGAATCGGGAGCTTGTAGACAGCAATTGGAAGTGGCCAGTGAAGAGAGAGGGAGGTGTTTGGGTGAGTGTAGGTGGTAGCCCTCTCTTAGGACGCAGGTAAAAAACTAATTGGGAGGCAGAAATAAGCCAGCTTTGAACAAGGTAGGTTTTTTTTTTTGAGACAGAGCCTCAAGCTGTCACCCTGGGTAGAGTGCCGTGTCATCACAGCAACCTCCAACTCCTGGGCTCAAGTGATTCTCCTGCCTCTGCCTCCCAAGTAGCTGGAACTACAGGCACTTGCCACCAACCCCTGGGTATTTTTTGGTTGCAGCTGTCATTGTTTGGCGGGCCCGGGCTGGATTCAAACCCGCCAGCTCAGGTGTAATAGGCTGGCGCCTTAACTGCTTGGGCCAAAGGCCCCAAACCTGAACAAGGTAGTTTTATGTGCCTGTGAAACATTCAAGAGGATAAGAGCAAAAGACTAGCTGTGTGCATGGTCTGGAGCTCTGCAGAGAGGTCTTGGGTGGAGTCTGATATTTTGAATTAAGGGCAGGGATTATTAACTCCAGTTCACAAACAAAGCTCAGAGAATTTAAGCTACTTGTTCACAGTTACACAGCCATGATGCAAGGACCTGAACTCAGATAGATGGATTTCAAGTTCTGTGATGCCTGTGGCTCCCTGGTGCTAATTTGTCTGGCCCAGGATGCATCAGCTTCTTCAAGGGTAGCGGGTAGGGGGTGGGGAGGAGGAAGCAGGTATCTCCTCCTCCCCATGTGTCTTCTGCCTGAAATTGTATTTGCCCAGAACTTGCAGGCAAGGGCATTTCTAGTTGGCTTGGAGATACTGGGAGATGGAGGGAGACTCTTGTTTCTTGGTAACCACAAACTCTCACCTAACTGGCTGCATGTCAGCAAGTTGGTGATTGTAAATGTGAAGATTTAAAGAACCACAAAATCAGCTGAAATAAGGCCCTGCGAGGCTGGCCCTTCTATCCATCTCAGGGGTTTAGGAACTGAGTCCTGCTGGGGACCCCTTCTACTTGATACTCTTTTTTTTTTTTTGGCCAGGGCTGGGTTTGAACCCACCACCTCCGTTATATGGGGCCGAAGTCTTACTCCTTTGAGCCATAGGCACTGCCCTTTTTTTTTTTT
>NW_003852413.1:24811055-24813911 GCF_000181295.1 Otolemur garnettii
GGTGCTTTATTCACTGAGCCACAGGCGCCGTCCTACTTGATACTCTTTATCTCCTTCCCTGACCAGCTGCTTTTGTTTTGCAGTGGGTTCTGTCCGCTGAGGCCTCAGTTCCTAGGTATGGCCTAAGATTTCCCCTGTTCTAAATGAAAGGGAGCTGAGCTGGGGCCATCATGGGCCAGGGGCAAGGGAGTGTCCCAGGCCTGTGTCTTATAGAAAAGTCTTGTTTTAGCTCCAATAATCGCTTCTGACAATTGTGTCTTGCTGCCCTTCTAAATCAGTCCTTCCCATCTATTGTCTCTTGGAGGGGTGTGTGTGCGTGTATTTGTCTCCCCTCTGGACCATCAGCTCTGTAAAGATGCAGACTAGGTCTATTTTGTCTTGGTGTGCTGCCTGGCTCATATTTGTTGAATGAATACATGAAGGAATGTACCCGAAGATCCAGTCTCCAGAACTCTCAGTGGAGAAGGCTCTCTTCTGTTTATGGAAAGTGCTCCCAGCTTGCAGAGTATCACTTTCAATTCTGCAATTGGTGGAGGGTAATAGGGGGCCACAATGCACCAAAAGATTCCTCCTCCCACCCCAGGAAACAGATGGTAAAACGCTTAAGACACTGCTGCTTCCCCCAGTGCCCTCTGCACCCCAGCCGCAGCCCCAGATGGGCTCTGGCAGCCAATTCTCTCTATATTCTACCTGGGCACCAAGCTGGTGGGATGAATGTCTGTACATAGTGAGCTGTTTTCCCTGTTCTCTACACAAACTTCTCAGACTTCCTCAATCCTCTTAAGCCTGTGCTCACATTCCTTTTTTAATACTTCAGGCACCGTTTCTCTGTGCTAGCCCAAGTGCCACACATTCTTACAGTTTGCTCAGACACTGGGCCAGGGGGCGATGAGGGGCTCACGCTGGTGAAGAAGATGCAAACCCCACCCTCTAGGACTCACAGTTGATGGAGGAAACAGGCTTGCTAGGGTAGACAATTCCAGGGAAGAGTGAAGACCCACACGGCAGGCAAGTGAAGCCAGGGCTTAGGGGTAGATGGCATTTATGGCAAGACATCTAAAGGATATCAGGCATTCTCCTTTCTGAGAAGGTGAAAGGCACTGAAATGGAGACAAAGAAGAAGCAAAAGCAGAGTCAGAAAGAGCTGGGCATGAGGGCAAGGACCAGTGGATGAAGAACCTGGTAGATGAATCTGTGAAGGTAGGTGGGGCTGTTCTTGAAGACTCTTACATGTCAGGTTAGGAAACTGATTTGAATCCAGTGTGCAGTAGGGAACCATTGAAAGTTTATGAGCTGGGGAGTAAAGGCCCCTGAGCTGTGTTGTAGGAAGGTTAATAGGGCTGTGTGGAGGATGCTCTGGGAAAGGGAGAGGTTGGGCTGGGGAAGGCACAAGGAAATCAATTAAAGGGCTGGTAGGTACCTCAGTGGAGGGGAGCCATAGCAGCGCTGCAGGAGGGTGGTGCAGTATGGTGGAAGGAGCTGGCTCCCTGGAGTGTTGACTTGAGTCTCCTCTAGCCACCCCCTTAGCCTGACGTTGCTTTGCCTTTCCCACTTCTCTTTTTTGTTTTCTGGTTTTTTCCCAGTTTAGGCAAAGAAGGAAATTCACAAACAACAAAAGAAACTCCCCCTTCCCACCCCTTCTCCAGCCTGGCCTCCTGGTTTTCTGATGATCCATGTTCACCTCTACTGGATCTTAGTATCTGGGACCCCTCTGTGGGGTCTCTGGCTGGGGAAATCTCTCTTCTTCTTCTGCTTTTTTTTGAGACAGAATCTCAAGTTGTCACCCTGTGTAGAGTGCTGTGGAGTTATAGCTCATAGCAACCTCCAACGCAGGCTCAAGTGACCCTCTTGCTTCAGTTTTTCTATTTTTAATAGAAATGGGGGTGGAGTGGGGGTGTCTCACTTTTGCTCAGGCTGGTCTCGAACTGGTGAGCTCAAGCAATCCACCTGCCTCAGCCTCCCAGAGTGTTAGGATTACAGGCGTAAGCCACAGTGCCTTGCCTCAACCTCAAACTCTTGGGCTCATGCAATCCTCTTGCCTCAGCCTTTTGAGTAGCTGGGACTACAGGTGCCTGCAACAAAGCCCAGCTAGTTTTTCTATTAGTTGAGATGGGGTTCTTTTTTTTTTTTGAGACAGAGCCTCAAGCTGCCCCCCTGGGTAGAGTGCTGTGGCATCACAGCTCACAGCAATCTCCAACTCCTGGACTCAAGCGATTCTCCTACCTCAGCCTCCCAAGTAGCTGGGACTATAGGCACCTGCCACAACGCCCAGCTATTTTTTTTTTTGTTGTTGTTGTTGCAGCCATCATTATTGTTTTGGCGAACCAGGGCTGGATTCGAACCTGTCGGCTCTCTGGTGTATGTGGTTGGTGCCTTAGCCACTTGAGACAGGTGCCAAGCCTGAGATGGGGTTCTTGCTCTTGCCCAGGCTGGTCTCAGAACTCTAGAGCTCAAGGAATCTACCCACCCTGGCTTCCCAGAGTGTGCTAGGATTACAGGCATTAGCCAATGCGTGCGTGTGTGTGTGTGTGTGTGTGTGTGTGTGTGTGTGATATCTCTCTTTTTGCTCTGATCTTATCTTCAGATGTTGGGGGTGAAGGAATACTGATTTATTCCTAGAAGTTGCCTAGCACAAGGGACCTACAAAAGGAGGGGACATCCTGCCCTCCATCAGGGGAAATCACTTTGAGTGGGTCCATAAGATCCATACTAGTGAAACAACTGGAGATCTGTTGAAGATTGGAATATTCTCCCAGCTCAGAGAGGATCAGTGAGTCCTACCTGTCCCATATAGCTGGTAGGTACAGAAGGTGGGTCTCCTGGGGTTTTGCTTCAGTCTTTTTTTTTTTTTTTTTT
>NW_003852413.1:24814917-24826663 GCF_000181295.1 Otolemur garnettii
AGCTCCAGTGTGTGTGGCTGTTTGAGCTACAGGCACGGAACCTTAAATACACACACACACACACACGTATATATATTTATTATTTTTTTATTTTTTTGAGACAGAGTCTCACTATGTCGCCCTCAGTAGAGTGCTGTAGCATCACAGCTCACAGCAACCTCAAACTTTTGGGCTTAAGTGATTCTTTTGCCTCAGCCTCCCAAGTAGTTGGGACTACAAGGTATCTGCCAACCGGCTAGTTTTTTCCCTTTTTATCAGGCTGCTCTCCAACTCCTGAGCTCAAGAAATCCGCCTGCCTCGGCCTCCCAGAGTGCTGGGATTACAGGCATAAATCACCACAACGGGCCTAGTTTTGCTTCGGCAGGAAGAGAGGGAGCTGGGGTCTGCTTTTCATCATTGTGTTTAACCTTCCATGATTTACGGTCAGGGAGCAGTCCACCCAGGGAACTCTTTGGAGTTTCCACAGGGCCGGGGGAGGGTGAAGAGTCTAGACTTCATTTTCCTTGCACCTCCAGGGTCCTGGACAGGCAGGCAGCTTGCAATCACCGGGGTGTTCATAGCACCCGCGAGGGGCCAGCGTCCCAGGGGATTCCCGCTGGTGACGCGTGGGGCTTCCCCAGACATCCTAGTCTTAGCCTGCCCGGTCCTCCCCAGGTGGTGGGGCTCCAACCGCCGGGACCCACTCTCGCTCCAGAGGCGTCTAAGTCCTTCACTTGCACTGCCTGGGACGTGACATGGGACAGCTGATTGCCAAGTTGATGAGCATCTTTGGTAATCAGGGTAAGGGACGTGTAGGGCAGCCAAACAACTGCTTTGATCCTACTCTGTTCTAGGGCTTTCCTGACCCGGAGTCAGAGGCGCTGGAGGACCTCTGCTCCGCGGTCTCTTTCTCCCGTACCACAGCGTCCCTGCTGCTCCTCCTGGGTCGATGCACCTCAGGCCAGTTTCCTTTCTCCCCTCTATACCGCGCCGGAGGCTGGGGTGGGGGCGGCCGCGGGTTTCCTGCGATTGTGACTTTGCGCTCAACTCTTTCCCCGGGTTCTTTGTTTTGGCAAGCCCAGAGCGCTCTGGACCTTTCAGACAATCGATTTTCTAGAAACGCGAAGTGAGGTGGGGTCAAGTAGGGGCTCAACTCTCTTTTCCACTGTCCCGGAGTGGCACAGATGTCCGCGCAGGGTGGGAAGCAGAAGTGGTATGTCAGCTAGAGTCCCCCAGCCGGCAGGGAAGCATTTGTCTCCCTCTGGGGAGGCCAGGGAAGCGAGGGGTGGGGGGAGTGCAGTCCCTTGGCCAACGGGTTTGGTCCTGATTCTGCCTTTCCGCCGATGCCTCCAGAGCACAAGGTTATCATCGTGGGACTGGACAACGCAGGGAAGACTACCATTCTTTACCAGCTGTAAGTGACCCTCGGTGGGGACAGGAGAGGACTGGTCCTTCCACCAGACTGACAGGCATTTGGACCAATAACTGAAGCGTCTCCTTGGGTCCCCGTAGCTGGGAGGGATGATGGGGGAACGCTGGTGTGACTTTCGTGGCTTAGTGGCCTCTTGGCCTGGCATTTGAATCCTGCCAGGTATAGACAACCCCATATCTTGTTGCCTCTTGGCCTCTACCCTGTGTCCCTGCCAGGCCCTGTTACAGCCCTGACAGGTGTCTCTGTTTTCCTGTCTCCGGGTGCTGCACTCCCTCAGGTGCAGGTCCCTCTGTTGTCAGCCCTGCACCCTCTGCCTGTTAACTTTCTTCCCCTTCTTCAAAGCCAAGGGGACTGAGCTCCTGCCAGCTCCTGGTCTCAGGGAGCCTGGTACACATGGAGGGTCCTGGGTAAACACCCATTGCAGCTTCCCGCATACTCGTTCTCTGGATGGCCTCTCTCCCATTTTGGAGCCTTCAATGTACTTTACATAGGACAGGATTTTTCCTGAAAAAGTAATATCTGTAAAATTTTAAAAAACTAGAAAAGAAACTTCAAACAGAGGAACACAGTGAAAAGTAAGTTTTCTTCTTACCTCGAACTTCCAGTTTTCCTCCTGTTGTAACTTCTTGGTAACCTTTCAGGAGCATTATTTACATATACAAACATGTGTGTTCTCCCCATCTCTTCATATAAAGCACTTTTCTGATGTCCCTCACTGTGTCTGTCTCATCTCTCTAACTCCTTGCTAGTAGAAGTGTGGTCCATGGACCAGCAGCATGAATATCTTCTGGGGAGACCTTGTCAGAAATACAAAACCCCAGGCCTCAGCCCAGACCCATAGTGTCAGAATCTGCATTCTGACAAGACTTCCAGCCGATTCAATTCTATATTAAAGTTTGAAAAAATGGTGATAAGAAGTCTCCCCTCTCTGGGGTCCAAGCAGGGTAGGGCTTGATCTCACTCCCACCTTCATTTCCCTGTGCCACATATGGCCTGGCCCCTAGCAGATGCTCAGTCAATCTGGGCTGAGATTCAGCCTGCCTTGGGAAGTAGAGGGGTGGGAGGCCAGAGTTGGGAATGGACTGAGCTGAGCTCTTGGTGCCCTCTTCTACCTCTCCAGCCTGATGAATGAGGTGGTCCATACATGTCCCACTATTGGTAGCAATGTGGAGGAGATCATTCTTCGGAAGACCCACTTCATCATGTGGGATATAGGAGGCCAGGAGGCTCTGCGCTCTGCCTGGAACATGTACTACTCCAACACTGAGGTGAGGAGGGCACCAGGGCTAGAGAGTTCCCAAGGCAGCTGTGTGATATCAACCAGTCAACCTCTCTGAACCTCAGTTTCCCGTCTGTGAAATGAAGATCATTACCAGAGATCATAATAATGATCTCCATGGGTTGTTGTGAAAATTATGAAAAAATAAAAAATAGCTAATGTATATGTGTTGAATACTTAACAGTGCAGTGTCTGTTAAAATTTTTGAATACCACTGGGTGTGATGGCTCACGCCTGTAATCTTAGCACTCTGGGAGGCTGAGGCAGGCAGAAGGATCCTTTGAGCTCAGGAGTTGGAGACCAGCCTGAGCAAGAATGAGACCCTGTCTCTACTAAAAGTAGAAAAACTAGCCAGGCATTGTGGGGGGCACCTGTAGTTCTATCTACTTGGGAGGCTGAGGCCAGAGGAGCTCTTGAGCCCAATAGTTTGAGATTGCTAAGAGCTATGATGATGCTATAGCACTCTACCCTGGAGTGACAGAGTGAGGGTCTATCTCCAAATAAATAAATAAATAAATAGGGCCGTGCCTGTGGCTCAGTGAGTAGGGCACCGGCCCAATATACTGAGGGTGGTGGGTTCAAACCCGGTCCTGGCCAAACTGCAACAAAAAAATAGCCAGGCATTGTGGCGGGTGCCTGTAGTCCCAACTACTCAGGAGGCTGACGCAAGAGAATCACCTAAGTCCAAGAGCTGGAGGTTGCTGTGAGCTGTGACACCATAGCACTCTACCGAGGGCAACAAAGTGAGAGTCTGTCTTAAAAAAAATTATAATAGCACCAATTCCACAGAGTTGTGGTAAGGCCTTATGGAATCAGAAATAACCCAGTGCCTCACACAGCCCCTGGTACACACTCACACGCACACATGTGTGTCGTGTACTTCCCATGTCCAGATAGAAAAGGCAACTAAAATGGGACTAGAGTGGTGAGATCTTCACATTGTAGTTTTTCATTTGGGGCTGACATCCAGGCAGTACAGAGGCCAGCGTGGGAGCATAGTGGGCAGGAAATACGTTCACCAAAGAGAAAGCCACCACTCATGGCCCCTCTCTGCTGCCAGTTCATCATCCTTGTGATTGACAGCACGGACCGGGATCGATTGCTAACCACTCGAGAAGAGCTGTATAAGATGTTGGCCCATGAGGTAACTCCTGCTGCTGGGAGAGGGGCGGTGATATGGTGTGCCCTGAGACTAATTATTGAGCCTCTCTGAGCTTCATTCCTGATGACCCAGTCTCTGACAGCCTCCTACCCAGTAGCATGGGGAGGACTAGTTTATCCCTGATAAAGGGTGCCAATGCCTTCAGTGGAATTAATCACAGGAGCCAGAATTGCTGGTTCAAGTTCTGACTCCATTTCTCATTCATTGTGGGAGCCTGGACAGTTACTTCACCCCTCTAATCTTTTCCCCAGCTATAACGTGGGGAGATTCATCGATTCTACCTCATGGGATTGTTGTAAGGATTACATCAGCCGGTTGGGAGGCATTCCATGAGCTGTGAGTGGCATTTGATGTGGTGGCTACCATTGGAGACCCCAACTTTGCCTTACCTGGGCATTGGCTTCTTTTGCAGGGACAGCTGGGGAGGCAACTGGGGAGGACTCATTGACTAATGGGAAGAGAGGCAGGGCCTGACCAGCTGACTGGAGCTGTGCTCCTCTATCCACAGGCTCTGCGAGAAGCTTCAGTCCTGATCTTTGCCAACAAGCAAGACAGGAAGGACTCCATGAGTACTGGGGAGATCTCCCGATTACTTACTCTCAGTGCCATCAAAGACCACCCATGGCATATACAAGGGTGCTGTGCTCTTACTGGGGAAGGGTAAGTGGCTGCCCCACCTAAACCTCCAGGACCCGGCCCAACCAATGGATGATTGCCCATCAATACCCTTCTCCTGACTTTCTCCTGTCAGAATCTGGCTCACAGTGGGCTCCTGGACTAGTCAGTTGAGCACCTCCCCACAGTTGAGATGCTGTGGGTTAAGTGGAGAGTGAGAAAGTGTCCCTGCTCTCAAGGGGCTTATCCTAGTGGAGAGAGAGGTAACCCTCCACCTAGACACAATACTTTTAGGTACTGAGAATTGGTAAGAAGAAAGTTAAATTGGATTACAATGATAGAGGGGGCAGGGCAGGGATGGGCTCTTCCAGGAGGTAACTTTTAAGCTAAGATCTAATGAAGAGGAGACAGCCATGGGAAGACCCAAAGAACAACTCTCTCTTTGAGTTTTCTTATCTATAAGATAAGTCTTCTTCCTAGTGTTTCTGTGGAGAATAAATAACACCATTCATCTAACAAATTTTTTATTTTTTTTGGTGGGGAGGGAGACAGAGTCTTACTTTGTTCCTCAGCCTGGAGGGTAGTATAGTGGTGTCATCATAGCCCACAGCAACCTCAAACCCCTAGGCTCAAGTGAACCTTGTGCTTTAACCTCGTGAGTGGGACTGCAGGCCTCTGCCACCCTGCCTGGCTAATTTTTCTATTTTTTGTAGAGATGGGGTCTCGCTCTTGCTCAGGCTGGTCTTGAACTCCTAAGCTCAAATAATCCTCCCACCTCAGCCTACAAGAGTACTAAGATTACAGGTGTGAGCCAACTGTGCCCAGCCAACCTAACAGATTTTTACTGAGCACCTACTTTGTGCCAGATTTTGTTCTGGGGCTTGGAAAAACAAAAATCCCTGCTCTTGGCTTGACGCCTATAGCTCAAGCAGCTAAGGCACCAGCCACTACACCAGAGCTGGCAGGTTCAAATCCAGCCTAGGCCTGCCAAACAACAATGACAACTACAACCAAAAAATAGCTGGGTGTTGTGGCGAGCACCTGTGGTTCTGCTACGGGAGGCTGAGGCAAGAGATTTGCTTAAGCCCAGGAGTTAGAAGTAGCTGTGAGCTGTGATGCTACAGTACTCTACCCAGGGTGACAGCTTGAGGCTCTGTCTCAAAAAGAAAAAAAAAAAAATCCCTCATGGAGCTTAGTTTCCAATGGGGGGAGACAGACAATAAGTCAGAAAAATATATAGTAAGTTAAAAAGTGATAAATGCTAAGGGTGAAAAAAGAATGAGGAAGAGAGATCGCAAGTATGTGGAGGGAGTGCTGCAATTTTAGAAAAGGCTTCTAGCCAGGGGGCTGCTGGGAAGGTAGCTGTTGAGCGAACACCTGAAGGATGGATGTAAAAGAGCCCAGCCATATACCATAGAAAAGGTCTTGTAGGGTGGCACCTGTGGCTCAAGGAGTAGGGCGCCAGCCCCATATACTGGAGGTGGTGGGTTCAAACCTGGCCCTGGTCAAAAAATGCAAAAAAAAGAAAAGGTCTTGTATCAGGCCTGGAAAATTCCTTTTCCTTTTCTCTCTCAAGTGGAATAGTGGCAGGGTGGACACTCAAATCCCTTAGGAAGAAGGAGAGAATTTTGGCAAGTCAGCCCAAGGTACTACACATTTCTGGCAGAGTCTTTGTTCCCCTTGGCTCAGGAGGCCACCTTCCCCAACCCACAGTCAGTTTAATTCAACCAGCATTTCGTAATGCTAAGGATGGTAGATCTCCAGGCTTCTGTCTTGGGGAAGCCCTCCTTGACTCTTACACCTCCAGAGGCCTCTGTACATCTCCTTCCTATCCTTTATCACTGTATGTAGTCATAGAATTGTTTGACCATTTGTTTACTATCCATCTCCTCTGCTAGCCTGTCAGCCACCAAAGGTGTGTCTACTTTTTTACTAGTAACCCTTGCCCTAGCACAGTACCTGATATGTAAAAGGCACTTGTGTCACTTTGTCTTTGTTTTTTTTTTGAGACAGAGCCTCAAGCTGTTGCCTGGGTAGGGGTAGAGTTATGTAGCATCACAGCTCACAGCAACCTCCAATTCTTGGGCTTAAGCGATTCTCTTGCCTCAGTGTCCCAAGTAGCTGGGACTGCAGGCTCCCTCCACGATGCCCAACTTTTTTTTTTTTGAGACAGAGCCTCAAGCTGTCGCCCTGGGTAGAGTACTGTGGCATCACACCTCACAGCAACCTCCAATTCCTGGGCTGAAGGGATTCTCCTGCCTCAGCCTCCCAAGTAGCTGGGGCTACAGGTGCCCGCCACAACGCCTTTGGTCGCAGCCGTCATTGCTGTTTGGCGGGTCCGGGCTGGATTCGAACCCAACCAGCTCAGGTGTATGTGGCTGGCGCCTTAGCCAGTTGAGCCATAGGCACCGAGTCGCCAACTATTTTTTGATTATAGTTGTCATTGTTGTTTGGCAGACGGGGGCTGGATTTGAACCCCCCAACTCTGGTATATGTAGATGGCGCCTTAGCTGCTTGAGCTACAGGCCCCGAGCCCACTCTGTCTTTGTTGACTGAATGATTGGCTATAACTTTGGTACACCCTTCGCTCTTTCTTCCAGGCAGGGGCTAGGGGCTTGAAGGACCATCCTTTTGGGATATACTGATCCTTCCTATTCCTCCCTCCCTGCAGGCTGCCTGCTGGTCTCCAGTGGATGCAATCTCGGGTCACAGCTAACTGATGTCCCAGCCTGAGGCCAACCAGAAACATTGGGGTTGGTTAACACGGGTGGGAAACCCAAGTGGCTATTTATTACTTTTTTATGATTCTCTGGTGGGAGCAGGGACAGATATGGATAATGAGATTGCCATCGCCTGCCCAACCCCTCCCTGAGGACTAGGACTGTACACCTTGCATGGTTGCAGGCAGGACAGTAGAAAATCTTTACTCCATGGCTGCTGTAAGTGCCTCTCCCAGAGGTACTAGGGAAACTATTAGATGTGGTAGAGCCTCTTCCTCTCCTCTGCCCTAAGCCCTCTGCAGGAAAATGTATGTTTGTGTGTGTGGGCACAGTAAGAAACCCCTGGAATTGCTCCTTATTTCCTCTCCCTCCCCCCAGCATTCTGGCCCATTAGCTATTTTTGTCTGATACTCTGTGGGCAAAGGACATCCTAGGGGGCAGAAATGGGTGGGCTCAGGAGCAGGAGGGCTCAGTCAAACAATGGAAGGGGAGAAGGAAGAGGATAGGATGTCCCAGATGGAGACCTCCATTGGACACTGGACACCAAGGGGTCTCATTCCTTCCTCGCCTTCCTGTTCCCTCAGAGATGCTGACTCTGACCACAGTTTTTGGATTTTAACCCTCTCCATGGTACCCTTTCACTTCCAGTGTCTTGCCAATGTGACTCCCATTCTTCCCAACTATCCCAAGATCTTATAAGGTCTGCTTATTTTGTCTTTTTGTAAAAACTGAAAAATATATATTGTAATAGAATTTTTATAAAGGTATAATAAAAATCACTGAAAACTGCTCACCTCTGATTTCTGCCTGCCCATTCTCCCTGTTCCTCAAACTGGCTTTTTGTTTTATTTAATAAAATATTATTAAAAATTTATTATGCATTATTATTATTATTTTAGAGACAGAGTCTCACTTTGTCGCCCTCGGTAGAGTACTGTGGCGTCCCAGCTCACAGCAACCTCCAACTCCTGGGCTTAGGCGATTCTTTTGCCTCAGCCTCCGGAGTAGCTGGGACTACAGGCGTCCGGTCCGCCACAACGCCCAGCTATTTTTTTGTTGCAGTTTGGCCGGGCCGGGCTTCAACCCGCCACCCTCTGTACATGCGGCCGGCTCCCTACCCACTGAGCCACTGGCGCCGCCCCTGTATTTTATTTTTTATTACTTTTTTTTGTTGTTGCAAAGAAATGGCGTGGAAAGCTGCCTCAAGGGCCCATCTGGCCAGGAGACTGGCTTCTTGGTTCTGGTTGTAGGGCACTGGTACCTAGCCAGGGGGGAGCAGGAGCTCTTGGTTCTGCCTTGGCCTAGGGGAGGGAGAGGTTTGATAATGAGTCAAGGTAAAAAAAGGAGGGACCTTCGGGGTAGGAAAAGCCCGGGAGTCCTATCTATAGAAGTAGAGACAGGAGGGAGACTCATGCTGCCCATCGTATACAGGAAGCAGGGCTGTTACCCTAAAACACCTGGGATGGTCCTGCGAACAGGGAGACTCTTCTTTCCCCAAACCAGGCAATGGACACTTGGGGGAAAGTCTGAGCGCGAGATCTTAATCATGGAGTTTTTGTGAGGTAGGACTGTGGGGAAAGAACTCAGAAGTTTAGTTATCCTCATCTTGTTCTTTCTATTGGTCTGTCCCAAGCAGCATACAAACCAAAACTGTAAAAGAAAGGTGGATAATACCATATCCTTATTCTCCTTAAATTTATTCTAATGAGACAAAAAGTCGTGAAGGGGGTATAGCTCAGTGGTAGAGCATTTGACTGCAGATCAAGAGGTCCCCGGTTCAAATCCGGGTGCCCCCTCTCTAAATGTGATCTTTCATATTTTGGTAGTTCTCTAGTCAACAGAAGAGTATGGATCCTCGGGCCCGGCCACCATTTTTCTTTTGCCGGCGGTAAAGATGGAATCCTGGGCTCTGCGAGTGGCCTGTCCTGTATGTATGTCCAAGGTTTGAATGCAGTGCAAATGAGAGCGTGGAGCTCCGGGCTGGCCTATGTAGGACGGTGCAAATGGCCCTCTCCTGTAACAATAGGGCCAAGGCAGGCACACCCCCCAAGTCGGCCTGGCCAAAGGCCACCACGGCTCTTCCAGGGGAGAGGGAGGCTGAGTTTCTAAGGGCAGTGGGGAAGAAAGCTCTGTAGAAGCCGCGCGAACATATGCGCGAGAGAAAGAGGCACCCAGAAGCAGTAAGGGGGCTCCAACAGGGAAGGAGAGTGGCATTCCAGCCCAGATGAACAACCCCGAAGTGAAGGATCTGAAAGCCTCTCCAGAGACCTTCCTTTCCACACAATCAGATTACCTTTTCTTTTTACACCATCAGAAATCTTAGTTCAGAACTTCAGGAAACAACTGCTTCCAAGTGAGTAATCTAGGATTTATACAGAGGATGCAAAAAAATTGTATACACGTTTAAGCAAACTGTATTAAAATTGTAATACTCAGTATATACCAGTAACACTTGTTATCGTCTATATTATATATTGTATCTCTTGTAATTGCAGAAGTCAAACGTGACTTGATACAATTTTAATAGTTTTTTTATTTCTTACAATTTGTGTATATTATTTTGGCTCCCTCTGTATTATTTCCACCTAAAAAACGCCGAACTCCACTTCTTCCGTCTCTTTAAAGTTTTGCCAGGGCGCCTGCGCAGGAGTTACAATAAGAAACCATCTGAGAGGCAGTGACCAGCAGAGGGGGTATAGCTCAGTGGTAGAGCATTTGACTGCAGATCAAGAGGTCCCCGGTTCAAATCCGGGTGCCCCCTCCTATATGTTTTTTCAAAGTTCTTAAATGAATTACTTGAAATCTGTTTGTTTTCTCCCACTTGCGTTAACATGCCTTTCACCATCTCCACCATTTTCTTTCTGTGTAGACGAAGGGTGGTTAGAAAATGCAAAGAACTAGAGAATTCTAGATCAGCCCCTTTCAAAATGGGGTCCTGGGACCAGTACTATCTTCTTGGTACGTATTAGAAATGTTTCTCCAGCCACATCCTAGACCCACTGCGTTAGAAATTTAGGGCCGGAGTCCACAAATCTGTTTTGATAAGCCTTCTTTAATCTGCTTCTAATGTACACTTAAGTTCTAGAGGCTTACATTAAATTTTTTTTTGCATATCATTTGCTTTTATTGCCAAGTTTTTGTTTCAGTCCGAGCTCTTACAGGAGATTTTACAGTACAGACCACGGGTACCCCAGATGAAGAAATGTACTAAGATACCGGGGCAGGAGCTGGAATTCTGTCCTAGGACTTCTCACCTTAATCTCAGGCAAGGTAAGGAGGTGGGAGATAACCTGGGCAGACCAGAAAAAGTGAGGGAAATAGTAAAACACCCGAGTTGTGGCTTGTCACGTGGCCACATGAGGGCAGCAAGAAGCTGCAGCTGGAAGCTACAGGCTATCTCATCCTGTCTGAGTCAGCCAAGTTGGGATTTAAATTAGACCTCAGGAAGAACTTACAAATAGGCCCTGCTTTGTCCCATAGTAAGAGAATAGAGGGGTTAGTGTTGGAGGAGGTCGACTCTGGGACCCTGGGTTCTGAGGAAGAAAGACCTGGCATTCTAAACGATTAGAGAGCCGTTAGCTGTTTCCTTTCTTAGTTCCTCTTTCTGATCTCAGTGCCAGGGAACCCATCATTTCCAGCCCACACAGTGCTTTCTCCTGTCCCCACTCTTATCTCTCTTCTGGAGAATTTCCCCGTTGGTGCACAGCATTCACACTCTTCCTCTGGGCTGCTTTCCAGTTCCTAGGCCCCAGCTCCTAGAAGCCAGGGTACCCCTTTATCCCCGCTCCTACACCCAGCGTCCCAGCTCCTTGCTGTCACGCGAAATAGGTCAGGGAAGGGAAGTGGCACCTTAGTGTCCTGACCTGATTCCCTGCTGTCTATTAAATTTCCTAAATTGTGGGTATTTTTATTCTGTCCTGAAAGAAAAAAGATAATCTATCCCCAGAGCCTGTTGTAAGGTGTGGCAGGTGGAGTGAGCAGTTTCCTTGCTCCAGGGTTGGCTTTGAAGATTGGCTGGGTCTGGCCTTGAGCAGGCCTGGAGTCCCCAGAGAGAAGAATGGCCTCGGTTACCTTCTTGGGGTGGGGGGACGTCCAGGCTATTGCAGAGTAGGGGCGAGCCAGGACCCCTCCACTCCTATGACTGCTGGTGCTGGAACTGGGGAGTGGAGGGAGAAAGAAAGGAGGAGCCCTGGGATGTGGTGGAGAAGCTGGGGGTCTTTGCTGCAGGTGTAGATTCCAGGGGGTGGGGATGGGGATGGGGTAGGGGACAAAGCATTAGCAGCCCATAGAACTCTGAGAAAAACTCAGAAAGTCGCAGTGCCTGGAGGGGTGTGGGTGGGAATGGCTGGAGTCCATGGCCCAGTGAAGGGTCGCCTGTCCCTTCTGGGGTCCGGCCCCTCGGGCCTACTCTCTGCGGCTCTCCCGTGGGAGCAGAGGAGGGGAAGGGGCAGAGGGCTGCTGACGTTCTCAAGGCGTCCTCCCAGCCGGAGGGGCCGGTGCCCTGTCACCCTCCTCCGCCCCTCTCCTGGGAAGCGCCCTCCAGGGCCCCCGCGGCGCCG
>NW_003852413.1:24826785-24836634 GCF_000181295.1 Otolemur garnettii
CCCCTCCGCCTGCCCGCCCCGGGACCGCGCTGCCGGAGCCGGGCCCTCCTTCGCCAGGCCGGGGCAGCGAGCGGGACGGGGATGGGTCCTGGCCCCACTATGCAAGGCGAGCTCTGGCTCCTTGTGCTGGTGCTCAGGGTGGCTGCCGGGGCGGTGAGCCCCCAGCCCGGAGCAGGTAGGACTGGCCGGAGTTGGCCTGAGTGGGACGGGTTGCGGGGAGGAACACGCAGGTGAGGGCACGGGCATGTACCGACCGGCGGGCGCTGTCCCTGAGAGGGTATTGTCCGCGGGAGGATAGGAGCTCTGTGGGCTGAGGGCAGGCGGACAGGGACCCTACTTTCCCCCACATGCCGGGTGGTGGACTGAGGGTGGTGGCATTAGACACCTATGCTCGGACCTCTCCTTCCCTCCTGGAAGAACAGCGGAGGGACCCCAGGAGAGACAGCTTTATGAGGCAGTGGTCTCTGACCCCAAAGGGGACAGTGGAAGAGTCATAGGGACCCCTGGTCACCCCAGGCAAGACTGAATTCTGTTGAGCCTTGTGAGGCTACTGCCCCAGATACACCTTCTTTTTCTCTTCCCTGCCCACCCCCAGCCTAACCCAGACTAGTTCTGAGTTGGATTTGGGGGCTAAGTGGGAGCAGCCAGGGGATGTCAGAGACACGGAATCTCTCTGGGCAAGGGAAGTAGCCATCTAACTCGCCTTCCTCTACCTGTTTGTGACCAGTAGAGAGGTGGTGGGCCCAGGAAGAAGCACTTTGCTCTTCCCCCTATACCCCAGCCTCAAGGGTCCCCTGTCACTCTTGCTCTGTTTTGTATTGGTGGCCTTTGGCCTTCAGCTGCTCTGGTTCTAGATGAGTTCTAGATGAGGTTCTACCTATCCCACACATTTCTCTTCCCTCATACCAGTTCTCCAAAATCATCTCTCCCACTTGGAAGCCCTTTCGTAAATCTACCTGGAATCCTTCATGTTATAAGAGAAGGAATATATATATATATATATATTTTTTTTTGGAGACAGAATCTCACTCTCACCCCCTGAGTTGAGTGCTGTAGTGTCATAGCTCACAGCAACCTCAAGCTCTTGGGCTCAAGCAATCGTCTTGCTTCCGTTTTTCTATTTTTAGTAGAGATGGGCCTTGATCTTGCTCAGGCTAGTCTCAAATTCCTAAGCTCAAGCAATCCATCCATCTCCCAGAATGCTAGGAATACAGGCATGAGCCACTGCACTCGACCGGGAGGACTATTTTTGACACATGACCTAAGTTCTTTCTATGGACCTAGACTTTCTCTGGGGTTGGGGAGATGGATAATTTGGCACAGGTGCCCCTCAGATGGGACAGGGGAGTCAAGGAGGATGCTGTAGTTGAGCTGTTGTGTCTCAGGGGTATGTTGGCCATCAGTGACAGTGCTCTTGACTTTAATGGTCACTGGAGCTGAGGCAGGCCTGGTGAGAAGAAGGGTGTAGGGTGGTGAACGAGGAAGGGTGGTAGAGGAAGGGTGCCCATAGTGGAGGTGTGGGCAGAGAGCAGTGGGAGCTGATGTGTGTCAAGAAGCTGCTGGTGCAGAACCACCAGTTTTCTTTTCTTTTCTTTTTTTTTTTTGAGACAGAGTCTCGCTATGTCACCCTTGGTAGAGTTCCGTGGTGTCACAGCTCACAGCAACTTCAAACTCTTGAGCTTAAGTGATTCTCTTGCCTCAGCCTTCCAAGTAGCTGGGCCTACAGGAGCCTGCCACAATGCCTGGCTATTTTTTTGTTGCAGTTGCTTTAACTGGCCTAGGCCAGGTTGGAACCTGCCACCTTTGGTATATGTGTCTGGTACTGTAACCACTGGGCTTCAGGTGTGGAGCCAGAACCACTAGTTTTCAGGGAGATCACACAGAGACTTGGCTTCTGTTCCTGCCATCTCACTTGCTGTGTGACCTTAGGCAAATTACTTTCCTTCTCTGGGCCTGTTTCTGCACTTATAAAGTTAGACTGTTAGCAAAATCTTTGACTCTGGGTAGTGGGATTATGAGGGATTTTTTTTTCTCTTTTATGATTGTCTTTCTTTTCATATTTGTTATGATATGTAAAAGTAATTGATAATGCAGAAAAATCAATGTAAACATGAAGGAGTTAGACAGGTTAATTACTGAGATCCTTTGTAGCCCCAACCTGTCATAATCTTCTGAACTTGGGGAGTAACTGGGTTCACAAGGGAGGGATCGGAACTTCTGACTGAACTGGGTGAACCATGGAGAGGATTGGGGAAGTGGAATTAGGAGGGACTAAGGATGGACTGGGAGATGGTGGCCAGACCCAGGTCTGGCTGAGGGCTGTCTCTTCAGAGTCCGATTTGGGTAGTAAACAGTAGCGGAGACAGGCAGAGACTTGAATCACTTCTGTAAGTAGAGGGCACCCTGTCTTCTTGGTTTTGATGGAAGTTCAGCCAGGAGAAATGGACTGCAGCAGGAGAGATTGAGGTTAGACTTAAGGAAGCTGTGAGAAACTACAGGAAGCAGCTATTGACTCTCCAGTGCTCTTTTTACAGACAATGCTGGATTTGAGGGAGAGTCTGTGTGGAGGCAGGGGGTATCTTCTAGGGAGGACATTTGTAGGAAGAGGACCTTCTGGGGGATGGTTGGTAAGGAAGAACCACCTGGCTTTGATGGATGGTGGAGCCCTTGTGACCAGTGAAATTGGCAGCCAGGAGCAGGACCTGAACAGATGCTTGCTTCCAGCCCAGGGCTCTGGGTTCTCTGGGTTGTGTGTGTGGGGGGAGAGATCTCTCCTCCCTTGTGATGGATGGGCTTGTTTGGTAGAGCCTTGATATATCATCCATCTTTAGAACAGGAACATCGGGGAGATGCATGACCATGGAATAGCCAGGCAGCAGGGGAGACCAGGCTGACAGACAGGAAGATGGCTTTGGGGTGCATAGTGGGGGCACTGAAGTTCTGGCCCAGATGGAACTAGAGGCTCCTACAACTGACACAGGGAGGAAAAAGCTGAAGGTGGTATCCTGGCCTCAGAACCTTGTGCGAGGCCAGGTCCTGTGCCAATTCCAGTTGAGGGACTCTGACAATGTGATCTTTTCTCTGACGCTTGATTTCCCTTTCTATAAAATGGGGGAGTGTTGGACCAGATTGTCTCTAGGGCTTCATCTAGCCAAGATTGGGTTTCAGACTTCCACCTCATTCATCAGGGACTTCTCACAAACAGGCTAAAATTAAAACTTCTTGTGGTGGCCACCAGACAGGCCCTGTCTCCACCTGCACATCTTTCACTCTCCCCAGGCGCATCCCATAACCCACTCCAGACTGTCACCCCCTTGGATTGACAAGTAACTGGCTTCTTCTCAACTGGGTCTTAATTGGCTCAAGGGTCACCTCCTCAGAGAGGCACACCCAGATGGCTCTGTCCAAACCCTCAGCCCTTCCATCAGTCTGATTTTCTTCACAGCACTTACCACTGCCTCACATTGCCTTATTTGTATGTGTTTCTGTGAGTAAGATCAGAATCTTCCTGGGCACAGGGACTGTGTTAGCCTGTTCATCTCCCTAGCACCCAGCACAGTGCCAGGCACATAGTAAGTCTCAGTAAATATTGAGTAAATATTGAACGAGTAAGTGAGCAAGTGAATCAGGGGCACAGACCCCAGACTCTCCCATCAGGGGAAACCTGTACAATGCTGAGCTCTTCTTTTCCCTCCTTCTCCCCTTCCCTCCCTTCCCCTCTTCCCTTCTCCCTCTGCTACCTAGCAGGCCTCTGCCACTTCCTTATGCCTCCCTCCCTTTCCCCAGGGAAGGGTCCTCCATGGGTGCCTACCTACCAGAAGGAGGGGAGCAGGTACAGTTGGGGGGTTTATAACTAGGAGGCAGGATTTCAGCTTAGCCTTCACCAGGCTCCTTGGAGAGTCAGTCATCCCATGAAACCCAAGGAAGGCAGAAAGACTTCTCTGGGTGTTCTATGTATGTTATTTTGTCAAAGACCCCAAACTACACACCAAGTATAGATTTTAACATTCCCATTTTACAGATGAGGAAACTGAGGCTTAGAGAGATTATGTAACTTGTCCAGTGTCACAGTCAGTAAGTGGTAGATTTGGGGTTTGACCTTGAGCTTGTCTGATGCCAAACCTGTGCCCTTTTGTTGCTGTGATATTATAATAAATATTTTCAGAGGAGACAAGAGCTCTCAATTCCATATATCTCAGTATTGGGGACATTTAAAGATGCTTGCCACCTTTCCCTTGCCTTCTGTCCCACCCTCCCTTCCTCCTGTCCAGTCCATATGTGCTTACTGAACAGGTGCTCTGTCAGGCACCCAGAGCTTTGGGGTACACTGTCAACAAGTGGTAACATGTGAGATCTCAGCCAGGATGATGCATTTAGCTTTTGGGGTGAGGGAGAGAGGTGTCAGAGGGATCTCTGGGAAAAAGTGACACTTGTGAGTTTGAAGGATGAGCAAGAACTCATCAGAAGAAAGGTTGATTTATGGAACAGAATGGTCCTGGCTGAAAAATCTGCCATGTGTGAAGCCCCATGGCTGGGTCTGGAGAGGACTTCAGGGAGTCTTGATGCTGGAGGAGTGACTAGGGAACCTGGCCATGAAGGGCCTTGAATCAGTTGGAAGGATGTAGTAAGCGGGAAGCATGAGAGAGAAAAATCAAGTTTGTCCTCTAGATGGCTTGTTCTAGCTAAAGTGTGGGAGACTAGCTCTGGGACACTGAGGAGAGAGGCTGCAGTAACTGCCAGGGGAGAGGCTGTAGTGGCCTGGATGGTGTGGTGGCCGTGGGTCAGTCTGTGGGGTGGCATAGGCCTCCTGAGCCTGGAGCAGGACAGTACCAGGTGAGAGAACACAGTCTCCCAGGGCAGCTCCCAGGTTGAGACTCAATGGCTTCTAGGCCAGGCCCCTTGGGGAACCCAGCCACATGCCAGTCCTGGCCTGGGGCTGCCCCTGCACCTTAGGAAATGGCTGGGGGCTGTCGATCACTTCTGTGCACACTTTCTGTGGTTCTGAGCAGACCCTGGAGCCAAACTGCCTGAGTTCAAATCCTATCATAGATTAGTTCTGTGACCTTGGGAGGCTCCTTAATGTCTTTGTGCCTCTGTTTCCTCATTTGTAAAATAGATCTGAAACTAGTACCTATCTTATGGGGTTATTGTGGGGATTTAATGAGTTAATGTATTTAAAGCACTTGGATAGTGCCAGCACAGGGTCACATCCTTGAAAGTTAGCTATCATTTTATCACTACTATTATTGTCACATCCTATTAGACTGCATGCTACTTGGGGCCACAGATGAATGAATAAATGAATGAGCAGCTTGTGTCCTGGAAGCTTCTTGCCAACACACATGGACAGTTTCTCTCACATGCTTAGCCATGGAATGGGTGCCAGGAATATAAAGCTCTCCAGGGGAAGGCAGGAAGTGGGACAGGAGTGACCAAGGGTTGGGCAAGTAGGTGTAGAACGCAGGGGCGGGCCAAGGCTGTCCAGCAAGTCTTTGTGGGTGTGTACATGCACGTGGGCCCCTACACACGCACGTGAGCAACCAGCTGTGAGCTGAAGGGGTGATGTTCCATCCCAGCCAACTGGGAGGAGGGAGGATGGCTGGGAGACAGCTGTGGATGGGTTGGGAGAGCCTCCTTCTCTACCCCTTGTACTGCCCTCTTTCATGGACTGCCTCTGCCTCTGGCCCTTCTATTTAAAGCCTCATTTATGTCTCTCTCTTGTTCCCTGTGGTGGCCTGTACCCCAGGCATGATCGCCATCTCCATTTTAGCAATGAGGATGCTGAGCCTTGGAGAAGTAAACTAGTGGGACTGAGGTCCCACAGCTTATGGGTACCAGGGCTGGGTGGAGAGGTAAGCCCGGTGTTTCTTCCCTGAGTGCTGCAGTGGGGAGTCCCTCCCTGCCTCAGGGCTCCACCCTCTGGCACCCTGCTCTATTCCAGGCCCGTGAAGCCTGCAGAGCCTTACCATCCCTCTGGGGGCCATCTGAGCTCCTCTGCTTGTTGAATACACGCTCCTTTCCTATTCTGGCTCCTGCCCAGGCCCCAGGGCTGCTTGCAGAGGACCCAGAGAGCTGGGCAGAGCAGCCTAGCACAAACAGTTCTGTCTCCTGAGGAGCTACAGGCTCCACCCAAGATGGGTAGGACAGCCCTGGGTTGGACCTGGGCAGTGGGCAGGCTGCCTTCTCAGCACTAGACTCAGGTCCATCTGTGGACAGCCAGTGGTCATCTTCAGGAAGGGATCTGGGGGCTGCCCTTCTGCCCATATTCTCCAGGAGCATCTGGCTGTGATTAGGGGCAGAGAAGTGAGGGGGCCGGCAAGGGTCCAGTAGGTACTAGCAGCCAAGAATGACTTAATTGGATAAAACAGCTAATGACAAACCAGAGCCCCACAGCAGAGCCCTGGCCTCATCCCCAGTCCTGATCCTGGCCAAGCCTTGTCTCAACCTCTGTCCTTGCTGGCTCCTAAGAGTTAGTCTCAACATTGTATCCTCAATTATGTAGTGATTGAATACCTGCTGTTTGCCAGGCACTCTAAACAAGATGGTGGGGAGAGGGTCCTGGGGGATCTCAAGTTTCCCAAGGAGATGATGGTACATAGTCACACCAGTGGGTGCTCCAGAAAATAAGAGCTACATGCAGGAGCTCTGGGGAGCAGGATGCAGACACAGGTTTGAAAGAGGGATTTGACACAGTGTGGGTCTGAAATTGATGAAAGTTATAGCTGGGGAATATCAGATCTACCCATCTGATAGTCTGTGTCCCATAGTAGGTATGACAAATGGAACAACAATATAAGGCACACATTTGGGGGCACAAATCTCTCTGAAATAGAAAAGAGTGGTTTTGTGTCATTTACAATGAATGTAACAAGCTAGAGAGAACTGGAGAGAACTTGGAGCCTAGGAACAGCCGCTAAATGGCCTGTGTTTTCCAATCCTATGCCCATGGTAGACATTGCTAATTGATCTTGACACTCTTTCTTGCTAAACACAAGTGGAGCCTCAGAATTCTCAATTAAAGTGCCTTGGTTCACTCAGGGAGGCTGAGGCAGGTAGATTGCTTGAGCTCAGAGTTTGAGACCACCCTGAGCAACAGCCCCCATTTCTACTAAAAACAGAAAAATTAGCCAGATGTTGTACTGGGCGCCTGTAGTCTCAGCTACTGGGGAAGGCTGAGGCAAGAGGATCACTTAAGCCCAAGACTTTGAGGTTGCTGTGAGCTATGATGATGTCATGGCATTCTACCCAGGGCAACAGAGTGAGACTCTGTCTTCAAAAAAGAAAGAAAGAAAGTGCTACTCGCTGTCACTAATCAATTGGAGATGGCATTTGAGATAAAACCTATTTGCTATCCTACATGATATCTAGGTAATGTAGTGATAGGACTAAAACAGTGGATCAATGGGTGGGGGAGGGGAGGTTTGTTCTCAGGGGATAACTGGCAATGTTTGGAGACATTTCTGGTTGTCACAACCTGGTGGGGACTCAGGGGGAGAGGTGTTATTGGCATCTACTGGGTAGAGGCCAAGATGCTGGTAAATATCTTACGTGTACTGGGACAGCACCTCTCTCCCTACCCTTAGCAAAAGAATTTTCCAGTCAAACCAACAACCCAATTTAAAAATGAGCAAAAAGGGGTGGCACCTATAGCTCAAGGAGTAGGGCTCCAGCCCCATATGCCGAAGGTGGTGGGTTCAAACCCAGCCCTGGCCAAAAACTGCAAAAAAAAAAAAAAAATTTCTTTGGGCAGAGTCTTTGGCTCAGTGAGTAAGGCACAGGCCCCATATACCAAGGGTGATGGGTTCAAACCTGGCCCTGGCCGAACTGCAACAAAAAAAATAGCTGGGGTGGCAGGTTCAAACTCAGCCCCAGCCAAAAACTGCAAAAAGAAAAAGAAAAAAATAGCTGGGCGTTATGACAGGCGCCTGTAATCCCAGCTACTCTGGAGGCTGAGGCAAGAGAATCATCTAAACCCAGAAGTTGGAGGTTGCTGTGAGTTGTGTGATGCCACGGCACTCTACCGAGGGTGACAAAGTAAGACTCTGTCTCTATAAATAAAAAAAAGAAATGAGCAAAAAGACTTAAATAGAGATTTCTCCAAAGAAGATATACAAATGGCCAAAAAGCACCTGAAAAGATGCTCAACATCACAATCATTAGGGAAATGCCAATCAAAACTATAGTTAGGCTGGGTGTGGTGGCTCACACCTATAATTCCGGTGTACTTTGGGATGCCGAGATGGGAGAATCACTTTGAACCCAGGAATTAGAAGTCAAAGTGAGTTATGATGATGCCACTGCACTCTAGCCTGGGCAACGAAGGGAGATTCTGTCTCAAAAAACAAAAATAAACAAAAACTATAATGACATACTACCCTATACCCATCAGGATGGTTATTATTTATAAAAACAACAACAGAAAATAATACGCATTGGTAAGAACGTGGAAAGATTAGAAGCCTTGTGCAATGCTGGTGGGGAATGTAAATGGTACAGGCATTTTCCGTGGAAAACAGTATGACAGTTCCTCAAAAAATTAAAAATAGAATTACCGGCTTGGCGCTTATAGCTTAACCAGCTAAGGCGCCAGCCACGTACACCTAAGGTGGCAGGTTCGAATCCCCAGCCCGGACCCGCCAAACAACAATGACGGCTGCAACCAAAAAATAGCCGGGCGTTGTGGCGGGCGCCTGTGGTCCCAGCTACTTGGGAGGCGGAGGCAGGAGACTCGCTTGAGCCCAGGAGTTGGAGGTTGCTGTGAGCTGTAATGCCACGGCACTCTACCCAGGGGGACAGTTTGAGGCTCTGTCTCAAAAAAAAAAAAAAAATAGAATTACCAGGCTTGGTATGGTGGCTCATACTTGTAATTCTAGCACTCCTGGAGGCTGAGGTGGGTGGATGGCTTGAGTTTAGTAGTTCAAGATCAGTTTGAGCACGAGCGAGACCCTAGCTCTACTGAAAACAGAAAAACTAGCCAGGCATTGCGGTAGGCACCTGTAGTCCCAGCTACTCAGGAGGCTGAGGCAGGAGGATTGATTTCTCAAGCCCAAGAGTTTGAGGTTGCTAGAGTTATGATGCCCTAGCACTCTACCCAGGGTGACAGAGTGAACAGTGAGAGTCTTTCTCAAAAAAAATGAGAGAGAGAGAGAGAGAATTATTAAATGATCCAGCAGTTCCACTTATGGGTGGGAAGCGGGGTCTCCAAATTATTCAAAGCAGGTCTCAAAGAGATATTTGTACATCCACGCAATAGCTAAAACATGGAAGCGAGCTAATGGATAAGTAAGCAAAATGTGGTATATTTTGGATGGAAATATTAATTGACCTTAAGCAGGAAGTCAGTTCTGCCATTTGCTACAACATGGATGAACCTCGACTTCATTACTTTCACCAAGTGAAATAAGCCAATCATAAAAAGACAAATATAGTATGATTCCACTTATATGAGCTACTTACAGTAGTCAGATCATAGAGACAGAAAATAGAATGGTGGTTGCCAGGGACAGTGGGGAATGGGAATTTATTGTTTGAAGGGTATAGAGTTTCAGTTTTACAAGGTGGAAAGAGTTGCAGAGTTGGATGTTGGTAATGGTTGCACAATATTAGGGATGTATTTAATGTTATTGAACTGAACACTTAAACATGATTGAGATAGTAAATGTTATGTGTGTTTTTTATTTAAAAAAAATTTTTTTTGAGACAGTCTTACTCAGTTGCCCCAGGCCAGAGTCTCATGGTGTTTAGTTTTTCCTATTTTTATTTATTTATTTATTTATTTTGAGACAGAGCCTCAAGCTGTCCCCCTGGGTAGAGAGCTGTGGCATCACAGCTCACGGCAACCTCCAACTC
>NW_003852413.1:24838135-24848204 GCF_000181295.1 Otolemur garnettii
GCCTTAGCCGGTTGAGCTATAGGCGCTGAGCCGACATCAGAAATTCTTAAAGGTCCCTTGGTGATTACAGTGTGCAGCAGAGGTTGAGAACAATCACCCCTCTGGAGGCAGATCCACCTGGGATTGAAACTTATTCCCATCCCTAACCCATTGTTTGACCTTTACCCTCTGACCCTCTGATTCCTGTCTGCAAAATAGAGAGCATCCTATCTACTTGGGCAGCTAGTGTGAGGATTAAAAGCATATGTGCAAAGTGCTTGCCATGGAGCTGGGCATGTGGCTTTCATAGACTTTGGTTGGGTGCCTCTTGTCCTAGTAGTCAAGTGTCCCCAAGGTCAATGACAGCATGGTGTCAGGGCCTCTGCAGAATAAGCAACTGGTTCCCCCCCTCCTGCGTCTTCACTCTGGACTGCTAACACTCAGTTTTCTGTCTCCTTCTCCCAGGTCATGATGAAGGCCCAGGCTCAGGATGGGCTGCCAAGGGGACCACGAAGAGCTGGAATCGGAGAGCCCGAGAGAGCCCTGGGCAGGCATTGGAGCCAGACAGGACTCAGCTGAGCCAGGACCTGGGAGGGGGCACCCTGGCCATCGACACATTGCCAGATAATAGGACCAGGGTGGTGGTAAGTGCTGGAGGAATGTGGAGGAGGAGTGAGGTGAGAATGAGGATGTCTCACCAGGTGCCCCGTGTGTACTTGCCACACATGCAAATCACAGCCTTTGGTGTTGGCCCTGCACCTGCAGGTCAGAGTGAAGAGAAGGATCCCACAGGAAGGGATGAAGCAGGGCCTGGATTGGGTTGTAACATCGTCATATCTCAGTGCTTTATAGGCTGCCTACCTCCTCCTGGACCCAGAGAGGGAAAGTGACTTGCTCCAGAACGTACAGTTTGGTCATGGGGTTCCTGACACCAGACTGTCCCACAACCTAGGGAAGAAAACGCCGACAAGTGGCATTGTCAGTCACATCCTAACTGCTAGCTTGGGACCCTCCCCAACCCCATTTCTGCCCATCTATAGACTGCGGGCACCAAAGAACTAATGGCTGTAGAGGCACAGACTGCTGAGCCTAAGGGCAGGGCACTGTGCTGGGGGATGAGTAAAGAGAGGTATTAGGGTACAGCTCAGGAAAGAGCCTTCTCTGCCTGGGGCAGTTCTGGGACAGAGCTGAAGGCCAGGAGGAAGTGCCCTCCTTATAGACTCTCTGGGGCCTCTGTGTGTTGTGAGGGAATCTTTAATCATGTGCTTCTGGGCATGTATGTTCACACTGTTAACAGAACCAAACTGGGGTCAGTTTGCCTAGCACAGCAAAGCCAAAATTGACACTGAGATTCATTCACAGCAAGAGAAAGGAAGGCATTTATTGCATGGTGCCAAGCAAGAGCACTCAGCTAATGCTTAAGATCCAAACTCCCGAGTGGCTTACAAGCAAAGGTTATTAAAAGCTGAGGTATGTTTCAGGAAAGCAAGAATTATAGGGAAAATCATAAATCAATACATGGAGGTCATACATTGCTTTGGCCCTCGAAGACAGGGTATCATGAAGCAGGGGCTTATGGCTTCAGAGATGCTTTGACTGGCTTTTTTTTTTTCTTGAGACAGAGTCTCACCTTGGGTAGAGTGCCCTGGCATCATCTTAGCTCACAGCAACCTCAAACTCCTGGGCTCAAGTGATTCTCTTGCGTCAGCCTTTTGAGTAGCTGGGACTATAGGTGCCCACAACAAAACTGGGCTAATTTTTCTATTTTTGTAGAGCTGAGGTCAGCTACCATGCCCGGCCTGATTAGTGTTGATTAAGGAAGCAAGGTCTTGTCTAAAAACGTGGGGTCTGGTTGGGCACGGTGGTTCATGCCTATAATCCTAGCACTCTGGGAGGCCAAGGCAGGTGAATTGCCTGAGCTCAAGGATATGAATGTTTTTGGTTTTTGTTTTGTAGTTTGGCCAGAACTGGGTTTGAACCCACCACCCCCAGTATATGGAGCCGGCGCCCTATTTCCTGAGCCACAGGCGCTGCCCCTGAGCTCAAGGAGTTCGAGACCAGCCTGAGCTAGAGTGAGACCCTGGTCTCTAAAAATAGCTAGGTCCTGTGGTTGGTGTCTGTAGTCCCAGCTAGTTGGGAGGCTGAGGCAAGAGAATCGCTTGAGCTCCAGAGTCTGAGGTTGCTGTGAGCTATAAATGACCAGGGGGCGACAGAGTAAGCCTCTGTCTAAAAAGAAAAAAATAAATAAATAAGTAAATAAAAATCTGGGGTCAGCAGAAAGGAGCGTTGAAGTTTAGTGTGTGGGAGTGGCTATCTCTAGAGCCTTCTGGAAGAAATTCAGAACAAAGAATGGTGGTTAAGTTTCAGTCCTCAGTTTGCCCCCTTATCAGAGGTCTGTGTGATGGTAGTTGGTATTTTCCCTCTTGTTGGGGGATTTGGGTTTCTGAAAAAAAACTGAAGAACATAGGTTAAGGCTTGGTGCCCCCAGCTCCGTAGTTAGGGCACCGGCCACATACGCTGGAGCTGGCAGGTTCAAACCTAGTCTGGGCCTGCTAAACAATGATGACAGCTACAACAACAAAAAAAATAATAGCCAGGCGTTGGGTGGGCACCTGTAGTCCCAGCTACTTGGGAGGGTGAGGTAAGAGAATCACTTAAGCCCAAGAGTTTGAGGTTGTTGTGAGCCATGATGACACCACTACTATCTGGCCTGAATGACAGAGCAAGACTCTGGCTCAAAAAAAAAATTATCTTCTGGTTTCTGTAGGGAACCAAAACATCTTATGACCCTAGCTTGCTTGGGAGACTGTTGTTTGTTACTATTTTTTTTTGAGACTGGGAAGTGTTAGCGAGGGTGTGTTTGCACAATATGCCTGAGGGTTTGTTTGTCTTCGTTTGTGTTCTAGTGTGTCTGTCTCCGTAAGCTGTTTGTGAGTATCTGTGATGAGTATGTGAGCATGGCTTTGTGTGGGCACCCATAGCTGGGAGTGAGGAGGATGGAGTCTTGGAACACAAAAAAACTATGAAATGAGAAGAGGCAACAAGATGGCACGTTTCTCAGTATCTATTTCTTTTCCTTTTTTTTTTTTTTTTAAATCATAGCTGTGTACGTTAATGCAATCATGGGGTACAATGTGCTGGTTTTATATACAATACAATTTGAACTGTTTTTGTCAAACTGGTTAACATAGCCTTCAAGGCAGTTATTGTGTTAAGACATTTATATTCTACACCTAGTAAATTTCACACGTACCCTTGTAAGAAGCACAAGAAGCACAGTAGGTGTGGTCCCACCAATTACTCTCCCTCCACCCATCCTCCTCCCTCCCCTCCCCTCTCTCTCCCCTTTCCCCTTCTTTTTGGGCTATAATTGGGTTATAGCTTTCATAAGAAAGCTATAAATTGGTTTCATAGTAAGATTGAGTACATTGGACACTTTTTCTTCCATTCGTGAGATACTTTGCTAAGAAGAATGTGTTCCAGCTCCATCCATGTTCAGTATCTATTTCTTTATTTTGTGTGTTCTTAAATCAAATTTGTCCATGCAGATGGTCAAAAATGCCAAATGGTGCTATAGTCAATGGTAAAACAAAACATAGCAGTCCGGCTTGTCTCCTACCCCATGACCGCCCTCCCCTTTCTCAGAAGCTGCGGCCTGGGCTGTTTCTCCTGGTGTTTTGTGACTATATTTCCAAGTAATCTGCATGTCCTGTCCTGCCCGCCTTGATTAATCCGTCTTAGGCATTGTCTGTTTTGGTACCCTTCCACTCAGCTTCATTTCACTCTCTCTCAATCTCTTCGTCCAATCCATATGCTCAGTTTTATATCACTACTATTATGTAGTAGTGATGTATTTTTCACTACTAACCCAGGCAGGGTAACATCATTATTTCTTTTCTTGTGTGATTTTTGTTTTTTCTGGACCTTTGCCCCCCATTCTGCCCTTGCTTGGTTTTTCTATGCTTATCATGGCTACATTTCCTACATGTCCACTGGCCTCAAGTATAATTTTTGATGTGGTCAAATTTGCTGGTTCTTTTTCTCCCCAGATTCCTCTCTCCTGCCTGCCTCATGGCTGCCATCCCGGGACCTCTTTGTCCCTCTCCTGTGCTGGGCCCTCTGGCCTCTCTGTCTTTTCTTCGCTTCATCCTCCCCTTGTTTGCTTGCCTTCCTGAAAAAGCCTGAACAAAAGGAAAAATTCCCCGGAGAACTTGCACGTCTGAAAATGCCTTTATTCTGTCTTCTCATTTGATTGATGATATGGCTGAATATAGAGTTCTAGGTTAAAAATAATTTTCCTTCAGAAGTTTGAAGGCATCTCACCAGTGTCTTCTGGCTTCTGATGTCACCGTTAAGAGGTCTGGTTTCATTCTTATTCCTGATCTTAGTATATATCTGTTTTTCCCCAACTTCTGGGAGTTTTCAGGATATTCCTTGTAACCCTGATGTTCTAAAATTGCCTGAAATGTCTTACTCTGGCTCTTTTCTTTCACACGTTGTATATTAGAGGACTATTTCAATCTACAGACTTTTTTTTTCTTTTTTGTGACAGGGTCTTGCTCTGTCACCTAGACTAAAATGCAGTGGCATGATCATAGCTTGCTGCAGCCTCCGACTTCTGGGCTCAAGAGATCCTTCTGCTTCAGCCTCCCAAGTAGCTGGAACTACAGGCGTGCACCACTGTGTCTGGGTAGTTTTGAGTCGAAATGAGGATCTCGCTATATTGCCCAGGCTGGACTGAAACTCCTGAACTCAGGCAATCCTCCCACCTTAACGTCCCCAAGTGCTAGGATTACAACAGTGAGCCACTGTGTCTGACCTCAATCTATAGACCTACATTCATCAGTCCTGCAAAGTTTTTCTGCTTATTTATTTATTTATTTTTTGGTGTAGTTTGGCTGAGGCCGGGTTTGAACCCACCACCCTCAATATATGGGGCTGGCGCCCTACCCACTGAGTGACAGGCGCCGCCCTATTTTTTGATAGTTTTCTCTTTACTACATTCTCTCCTTTCTACAGTTTCTCTTGGTTAAACATCCATTTCTGGAATTGATCCTTGAAACTCATCTGTCTTCTGTTGTCCATCTCTTTTGCAGTTTTTATTGTTAGTTTGCTTGCTACTATTGTTCCACTTTCTGGGAGATTTTCTCAACCTTACATTCATAATGTTACTGATTTATTTCTACTATCATAATTTTAATTTCTAAGAGCTCTATATTATTTCCTTTCTTTTCTTTCTTTCTTTCTTTTTTTTTTTAGATAGAGTCTCATTGTGTTGCCCTGGGTAGAGTGCCCTGGTGTCACAGCTCACAGCAACCTCAAACTCTTGGGCTTAAGCGATTCTCTTTGCTTCAGCCTCCCATGTAGCTGGGGGCTGTAGGTGCCCACCACAGTGCCCAGCTATTTTTTTAATTTTAATTTAATTTTATTTTTTGCAGTTTTGGCTGCGGGCTGGACTTGAACACACCACCCCCCGTATGGGGCCAGCGCCCTACTCCTTGAGGCACAGGCACTGCCCAATCCCCAGGCATATTTTTTGGTTGTAGTTCTCATTGTTGTTTGGCAGGTCCAGGCTGGGTTCAAACCTGCCAGCTCTGGTATATGGGGCTGGCGCCCTAGCCACTGAGCTGCAGGCCCCAAGCCTTCTTTTCTTTTTTTGAAAAAAAAAAAAAGAAAGCCTCTGGCTGGGCACAGCGGCCCATGCCTGTAATCCTAACACTCTGGGAGGCCGAGGCAGTGGATCGCTGGAGCTCAGAAGTTCAAGACCAGCCTGAGCAAGAGTGAGACCCCATCATTAAAAAAATAGCTGGGTGTTGTGGCAGATGCCTATAGTCCCAGCTACTTGAGAAGCTGAGGCAAGAGGATCGCATGAACCCAAGAGTTTGAGGTTGCTGTGAGTTATGAGGATGCCACAGCACTCTACCAAGGGCTACAAAGTGTGACTCTGCCTCAGAAAAAAGAAAAAGAAAAAGTAAATAAATAAAAGCCTCTGTTCTTATGTCATGTCTATCTTTTCTCTCTGAGGCTATTAGAAAATTTTTGAGATTTTTTTCCCTGCTATCTGTATCATTTCTGTTACTGATTTTCCCCTTTATCTCAAGCTCTGAAATGGTTTGGCACTGTGACTGAGCCTGTCTTTATTTAAAATTCTATAGATCGATATTATGTTCACCAAAGTATTATCTTTTCTTGCATTATTTTTTATTTAAAAAAATGTTGTATCAAAATATTCTTCATTTTGATTCCTGAGGTTTTTTTTTTTTGTAGAGACAGAGTTTCACTTTATCACCCTCAGTAGAGTGCCGTGGCATCACACAGCTCACAGCAACCTCCAACTCCTGGGCTTAGGTGATACTCTTGCCTCAGCCTCCTAAGTAGCTGATTCTTGAGTTTTTGGTGCCGCCTAATTGTGCCTGAGATAAGTGTCTCTCTTGCCTTGCCCTAGCACTGTACCTGAGGTGGAACCTCAGAGCACATGGCCCTGCCTACTTGCCATTCTGCCCTGTCTACTCAGTCCCTCAGAGTCACAGAGCAGGACAACCATGGTCAGTGATGGAGTGGGAGGCCAGGGCAGAAGTCCCTGAGTAAGGAGATACCTGGCTCACACCTACCCCGCAGCTTAGTTGGGCCATTAGTTAAATGACTGATCCCTGCTCTGCTCTGCGCCATGAACCATGGTCTGAAGGGTTGTGTCCCACTTGGCATAAAGAGGACCTTTTGAAAAGAGCCACGGAGATGCATACTTCTGGGAGCAATTGTCTACGAGAGCTCAGGAAGAGCAATGGGGTTCATTAAGAGCCAGTATGGATTCAATAACACCAGAGTTTAAAAAACAACATCGCAAATTCTCGGGCTCCACCCTAGACAGACTGATTCAGAAACATTGAAGATGGAGCTTGGGAATTTGTTCCCCATGTTTTCCTGGCAAAGTCACCAAAAGAATAGAAAAAGGAAATTCTCTGTGAGATTTGATGGTCAGCTAGGTGTGGGAGCTTCTGAACTGCAAGATTTCAAACTAGTTTTATAATTGGTTACCAGAGTAATCTCCAAAAAGTAAGGCTTCTGCCACCTGGTGGAGGAGGGTGTTCCCCAAGCCCCTCTGCAGCCACACATCAGCTGTCCACATTAAGGATCAAAGCCATGCTGGAAGGAGCCACTTTGTCTGCCTTCAGGGTTGTCCCCAGTGTTCCCCAGAAGAGAGGAAGATCAGACTTTCAGAGGGAATCCATCTGAAAGGGAGAATGTCAGATTAGGAACGGGAGGGCGTCATAGGTGGGCTGGAATGATATCCACCCCCTTGGAACACATGAAACTCCTGGGATAGGACAGGCACAGTGGCTCACCCTATAATCCTAGCTCTCTGGGAGGCCAAGGCAGGTGGCCAAGGTAGGGGTATTGCTTGAGCTCAGGGGTTCAAGACCAGCCTGAGCAAGGACATCTTTACTAAAAATAGAAAAACTAGCCAGATGTTGTGGCAGGTGCCTGTAGTCCCAGCTACTTGGGAGGCTGAGGCAAGAGGATCGCTTGAGCCCAAGAGTTTGAGGTTGCTGTGAGCTATGATGCTATGGCATTCTACTCAGAGTGACAGAATGAGTCTTTGTCACAAAAAAAAAAAAAGAAGAAGAAGAAGAAGAAGAAGAAATTCCCAGGATATATATAAATCTAGGCACATCAGATGAGAGTCAGTTGGGAGAGATGTGGTTTAGCAGCAATTCATGAGGGGGAAGAGTCGGGGCTCATCATTTCCCTTTGCCTCCCCCCACACCAGCCGCAGTGGTTCCACCTTTCTCCCTTGTTCCCCAGTGTGCCTTCCCAGCTATGGGCCTCCTTTTTGGCCCATCCCTCTGGCCCTCCTCCCCATCCAGGCCCTCTGCCTGACCACAGTGCCCTTTCCAGTTCACAGCCTCTTGCTTTGGAGACCTTGAGCCATCCAGCCTGCACTGCCATCCCTGGGGGTGTGGGTGAGAACCATGTCCTTAAATTTTATTCCCACGCCCACTCTGCCACCTCATCCAAAGCGGAGGACCTTGTCCGGACTCAAGATTTCCAGAGATTTTCCACCAAGACCAATTCTGAGACCCCAGGGATAGGTCTTAGTGGGAGTTTTTTGGGAGTGGGGCAGGAGGTTGTGGGATGTGCTGCAACTTGTTCTCCAAGAGCCTGGAAGGGGGAGGCCTTGGACTAAGGTTCTCCTCCTTTGAGAGTATCCATATATTACTCCAAGGATTTGGAACATTTAGATTTGTAGGTGTTTCCCCCCGCCCCCCGCTTTCACTTCATGATAGAAAAGGCTCCCCTCTGCCTACCCCAGTCTTACCCTGGTGCAGCTTCCCTGAATCCCTCTCTCCTCTCTAGCTCAAGAAACATTTCCAGCTTGTGCATCACCACACCAGGCCCTAAGAATGCTGAGGGACCCTGTGTAGGGGCAAGCATCCTGTCATCAGAGACAGGAGGGCAAGGAGAGAGACGACAAGTGCAATGCCTGCCTGGTTCCTACAACCTGCCAAAGGAGGCAAAAAGGTCTCCAGAAGGCCCTCCTCCCTAGATCCTTGGGCCCAGGGAGATGGGACTGACAGACACACTCGCAGCACAGACCTAAAGGAACAAGCATACTGGGACTGGTGTACTCCTGGGACATGATGAGATGTGCTCCGACATGATGAGATGAGGACATGGGAAGACATCTGAGAGTAGAGTGTGAGGTGGCTGGAGAGAAGGGAAAGCTCTAAAACCAAGTTTGAAGTGCAAGAAGATAAAAGATGTGAGAACAAAGAGTGTCCAGGGAGGTGGGAGGTGGAGTCCAGATGTCCAGTCTCTAGTGCTGTGGAGAGTCTGGCAGTTCTGGTCCAAGATCTTGGTCCTGACCCATACCATCTGCAGGGCCTTCGGCTGGACACTTAGTTGCAAGTCCTTGCTAGCGTCAGACTTCCCACATGCGTGGTAAGTACTAACCTGATGGAGTTGAGCCAGACGTGAGGCATGGGATGGTTCTCGTCCACTGAACTCAGGAAAGGGCACTCCGGTGCCTCTCCTAGCTGCTCGGCCCAGGTGCTGCCTCCCTGTCAGATCCTTCTCTGGAAGCTTTTCCTTTCTCCTGTGAAGATTGCTTGGTTTCTTTCTTTTTCCCTTATTTGCTAGGGCAGGATTCACATCACAGAAAATTAACCATTTCAAAGTGAACAATTCAGCAGGGTGTGCAGTGGCTCATGCCTGTAAGTTCTAGCTACTCGGGAGGCTGAGGCAGAAGGACTGCTTGAGCTCAGGAATTAGAGGCTGCAGTGAGCTATTTTGTCACTGTACTCTAGCCTGAGTGACAGAGCAAGACTTCACCTCTTAAAAATAATAATAATAAAGTGAAGAAGTGAGTGCCATTTAGTACATTCACAGTGTTATACAACCATCACCCCGTCTCATTCTGAAACATTTTATTACTCCGTTAAATAGTTTCTCCCTATTCCCCCTCCATTCTAGCCCCTGGCAACCGCCTACTTCTATGACTTCTCCTAGTCTGGATATTTCACACAGATGAAATCATACAATTTTTGTGTTGAGTTTCTTTTCCTTAGCATTACATTTTCATTGTACAGCTGTACCATCATTTTGTTTGTTTTTTGAGACAGAATCTCACTTTGTTGCCCCCAGGCTAGAGTGCTATGGCATCCCAGCTCGCAGCAACCTCAAACTCTTGGGTTCAAGTGACCCTCTTGCTTCAGTCTTCCAACTAGCTGGGACTACAGGTATGAGCCACAATGCTCAGGTGTTTTTTTCTATTTTTAGTAGAGACAGGGTCTTACTCTTGCTCTGGCTAGTCTCAAACTCTTGAACTCAAGCAGTCCACCCGCCTCTCTGCCTCTCAGAGTGCTAGGCTACAGACATGTGCCACTGAGCCAGGCTCATAATTTGTTTGTTCATTCATTTATTGATGCACATTTGGGCTATTTCTGTCTTTTGGCTCTTGTGAATGAATAGTGCTGCTATGAACATGTAGAAATGTATTTGTCTGAGTACCTGTTTTTAATTCTTTGGGGTATACCTAGGTGCTGGATTGCTGAATCATATGACAATTCTATGTTTAATCTTTTTTTTTTTT
>NW_003852413.1:24848900-24853696 GCF_000181295.1 Otolemur garnettii
GAAGCTAGGACTACAGGTGCCCGCCACAACACTTAACTGTTTTTAGACATGGGGTCTTGCTCTTGCTCAGGCTGGTCTTGAACTCCTGAGTTCAAGCAATCCACCCTGCCTTGGCCTCCCAGAATGCTAGGATTACAGGTGTGAGCCACCATCCCTGGCGGCCAAACAGTTTTCAACAGCAACTGAACTATTTTACATTTCCATCAGCAATATATTCTAATTTTTGTATACTCTTTCCAAAACTTGTTATTTTCCCTTATTTGTTTGCCTTATTTGTCATAGTATAGCCGTCCTATTGGGTGTGGAGTGGTACCTCATTGTGTTTTTTGGTTTTTTTAGAGACAGAGTCTTTGTCACCCTCAGTAGAGTGCTGTGGCATCACAGCTCATAGCAACCTCTAGCTCTTGGGCTTAAGCGATTCTTTTGCCTCAGCCTCCTGAGTAGCTGGGACTACAGGCACCCACCACAACAGGCGGCTATTTTTGTTGTTGCTGTAGTTTGGCTGGGGTCGGGTTTGAACCTGCCACCCTCAGTATATGGGGCCAGCACCCTACTCACTGAGCCACAGGCACCACCCCTCGTTGTGGTTTTGATTTTCATTTCTCTAATGATTAGCAAAGTTGAGCATCTTTTCATGTACTTGTCGGCTATTTTTATATCTTCTTTGGAGAACTATCTATTCAAATCCTTTGTCCATTTTTTCCTTTGCCTATTTTTAAATCAGATTGTTTGTCTTTGGCAAGTTTCCTAACCCCTCTGAGCCCATTTCTTCACTGTTCAATGGGGATGCTATTGTCTTAAATGTTACTGCAAAGGTATTATACAGTAATTTACATAAAGGGCCTGGCCCATGGTTGGGCGTGATAAACATTAACTGACTCTGAATTAGACTCTTGTCTAGGGTGACCAACCATCCCAGTGTTCCCAGGATGGTCCTGGTTTTAGTTCCGAAGGTCTGGCATCTGAGAAATCCCTCAGTTCCAGGTAAAGCAGGCTAGTTGCTCACCTTACTCTAGCCCCAGGCAAAATAGAATATATCCTTGCCAAGGCTTCACTCTGAACCTCAGTTTCCTCATCTGTAATGTGGGACTGATAATGCCTCAACAGAGTTGCTATAAAAATCAGATATGCTAACTGGTTGAGAAAGTTAACCAGAAAGATCCCTCCAGGCCTCACCTAAAAGTACAAAACTAGGATCACAGTAATACAAGAGGATTTCCTGGCCTTGAAGCTTCAGGTGCTGTCTTTCTTATTCTCGGTAGTCCTCAAAGTACAGTAAGGGACCAGCAGCTTGGGAGCTTGCTGGAAATCCAGAAGCTCAGACTGCTGGCCTGCAGAGTCTGAATCTGAGTCCTAGCAACAGCAGCTCCTCCAGTAACATCCTTTCATTATAATGATGAGAAAAACAAATTGACTCTCAGCTAAGGCCACCGTCTGTGTGGAGTTTGCATGTTCTTCCCATGTCTTTGTGGGTTTTTTCTGGGTCCTCCGGATTTCTCCTGCATCCAAAGAGGTGCACATTAAGTTCACTGGCACGTCTGAGCTGTGCCAGTGCGAGAGAGTGTGAGTGTGCGTGTGAGTGTGCCCGTGACGGAGCGGCATCTCAGCCACGGCTGGTTCCTGCCTTTTACCCTGGGCTGCTGGAGTAGGCTTCAGCCACCGTGCCTCTGAACTGGAATAACCAGATAAATAATTATCTTGTTTATGTGAAACTTTCTTAAATGTATATATATAGCTCACATTTATTTCAATGTTTAATATTAGAAGTGCTTTGGTCTTTATTTAGAAGCTTGGTGATGTGTTTAGACCAGAAATATGCTATAGGAACTCAACTCTTGTTTACATCAATTATCTGGTGGTAAAATTGGTTTTGTTGTATGTTGTTTTGCTTAAAATTACTTTTTCCAAGAACATATGGATGACGTTAGTGTGAACTTACTGTAATTCATATGCCCACTCATATGGGCATTAGTTTGAGAAGCATTAGTTTATATCAGAGGATTTGGAGCAGAGGAAATCATCCAGGATATGGAAAATGCCATAAATAACTTCATCACAGTAGTATATACAAGAGCAGAAAAATCGGAAGCTACCTAAATGCCCAATGAAAGGGAAATAGTTAAGAAAATTGTAGGTTTTCTTCTGAGTGGGTTGTCATGAAACCATTACAAGTGATGGCCATCGAAATCTACTTTGGATATCGTGAAATGTGACAGAAGCAGGATTATGACTGTGAAATTATATATACAGATAAAAACACTAGAAAGAAATAGGCCAATATGGATGAGGGATGGGGGAGTCCTGTTTTGTTTTTGTTTGTCCTTGGTGTCCTAATTCTCTGTGGTTATATGCTATATATTTATACTGTCGAAATCTCTGGTTGGCTGGTATCCCTCAAAAAGGCCCTACTTGTTGAATCAGTGCCAGGATAGGATAATTTCTCCCTTCCTACCAAGTGTTGGGGGCATTAAGAAATGCTCGTTTGGGCTCGGCGCCTATGGCTCAACCGGCTAAGGCGCCAGCCACATACACCTGAGCTGGTGGGTTCGAATCCAGCCCGGACCTGCCAAACAACAATGACCACTGCAACCAAAAAATAGCCGGGCGTTGTGGCGGGCTCCTGTAGTCCCAGCTACTTGGGAGGTGGAGGCAGGAGAATCACTTGAGCCCAGGAGTTGGAGGTTGCTGTGAGCTGTGATGCCACGGTTCTCTACCCAAGGCGACAGCTTGAGGCTCTGTCTAAAAAAAAAAGGAAAAGAAATGCTCGTTTGGGAAGCTAGTCCACATTCTCTTTCTAAGCCTAATCCAAAACCCATTTCTAGGATTTTCTTAGGTCAGCCTCACCCACCTTGACTCCTATTTACTTCAGGCCCTCAGTCTGGGTTGTTCCTTTCTAGGTTATACCAGCGCATCCACTCTCTGCACTTCTGTGATGACAAGTATTCTGTGTGCCTTTCTTCCTCCCTCCCTCCTTTCCTTCCTTTGTTCCTTCTTCCCTTCCTTTCTTTCTTTCCTTTCGGCATAGCCTTTCTCTGTTGCCCCAGGCTGAGTGTGGTGGTGTCAGCCTCACTCACAGCAACCTCAAACTCCTGGGCTCAAGCGATCCTCTTGCCTCAGCCTCCAGAATAGCTAGGACTAGAGGCGCCCACTACAACATCTGGTTATTTTTTTCTATTTTTAGTAGAGATGGGATGTCATTCTTGCTCAGGCTGGTCTCAAATGCCTGAGTTCAAGCAAGCCACTGACCTTGGCCTCCTAGAATGCTAGGATTACAGGCATGAGCCACCTCACCTGGCCTGTATGTGTTTATTTCAACCTGAGGTTCAAATACCTTCAGAGGGCAGCTGGATGGAGCTTATTATGTGGAAAAATTAGAGGAAGGAAAATAGTAACAGGAGATGTTAAAGGAGGCCTTCCTGAGTGCCAGCTTCAGTCTATGGCTTACATAATCCACATGACTACCCTATCAGGCAGGTGTTTCTCTCATTAACTATCAGGAACAGAGAGGTGAAGTCACCTACCCAAGGTCACACAGCTAGTGAGTGGCAGAGCCAGGACAACAACCCTGGTCTTTCTGCCTTCGAAATCTGAGTTTTTAACTATCATCTCCTCAGGGTCAAAAGTGAGTGACATTTTGGTGCAGAGGGTGCTCCTAGACCAGTACTTCTCAAACTTCACTCTGCAAAAAAATCCCCTGGGAAGCTGTTCCAAATGCAGATTCTGATCCTGCAGGCTTGGGTATGAGCCCAGGAGTCTGCATTCCTAATGGGACTGCGGCTCATGTTGCCAGTCTAGGGCACACTTGGAGTAGCAGGGATCTGGCACACATTCCTGTTGGTCTTGTAAGGCCTCAGGAAGTGGTGGCAGCGGGCACTGGGATGTCCCCTCCCCCTGCTAATCCTGTCCTCGCCTCCTGGGTTGGACCCAGCTGCCTGCAGCACCATCCTGACAAGCCTGGCTGGCCCAGCCTCTCCAGCAGGCCCCACGGGGTGCCCTGGGTTGCTTGCCCCAGCATTTCCACCTGCCAGTTGGCTGGCAGGTGATGGACCGATTGTGACAGCTCAGCCGGAGTTTCTGTCCAGAACCGTCTTGCGCTCAGCCAAGGTAAATGCTACCCTGCTGTCAGCAATGAAACGCCTGCCGGGCCTCCGGGCATGACTAATTGAGGCAGAAGAGACACTGTAACTCAGACGTTTAGAATGGAGGTAGGGGTTGGAGGTAGCCCCACAATTCAGACCTTTCCTGGAAAGGTCCAACAAAATCATCATAACAGCTCTCGCTTCTCAACTACCTACTGTGGGCCAGGCACCGGGCTAAGAGCTTCATGTTGATATGTTTTGTCTACTCCTCTCAAGAGCCCTGCAAGAAAGATTACTGAGGAAACTGAAGCTCAGAGAGGAGAGTCATGTTTGGCACCAACTATTGTGTAATGGAGTCAGTTTTTGAACTTGGGTCTGACTTCACAGACCCTGCAATTGATCCTAGAGAAGTGGTGTTCAAATTGTGCTCCACAGAACCCTAAGGGTTCCCAGAGGTGCTTCATGGGCTGCTGTGTGGGGAGAGGGTGGTGGAGAAGGAAGCAGCATGGCAGGCTGGGCTCGGGGTCCTTCTCTTTCCCTCTCTCCAAGTGGCTTTTCTTTGATGTGATTTTATGTATTGAGCTTCCATAGAAGATTATTAGTTGGACAAAAGGATTTCAGGACCAAAAATATTTGAAATCCATATCACACTGCCTCCCAAAACAAATGTAGATTATCAAACAAGGCTTCTTACACACATCTTTTTTTTTTTTTTTT
>NW_003852413.1:24854102-24855558 GCF_000181295.1 Otolemur garnettii
ATAGGCTGTGAATTGTGTGGATTCCCTAGGAAGGTTCACTGACAGGTGCCATCTCTACATCCTTTTTTAGGGAAACACCAATATGGATTACAGGAAAGAAGTCCTGGCCTGAAGAGACTGTTTATGGCTTTGTATATAGGTTCAGCTGTTGTAACAAATGTCCAACCGATGAGGCACTTAGACCTGAGAGAAATCTGTTCTGCTCTCATGGTAGTGTGAGCAGAAGCAAGCAAGTGTTGGTATAGCTTCTTCACAGTGTTGGAGACCCAGGTTCCTTCTAACTTGTTGCTCTGCCTTCTGCAATATGTGCCTCCCCTTTTGTAGTCTAGGATGGCTGTTTCAGCTCCCACCATCACTTCTGCATCCCAGCCAGGAAAGCAGAGGGCACCCCATTCCTATTAAGGGCAATTATTCTGCTCATCTTCCATTGGCCAGCTGGGAGATATAGGCCATGTGTCTACCTAAACCTGGGAATGTTCACTATTCAAGGAAGGAGGGGAGAATGGTTATTGGGAGACAATTCTTAGTCTCTGCCCTGGGTGGACTTCCTCCACGAAAACTGTTGGTGTTAGTTGGGCATTGTGGCGGGCACTTGTAGTCCCAGCTACATGGGAGGCTGAGGCAGGAGAATTGCCTAAGCCCAGGAGTTGGAGGTTGCTGTGAACTGTGACTCCACGGCACTCTACCGAGGGCAATAAAGTGAGACTCTGTCTCTGAAAAACAAACAAACAAACAAAAAACTATTGGTGTGAGTAGCAGCATGATTGGAGGCCTACAGTAACAGTTAGGAAGTGTCCTCAAGGTTAGCAAATTCCAAGACATAGGACTCTTTTCTTGAGTGGCCCGTCAAAAGACCAGTAGAAGAAAAATCATGGTGGCCAAGGTGTTGCTAGGGAGGAGTTCTCCCAAAATTTGGTTTCTCACTTCTTTTCTCCCAAATTCTTGCTGTCCCTAGAAGTGCTTCTTCTGATCACCTCATAAGCAAGACTGTTCTATGAAATGTCCTTTTGGTTTTGAGGAGCCATTTGAGTTGTCTCACAGAGAAGGGTTATAGTGGGCATATAGAGAACTGTCATGGAGCCCAAAGGTGTGGCATGGAGGACAGCCAGACCTTGGGGAAATCGGAAAGTCACTGGGGGCCAGCACTGCTTTCTCTGTCTCTCCAGGGTCCCCCTCAGCTCTTGTTGTTTTGTTTTTTTTTTCATCAATTTGTCATATATGTATTGAAGCCAGATGTATATGAAGTCTTCCTTTTCCTTTCTGTGGACCACTGTCCTCTGCAGACAGCTCAAGATGGTGCTTGAAAGGTTCCTGAGCCTTCAGGACATTTCAACTGAGCTCTCCTGCCACTAGCTTCTCAGTTTCCTGATTTCACACTCCCTGGAGAGGGATTTTTTTTTTTTTTTTGAGACACTAGTCTCATTTTGTTGCCCCCAGCAGAGTGCCATGGTGTCAC
>NW_003852413.1:24855578-24857776 GCF_000181295.1 Otolemur garnettii
AGCAACCTCAAACTCTTGGGCTCAAGTGATTCTCTTGCCTTAGCCTCCCAAGTAGCTGGGACTACAGGCGCCTGCCACAATGCCTGGCTATTTTTAGAGACAAGGTCTTGCTGTGGCTCAGGCTGGTCTGGAACTCGTGAGCTCAGGCAATTCACTCGTCTTGGCCTCCCAGAGTGCTAGGATTACAGGTGTGAACCACCATGCCCAGCCTCCTAGAGAGGGATTTGATTGGCTCTGGCTGTGCAAGCCATAGGATGTAGGCTTCCAGTAGATGAGCTGCCTTTGAATCATGTGACCGCCTATGTACAATCCATCTGGCTGAGGGTGCACAAGGTCATGTGGGAGAATGTGTTGGGTATGATCACTCCATGAGGCCTGTGGTGGGAGCCAGATGCCACTGGGGTGTGTGTGCTGGACATTCTAAAACATGTGTGGTACTGGACACACCTGAAATTTTAGTTAGCAGGAGTCCAGGCAACACTGATGTACCAGCAGCATCAGAAATTCTAGACTAAGAGGACAGGTTCCAGAAAACTCTAGGTGGATAAGGACAGCTTTAATTGTGTCACTGGTGCTCAGCTCTGAGGAACTTGGGTAAGCTCTGGTTTCATAAAGTACTGGATGGAGACCAAGGATACAGGCCCCAGAGGACCCCAACCTTAGCGTAAGGCATCTCTTCTTTATTCTACAAGGCTTGATTGGTTGGCAGAAGTATTTTACCTCCCTGGGCAAGTGGACAGATTGGAAGACACCGGGCAGATAGTCAAGCTCTTACTCAGCTTTGCTTCCAGGAAGTAAAAGGCATTTTCTTGTTTTGTGAGAGTGCTGGTTTACTGGCAGGATTCAGATGATGAGGGGACACTGTGGTTGACTTTCCAACATATAACTGACCTTCTGGCCTTGTACAATAGGAACGAGATTTGAGGCTCCACTGTAACCCTACCTTTTTGGTTTGAGTTGAGGCTGTTCAGCATGTAGTGCTGTCCTGGCAATAGGTGTCAGTTCAGAAGTGGCCCGTGACCCAAGTTGGCCCAGTCATCTGAGGTACATGTGTCCATTCAGGGGTGGCAGAGATGTGTGCTGTTCTTCTCTTGCTGTCCATGAACCACTATGCACAGCACTGGTTGCCACCATCAGCCGTCTTGTGACATAAGGTGACCAGCCTTGGGATGAAGCCTGTGCTAAGAACGGCAGAAAGGAAAGACTGAAGGAACTTGCTATCGGGGATCACTGAGCCACATTCCCCATCAACCCCATGTTACCAACACTGGTGTTTGCTCACCCAACTTCATTCCCCCTTCCTAACTGAACTGTGATCCCTGGTTCCCAGGGGTGTGGATTGGTTTACACCAGTCAGTTGTGCCCTGACCCTTGTCATGTTCAGGAGCCACCTCAGCTGGCTCAGACAGGCTTAAGGGAAGCTCTTGCATGCCACACTCCGTGAGAAGTCTCTCTTTTTGAACCTGTCAGGAAAGCATGTTGCCTCAGTTGCTACAGGCAACAGGGGACCACCGGGCAGTCACACTGAGGATGATGACCCACTGCTGGACTCTCAGCCACTTGGTCTAACACCTTCCTGTGTCCAGAATGCCCCAGCTGTAGGAATGCTCTCTACGGGCTTGGATTCCCAGAGGAGGCAGCTGTTCCTCCACAAGTGGCTTTTGTGTCACCTTGCCATAGCCACACTGCTCATTCCCAGCACAGCTTCTGGCACCATCAGGCACCTTGTGATTCAGCTCCTTCTGCAGCAGATCCTGAACACCCACCATATGTGGGTGCTGAGCCCTGCACTAGACAGGTGCTAGGGGTGACGAGAAGAATACAACCCTGTCCTTGAGCTCTATCCTCCCTAGAGGACCTTCGATGATCCTTCTGGTGTGAGACTTTAACCAATGACTGATAAGTGGCCCACGTTACTTTCCAGGGGAGCTGTTGTTTAAAGACCACTTAGGAAATGAGACTGGGCTAGGTGTGGTGGCTCACTCCTATAATCCTAGCACTTTGGGAGACTGGGATGGGAGGATTGCTTAAGCTCAGGAGTTCAAGACCAGCCTGAGCAAGAGCAAGACCTCATCTATACTAAAATAGAAAAACCAGCCAGGTGTTGTGGCGGGCGCCTGTAGTCTCAGCTACTTGGGAGGCTGAGGCAAGAGAATTGCTTGAGCCCAAGAGTTTGAGGTTGCTATGAGCTATGATGC
>NW_003852413.1:24858083-24873633 GCF_000181295.1 Otolemur garnettii
AAAAAAAAAAAATAGTTGGATGTGGCAGTATGTGCCTGTAGTCCCAGCTATTGAAGAGGCTAAGGTAACTGGATTGCCTGAGCCCAGGAGTTTGAGGCTGTAGGGAGCTATGATCATGCTATTGCACTCCAGCCTGGATGACAGGGTAAGACTGGGGGGAAAGGGGGAAGAAAAAGGGCTCTGCCCGTAGCTCAGTGGGTAGGGCACCAACCACAGACACCAGGGTGGTGGGTTTGAGCCCGACCTGGGCGTGCTAAACAACAGTGACAACTGCAACAAAAAATAGCCAGGCATTGTGGTGGGTGCCTGTAGTCCCAACTACCTGGGAAGCTGAGGCAAAAAAAGAAAAGAAAAGAATTGATATTAGTACAGGATTGATATTAATACTCAGCTCTCAGTGTTGCCATGTAGTGATAAAAATGAAAAGCCCAGCACAGGGATGTCACAGCTATGTGAACACCAGCTTTCCTTCTCCTCTCTCCCACTCTCCCAAACACTCTCCTGTGGACTCTGTCCTTGGCTCTGCCCAGAAGTGACCCACTCTACATCACCTCTGCCTCCAAGCTGCAATGTGGCCTTACCCATCACCAACTGGCCTGCCTTGGCCAGTGCTCTATGTAGATATAGCTCCTGCCTTCACTATCCAGGTTTAATCAAAGTCCTGGGCCTTCATTTCTGACACTTGGGGTTTGGTGAAAGTTCTCCTAGGAAGCAGGCTGGTTGAAACAAGACCTTTCTCTAAGCCTCAAAGCTCATCTTAAACACTAGACAGCTTAGGGTCTGGGAGGCGGGGAGCTGTATTCAGGTGACTACCAGTCATATCTGAGAGCACCTGTTTCCCATCCACTGCTATCCTGCTTTGTCTGGTAAAACAATCCTATCTGGTCTCCAGAATATGTGGTGGGACCAATAAAACAGGGAAAGCATGAGCAGCATGCTGTTGCAAATTGTACTTAGTCAACAAATGCTCTAAATGAACGCACACTCCGTGCTGAAACACTGTAGGCTTATAGGAAAGGCAGACATGGAGATGACAAGTATAAAAACCATGTACATTGGGCAGCACCTGTGGCTCAAAGGAGTAGGGCGCTGGCCCCATATGCTGGAGGTGGCGGGTTCAAACCCAGTCCCAGCCAAAAACTGCAAACAAACAAACAAACAAACAAAAAAAAACCCCACATACATTGTCACAAGGGCAAAACATTAAGAGAAAGAATCACAGGCTGTGACAAGAATGTGGCAGCATCAGGGAGACCTCTGGGGGAGGTGACCTCTGAGCTGAGGCGTGATGGATGAGGAAGAGTCAGCTTCTGAACAGACTGGGGGAGAGGTGTTGAGTGACAAGAGGCACCGAGGCCCTGACGCAGACAAATAGTTGGTGATGAACTGAGAGAAGCACAACAGGACTGGTGCATGAAGGCAGGTGGCGGGGAGGCAGGGCTGGATGGGGGCCTGGATACCATTATGCATTTGTGAAGGACTTGCGTTTACATGTAACAGCTGAATCCAAGATTTAGGGAGCATCCCTCCAGCAATGTCAGAGGGGCTGAAGCTCCATCCATTTCTCCATACCACCATCTTTAGGGTGTGGCTCTTGGCCTTATACTCACAAGACCGCTGTTGGATCTCCAGTCATCAAATCTGCATTCCAGCACAGAAAGGTAGAGATAGGAGAGAGGGAGACCAAGGAGAAAAGGTGAGGTCTCCAGTCTCCCAGAGGTTGGGCAGGGCAGAGCAGAGGGACTGTGAACTTGGAGCATAAGCTTGGCTGCTTCAGTGCCCATGGGCAGAGCTGGGGAGCAGTACATCCAATTCTGTCACCCTCCCGGAATCCCAGCGGTGGTGGCTGTTGCTTCACTGGGGCAGCATTCTTGGCACTTGCCCTCAGTCCTGGAGTGGTGACACAAAGGTGGCCCCACATGATTTCCGCAGATAATACAGGAGTCACCCCTTGAGGACTTCTCAAAATATTGGATGGTGGGGGCCTTAGGAAGAGCCTCAGTCGTTAAGGTGGGGCAGGAGCTCCATAAGAATGTGATGCTGCAGCTGAGCATGGAAGGGACGGGAATTTGCTGCGGGGAGAAGGGAAGGGTAGTCATTCTGGAAAGGAGAACCAGCACCTACAAAGAAAGTCACGCATGACCACGGGTGGCCTGAGACTGTCAGGGGAGTCTGGTCTAGAGGGTGAGTACACAGGTCCATGGGGGAATGAGACAGGGACAGAGAATCAGGGGCTGGCTCATGGTGGGACCTCGAATGCCAGGCTAAGTAAGAGGTTTGGGTTTTGTCTCAACGGCAGCATCTCAAGGGCATCCCAGAAAGCCTGTGAACAGAGTGATGTGGCCTTGCAAGTGTTGGTGATTGGTGAGATTGCCATGCTGAGGACAGCCACCACCAGCCCGTTTCTTCCACTCATCTTCTCACGGATTGCTCAGACCCCACATGCCCAGACTGTGTCACTAGTTCGGAAAGCAGAGTGAGGAAAGTAGGAACTCCTCATCCCTGCTCATGCTGGGCCCAGGGCAAGGGCTGCCTGGGCAGCTGGCAGCTTGGCAGGGAGAACATCGTTTTCTCTGCTGTCTGCAGCCACTGCCGCTGGGCAGCCTGATTAATGACCCATGACGCCCAGGGCTCCTCACGGGTCAGTAGCTCCAACTCTGCATTGGTGGCTGCCAAGGGAACCTGCCCGGCAGCCTCCTTTCCTCCTGTGCTGGCACTTTTGGATGGACTCCAAGAAATGCTCTGATATTGCCCATCCCTGGCTCTTCTAGTCTTTCTGCCAACCATACACCCCAGCTCCTTTTCCTCCTGGCCCCAAATGTTCCTCTGCAAGAGAGATTTTGCAGATTCCCCAAGCCACAGTGTTCTGGCTTGTTCTTTATTTTATCCCCACTGGGCACACAATAAAAGTTGAAAAATGTTCCTTGAAGGCATCTTTGCCACTTCTCTCCCCTTTCTCAACCCTCTGGTCACCCTAGTATGGACTCTGTCTCATCTCTGCTTGAGTGTGTCTGCATATTCTATTTACATAAGTCCAGCATCCTTGGGGCCTGGCGTGGTGGCTCCCGTCTGTAATCCTAGCACTCTGGGAGGCCGAGGCAGGTCGATCACCTGAGCTCAGGAGTTTGAGACCAGCCTGAGCAAGAGGGAGACCCCATCTCCAAAATATAGCCGGGTGTTGTGGCGAGTGCCTGTAGTCTCAGCTACTGTGTGTGGAGGGTGAGGCAAGAGGATCGCTTGAGTCCAAGAGTTTGAGTTTGCTGTGAGCAATGTTGCCACAGCATTCTACCAAGGGTGATGAAGTAAGACTTTGTCTCAAAAAAAAAAAAAAAAAAAGTCCAGGCTCCTTCATCAGACTGATACCTCACAGGATCAAGGATCAGCCTTCTCCTTTAGAACAGTACCTTCTAAGACCCAGTTTTTCTTTTCCCTTAAAAAGATATTCCTCGAGGCCAGGGACTCTGTCTCCCCCTTGGTCTAGGAGCTTCCTGAAACAGGGGCTTTGTTTGGGGCTGTCTTAGCTGTTCTTCCCCTGTGCCCCAAACCTAGCTCCACTTTGCTCATGCCCTGAAGGGACTCTGGGACTGTAAGATGAGTATCCTGGCTTGTCTGGCTGGATGAACATGGATACAGCAGGTGTGGACTGAGCTGGGGCCAGACTTGCCAAGGCTAGGGGACGTGTAGTGAGTGGTCTGGGGCCAGGAAGCCTGGGGACTGTGAGCTTGAACTCATCTCTGGGCCACAGGTCCAGTCCCCTGGGAGGGCAATGACTTCATGTCTGAGCAGGTAGGGGCAGAGAGTATCTCCTGACCATGCCTGACTCTCATGTCTCCTGTGCCCTTTGTCTTGGGTGCCGCAGGAGGACAACCACAGCTATTATGTGTCTCGTCTGTATGGCTCCAGTGAACCCCGCAGCCGGGAACTGTGGGTGGATGTGGCTAAGGCCAACCGGAGCCATGTGAAGGTCCACAGAATACTCTCCAACACCCACCGGCAGGCTTCGGTGAGTGCCCCAGGTCCCCACAGTGCATCCCCTGGGCTAGGAGACCAAGGGCGCGCCCACCCTGCCTGGTCAGTGGTCATGGCTATGGCCCAAGGTCTGTGATCTGGGAGGTGCCTTCCAGGGGTTCTCCAGGGGCTCAGCTAGAGTAAGGGTGCCCACCTGTAGTCCTAGAGGCCTCTCCTGGATATGCTGTCCCCACTTGGTCCAGACAAGTTGGGAGCAGCAGGGTACCCGCCCCCCTGGCCTGCAGCTCAGCCCATGCTAACTCTCTCCTATCCGCTGCATCCCCTGCAGAGAGTGGTCTTGTCCTTTGATTTCCCTTTCTATGGACATCCACTGCGGCAGATCACCATAGCAACTGGAGGTAAGGCCTTGTTGGGGCCTGGGGGAGGGTTTGGAGATCTCAGCCTGAACTCAAGGGGCCTCCCTAGGGAGGCTCTTTGGAGACAGGATTGTACAGAAGGACTAGGGGGGAACCTGCATGCTCCTGCATGTGTGTGTGTGTTCCTCTGGGCCTGCATGAGTCTATGTGGCAGCCTGTGTCCCGTGTTTCTGAGTCCTTGGTGAGAGCCTGGGCTCCTGGGCCTGGCTCTGTTGCTACAAGGAGCCTGTCTTTAATTCCTGCACACTTTAGTTCTATGTCCCACTTCCTCAGGGAGGGGGAAAGCTGAGTGTTGCTTCCTCTTCCTGTCCCTTCACCCTGCAGTTTGTGCCACCCTGGAGGGATGGGGCAAACCTTTTCTGGTTTGGGGCCCTTTAGCTCCCATCAGACCCAGAGCCCACCAGGCAGGGATTGGGGCGCAGGCCCCAGGCCCACTTCCAGCTCAGTCTGCACTGCCCCTTACTACCCTCGGGGAAAAGATCCCGAGAAGCAGCTCCCTCTGGGCCATCTCCAGTGACTCCTCCATTCTGCTCTCCATCCTAGGCTTCATCTTCATGGGGGATGTGATCCATCGGATGCTCACAGCTACACAGTATGTGGCCCCGCTCATGGCCAACTTCAACCCTGGCTACTCAGATAATTCCACAGTTGCTTACTTTGACAATGGTGAGACCAGAACTCAGAACTTAGGTCACTTGGGTCCAGGGATGCCTCGGTCCAGCCTCTTTAGAGGAGCTCAAGGCCCAGAGTGGGCAAGAGTCCCACAGCCCCCATAGTAAGGCAGTCTCACCTTTCTGTGCTCAGTTTCCTCATCTGTAAGATGGGGGCAAAGTGCTTGCTTCCAAGGAAAATTCAATGAGCTAAAAAAATGAAAGGTGCTTGACTCTTGGCAAGGTTAAAAATGGATGTTGGGATTTTTATTATTCTTCATTCTTACCAGGTTGTCCTGTGAATACCACTCCACCCCAGAAGAAAAGACATCTTTCCTATCTTTCTCTCTCTCTCTCTCTCTTTTCTGGATAGAGTCTCACTCTGTCACCCTGAGTAGAGTGCCATAGCATCACTGTAGCTTGCAGCAATGTAACTCTTAAGCTTGAGCAATCCTCTTGCCTCAGCCTCCCAAGTAGCTGGGACTACAGGCACCCACCATGATTCCTGGCTCTGTTTCTCATTTTTATCTTAAGGGGTCAGGACAGGCAAGAAGGAAGGGGTGTGCTTGGGGTACAAGACAATCAAGCCTGGTGTCCAGGGGCTGTAGTAGGATCTCCCAACTCCTGTCCAGCATGAAAGCCAGGCAGGTGTTTGTGGGATGCCCAGCTCCTGTCCCCTCAAATTTGCCAACTGTCTTCCATCATCCCAAAGGGACCCCACCTGTACCAAATCCATTCTGGCCACTATTTTTGCAGGGCCCTGCTCCTTGGACTACCCTCTTGTCCAGCCAGATCTCTCTTCTCCTCAGGGACAGTGTTTGTTGTTCAATGGGACCACGTCTACCTTCAAGGCCGGGAGGACAGGGGCAGCTTCACCTTCCAGGCAGCTCTGCACCATGATGGCCGCATTGTCTTCGGCTACAAAGAGGTGAGTGGGCCTAGTGACAGAGACAGCTGGGTCTTGGAGTCCTTCTTTCATTCAGTAGATATTTGTAGAGAACTTGCAGTGTGCCAGGCACAGGTGCAAGAGATATAGCAATACTGAGATGGTGCTGGAGATACAGCAATTACTGAGATGATTGCAGGCCCTACACTCGGAGAGCTGTGAGTCTGGTTGAGGAAATAGGGATACATGCAGAATTGCCATGGTGACAAGTGCTCCTAAGTAGAGGTGCCTGGTGTTACCAGAGATACTCACAGGGTTCCTCACCTAGGTAGAAGCCAGGGAGGCTTCTCTGAGGAAAGGAGTTCAAATCTGCAGGATGAATAGCAGTTAAGGAAGCAAAGAGGAGAGTGATGTGTGTTCTGAGAGTAAAGACAGCATGTGCAAAGGGCCTGTGGCAGTGCAGAGCATAGCTGGTACAAAGCACTGAAGAAGTCAGTGTGGCTGGAAGGGAGAGAGTGAGGGGCAGGACAAGCCAGGGGCACAACAGGTCTGCCTTTGAGAAAGTTCATCCTGGCTAAGAGTGAAGAACAGATTCTTGGGAGCTCAAAGAGAGTACCCAGAGGAAACAAGGGATGGCAGCTTGGAGTTGGGGGGAGGGGCGATGGAAAGAGCTGGACAGATTTGAGAGCCACTTAGCAGGTTAATTAACATGATTTGTAGATATATTAGACAGTGAAGGGAAGAAATGAAAGAAGGGGAGGGGCCAAGTGTGAGTTTCAGGTTTCTGGCCTACAGGGAGGAGCCATCCACTGAGGTAGAGAAAAGAAGAAAATGTGTCAGGAGGTGCTGTGGGGAAGACTTGGGATTGGGATGAGGTCCCACTGGGCTTGAGATGTCTTTCAGTCGTCCAGGAGGTGATGCTGTGTCGGGGGATGGACCTGGAGGGTCTTCTAAGGGTCTTTTCCCTACTGCAGATCCCTATGTCTGTTCTGGAAATCAGCTCTTCCCAGCATCCCGTCAAAGCAGGCCTGTCAGATGCCTTCATGATTCTCAATCCATCCCCAGATGTGCCAGGTGAGTCTCCAGAGGTTCTGCAGAGACCTTGACTGGGTAGGACTTGGCCCAGATCAAACCCACACTGATAGGGGCTGTGAAGGTGGGGAGGGCCTGGGTGGCAGAGAGTCGAGTGGGAACTGGAGGAGAGAAGGAGGCACAATGAGTTCCAACTTTTCTTTGTTACAGCAGAGGGACCATTTTTCCCACCAAAATCTCCAGAGGGAGGCACTGCTCTGGTTGTTGAGGGGAAAAGGAACCAGAGCCCTTCCACCCAGCATCTGCTCCTTTTAGGAAATCTCCAAAGACACCACATTAGGGTTTTTGAGTTTCCCTAGAACATAGTCACCCCTGGGCATAAAAGGAGCATTACCGGGTATCAGGAGATAGGAACTCAGCCTCGGACTCACCATTAACTCTTTGTCATCTCTCTAGCCTTGGCTACCTCATCTGTAAAATGGAGCACTGAAATTTTAGGGGACCTCAGCTCTTTCTTTCCTGTTTCTGGCCTGGGATCCAAGCTCCTGGGGAGGCTGCAGGCATGCCACCTGCTACTTCTAGACCCCTGAAGCAGGGACTTTTTAACCTGACGCTCCTGCTGAGTTGAGTACAAGATCTACCATGAAACCTGTAGGAGCCCAGGCGGGTCTAGGGTGAAGCCCTTGTCACTCTCCCACCCACCTGTGCTCGATGGGGCCTGGGGACCTTCTGAGCCCCACCCGAGCTGTGCCAGGTTAGGTGAGAGGATGTGCTTGGGAGCCACCAAGTCACCTGCCCATAGGAGGGCAAGGCACTCCCATTCTGTGAAGTCTAGGGCTTCCAAGGCAGTGTGGTTGATTGAATTCCATCAATACTCATGTCCTGACTTCCTGCTATAGACAAGGCCACTGATTCTTGGTGCTGTTGAGATGCGATAAAGAGGAAGCTAGTGCTGCCCTCGAGGCATTCATCATCTGGGCCCAGCCTCTATCCTTAGTAGAAGTGTGAGGGAAAGGACCAGGGCTTAGCTACAAGGCTTTATCCAGCACCTTCTACGTGCAAGGTTATCAGCACAGTTTCAGGGGCTCAGCTCTGAGCTAGGAGCCTGGGTGAACTTGCCACCATGCACTGTACAAACAACTCTCTACAAGTTTCTGACCTGGCAAGTCATTTAACCTCTCTGAGTTTATTTCTTTATCTGTACATAAGAGTGACACTTTGCCTTCTATAGTTACTGTAAAAATGAATAGAAAAATGTACATAACTTGTTTGGCCTGATGTCTGGCACATCAGGTCTGTCGAGTCTTGCATTAGAATATCTTACTATGGGCCAGGCACCTGTAATTCTAGCACTTCAGCTCAGGAGTTCAAGATCAGCCTGAGCAAGAGCACAAGCCAGATCCCATCTCTACTAAAAATAGACAAATTAGCTGGATGTGAGCAGTGAGCGTCTGTATGAGGCCTGACAATTAAGTTTGTGAACTTACCACCTTGCACTGTACAAACAACTCAGAAGGTTTCATAACCTTGGTATATCCATGTCTCATAGCTGTGTTCATGTGGACATGTGGCAGTGTCTTACTGAGTGGCATTCATTATTGTTGTTGTGTTTTTGCGTGTGCCATTTAGAATGTCAGCTCTTGAATTACAGCAATGAACAAACATTAAATTTCTTGTTAAACTTGGCAAGAGTGGAAATGAAATCAGGGATATCTTAGTCTAAGTTTATGGGGTTAATTCCATGTGAAAAATGGCAGTGTACAACTAGATGAAACACTTTTCTGAGAGGAGAGAAAGTGTCACTGATGAAGAGAGGTCAGGGCAGCCAGTGACACTTAGAACGGAAAACATTGCAAAGATTCGTTGAATTGTGCATCAGAATCGTTGGCTGACTCTGAGAAGCATAGCAGACCAAATAAACACTGACAGAGAAACAGGAAAATCTTAACCGAAAACCTTGGCGTGAGAAGGGTGTGGCTCTTGCATCATGACAGTGCACCAGCTCACAGGGCCCTGTCTGGGAGGGAGTGTTTAGCCAGTAAACAAATAACCATATTGGAACAAAAGTCATTGGGGGTCAGAGCAGGTGAGTAGGAAGGATACTCACCTGCTCTGATCCCCAGTGATTTTTTTCTCTACCCAAAGATAAACAAAATACTGAAAGAAAGACATTTTGATGGCATTTAAGACATCTAGGGTAATACAATGGCAGCTGTGATGGCCATTCCAGAAAAAGAGTTCCAAAATTACTTTGAAGGGTGGATGAGGCACTGGCATCAGTGAATAGCTTCCCCAGGGGTGTACTTTGAAGGTGACTGTAGTGATACTTACCAGTGAGGTATGTAGCACTTTTTCTAGGATGTGTTCTTGAATTTATTTATTTTTTTAAAGACAGAGTTTCACTTTGTCGCCCTCAGTAGAGTGATGTGGCATCACAGCTCACAGCAACCTCCAGCTCTTGGGCTTAGGTGATTCTCTTGCCTCAGCCTCCCGAGTAGCTGGAACTACAGGCGCCTGCCACAATGCCTGGCTATTTTTTGTTGCAGTTTGGCTGGGGCTGGGTTTGAACCCGCCACCCTCGATATATGGGGCTGGTGTCCTACTCACTGAGCCACAGGCGCCGCCCGAGTTCTTGAATTTAATTGTCAGACATCGTAGTCCCAGCTACTCGGGAAGGTGAGGCAGGAGAATAGCTTCAGCCCAGGAGTTGAGAGCTACAGTGAGCTCTGGTCCTGCCATTGTGACCTGGTGACCGAGCCCATGCCTAGCCTAGGTGACAGAGCAAGACTGTCTCAGAAAAAATACATATAAGAATATCTTACCTTGCAGTCCTTTATGACCTGCTATTTTTTACCCAGCAGACCCCCAGGTACTGAAGCAAACAGTGCAGGCATAAGAGGTAATGTGATAATGCTGGTGTGTCACAGGTCAGAGGCCACAACCACAGCATTTTCATGTGGCTTTTGTGGCTTGGGACAAAAAAATCATGTGCTATAGTGGCGGAGTTTCCCAAACTTTGCTCATTTGCACATCCTCCTTTGAGATTTTGCCAACTCATGAATATCTATACTATTATTTGCTAATGCTTTTCTTTCTTTATAAAATTATGTTTTTTCATGAATAAATGTATCAGGTCTAAAATTTAACAAATATGAAAGGTTGGGCAGAAAGATTAGGTTTTTCTCCTGTTTCCTTGTCCCCCAGTTCCCTTCCCGGGAGGCAGCCAGGGCTACCAGGTTCTTTTCAGAGCTACAAGCCTCCATGTGAGTACGGGGCTGTCCACGTGACATATGTTTAACACAAGTGGGTGGCATGTGCTGTCATATGCTGTCCAGTCTTCTGCACTTGAAGGAAGTACCTGTCATTTTGTATCCACACACCATGAGCTGCCAGATTCTTTCTAACAGCTTCATGAAAGCCCATTCCCTGGATGTACTTTAACGTAACCTGTGCCCTAGGGGTAGACGTTTCAGTTACTTCTAATCTTTTGCTCTGATAACTAATGCTGCAGTAGGTATTTTTATGTCCCTGGGTGAGTATTTCAACTCAGTAAATGAATCACTGGGTCTATGGACAGGGGCATTTATTATTTGGGGGGGGTATAAGTGTATGGGATACAAGTGTTATTTCATCACATGCACAAATTGCTTAGTAGTGAAGTCAGGGCTCCTCGGGTACCTGAGTCTTCACTGTCCGTCTTTCCATACTCTGTGTCCATTTGTACAGTAGTTACCACTCATAAGGAGAAGTGAACTGCCAGTTCCAGCTGTGGAGGGGTGACACTCAAAGGACAAGGGGTCGGTGAATGGGGCCTGGTTCATTCCCAGCAGGCCAGGCGTTCTTTACCCTCTTCAGAAATTCACCAGCCCTTTCTTCCCTTACCTTCTTATCATCTTCCCTTCTGTTACCCTTGGCTTCCTGACATCTGCCTGCTCCCAGCATTCCTTGCTTGGGACACACAGCAAGTGAGAGTGGTAGGCATGCTCACTCGTGGGGAGTGTAAAGTGCCAGAATCTCCATACAACATGGATGGAACTGGAGGCCATTATCATGAGGGAAACAGGTCAGATCCAGAAAGACAGCGGGTGTAGACTTGGTCCCATAAACGCATCCTCTCGGTGGGACCAGCTGCAGTTCACCCTCCCCACAGCGCTGTGTGATGCTGAGGGGGTGGCAGAAGACAGGAAATTGGAGTAGAGGGGCATCTGATTTGCATTGGCTTCTGGAAAGGGGTTTTGTGGTCAAGTTTTTTCTGCTTCCACTTGGGACTACTTCAGTCCTCAGCACAATGAGGGTGGTCCTGGCCTGTGGTTCTGGGAGTACATGGAATCTCCCCTCCTGGTTAGCAGTTGGGTTGACTCTGGCCTCAATCTGTCCCTGGGCGAGTTGACTGGCCTGCTGCAGAAATGAGGCCTGCACCCCAGCCTCCCTTCCTTTCTCTCCTCCCTCTTCAGGGCCTGATGTCCTCTGCTTCCTCTCCTCTGCACCAGATGCCTCCACGTGAGGACCTCCTGCCCCAGTGACCTTAGAAAGTAAAGCGCAGGACAGAGCCTGTTAGACAGCAGGCGGTCACTCCACACATGTGAATGTCCCTCCCTCCTTCCCTTATTCCAACATGCCTTGAACTCTTCTGCCAGTTCCTTATACTCATGTTGCTACACAGCCAGGAAGTGTTGTTTAGCCAGTAGACTATTTTCCTGTCTTTGCTGTGTGTGTATACGGACAGTCTTTGCACTTGCACACAAGAGGTAACAACAGAAAACTCTTCCTTAAGCTCAAATGTATGTCTTCCCTTGCTGAAGCACAGGGCCCTGTGGACATCACATTATCCTTTAAGGCCCAATTCCCACCCTAGACATTGGCTAACAGTCAGCTGGTACACCCTTGATGGTTATGTCAGTTGTCAAAATATTGAAATACGTCCATTCTTTTTTTTCTCTCTTTAATACTTCCATTCTTGTTGAACAGCTGCTGGTGCCCTGAGTACCTCCCAGCACCTTACTTGCCCTGTCCTGAACTGACCCCCCCAACTCCCAATGCTCTCTCAAGTGGGCAGAATGGGCTCTACCCAGCTCTGTGGCTCCAGTCAGCATCTGCTGTGGCTGGCTGTAATGTCTGTGCTGAGCTGGTTGTTAAATAGTCTTGGGTCACCCTAATTGTATTAGTTAGCTATTGCTGCATAACAAATTGCTCCAAAATTTAGTGGTTTAAAAACCACAACATCTTATTTCAGAGTTTCTGTGCATCAGGAAGCAAACTTGATTTAACTGGGTCCTCTAGTTCAAGTCTGTCACAGGTTGCCGTCAAAGTGTTAGCCAAGGTTACAGTTACCACAGTGATCAAGGTTAGGGGGATCCACTTCAGGAGCTCTGATGCAATTTGGCAGGATTCAGTTCCTCGAGAAAGCCTCCCTTGGCCCCATGCCTGGTTAGCCTCCCCATAGGACAGCTCAAAACATGGCAGCCGGCTTCTGTGAGAGAAGGCAAGTAAGTCAGCAATAGAAGACAAGTAAGATGCAAACCAGGGGCTTTTTGTAACCTGATTTGACAAGCAACATTCTATCATTTTTGTCATATTCTGCTGGTTAGAAGCAGGTCACTAGGTCCACCCTATACTTGGGGTCAAGATTACAACAGAGCATAAATATAAGCAGGCCTTTATTTATTTGTTTGTTTATCTATTTATTTTGGAGACAAAGTCTTACTCTTATTGCTCTGGGCTAGAATGCCATGGCTTTAGCCTAGATCACAGCAACCTCAGCTCCTGGGTTCAAGGGATCCTCCTGCCTCAGCCTCCAGAGTAGCTGGAACTACAGGCCTGCATCAATGTCCAGCTAATTTTTCTTTCTTTCTTTCTTTCTTTTTTTTTTTTTTGTAGAGATGGAGTCTCACTTTATCACCCTCGGTAGAGTGCTGTGGTATCATACTGCTCAAAGCAACCTCCAACTCCTGTGCTTAGGCAATTCTCTTGCTTCAGCCTCCCATGTAGCTGGGACTACAGGTGCCTGCCACAATGCCCGGCTATTTTTTTGTTGCAGTTTGGCCCGGGCCAGGTTTGAACCCACCACCCTTGATATATGGGGCCGGCACCCTACCCACTGAGCCACAGGCGCCACCTTAAATCTTTCTATTTTTGGTAGATCCTATCTCTACAATACTCCCACATTAGCCTCTGAGAGTATTAGGATTACATGCGTAAGCCTCTGTGCCCAGGCTATTTTATTTTATTTTTTTAAAGAGATGGGGTCTTGGCTAGGCGCTTGTAGCTCAGAGAGTAGGGCGCTGGCCACATACACCGAGGCTGGCGGGTTTGAACCTGACCTGGGCCTGCTAAACAACAATGAGAACTACAACCAAAAAATAGCCTGGCATTGTGGCGGGTGCCTGTAGTCCCAGCTACTTGGGAGGCTGAGGCAGGAGGATCCCTTGAACCCAGAAGCTGAGGTTGTTGAGAGACTATCTCTACCAAAAAAAAAAGAAAGAAAGATAAAAGAGCTGAGGCCTCCCTCTCCTTGAGAGAATTGCTGAAGCCCAAGAGTTTGAGGTTGCTGTGAGCTGTGATGCTAGGGCACTCTACCAAGGGCAACATAGTGATACTCTGTCTCAAAAAAAAAAAAAAAAAGAGAGAGAGAGAGAGAGATAGGTCTTACTATATTGTTCAGGCTGGACTTGAACTCCTGGGGTCAAGGGATCCTCCCACATCAGCCTCCAGAATAGGGGAAATTACAGGTGTGCACACCCACCCGGGCTCCAGCAGGCAATTTTAGAGGCCCACTGGGGGCTATTTTAGAATCTTCCTGCCATGCTAATTATAATCCTCTCCCTGAGGCACTGAGCTTTACAGAATGTCATCAGGTCTTCCCCCAATATTGTGAGTGAAGTCTGTATATCTGTCTATTTCTAAACAAGGATACATATGCTCAGAGAAGTGGAGTGACTTGCCCAAGGTCACACAGCTATGTAAGGAAGAACTCAAACCCAAATCACCTCAGATTCTGCCATTGGGCCTCTTTTAGCCTCACCCACTCCCATTCCACCCAGAAGAGTGAATCTCTTCCTCCTCAGATTGCCCAAATGCCCACAGCCCTAGGCATTCACACCCCAGGCTGTTTCTTGGGACCATTCTTGGGCTCCCCCCCCCCATTACAAGTGTATTATTGGACCCCTGGGGGCAAGGACTGGTCTGGGAATTGTGTGTCAGATCAAGCTGTTGAATGAGAGTGAATCAGTGGAAGTCAAATCCCCCAGGGGTGTCTGTGTCTGAAGCTCCTCTGCATTCTGGAATGAAAGGCTATTTTAGAGGGAGCCAGGGAGATGTGGGGAGCAGTGGAGAGGGGAAGAGGAGGAAGCTCAGCCCACCTGAAGTAACAGGGAGGCCACCCTATCCTGTGAGTCAGGAGGAGACACGAAGTCTCTGTCTGGGAAGCTGCTAGAGTGTGACTCCAGGTGCTCTTTGCTGAGGTAGTGGGTCTACTGAGTGGAAGCTGGCACCTGCCCCCCAGCCACTGCCAGCGACTCCCTGCTGCCAGTCTCCCTTTCCACTATCCCCTGTTATTCCTTGTCACTGCCAGATCTGGCTCCTTGTTGCCTACATGACTAAATCGAAATCCACAGTGTGGCATTCAAGGGCCTGCATAGCCGGGCATAGTCACCCATATAGGCTCATCCCTAGACCCTCCCTCCACTCCGTGCTCTCTGCCTGGGCAGCTCTGCTCTCTGTCTCCTAGGTTCCCTGAGCATGATAGGGACTGCCCACATCCTGTGGCATCATTCCCTTGCATAAAATGCTCCCCATTCCAACCTTTTTTACCACTTGGCAAAGTTCCAGCCAGCCAGTGGTCCACAGCATAGCTGTACTGTCTTCTTACGGAGGAATTCATAGTTTCCTGGTCTACCCTACTAACCATTTTCTGATACTTTTAATATCAAACTTATCATACTGTCTCTCTCATCTACCTTCTCCCCAACCAGCTGTGAACTCCCTGGGGGGCTCTCTGTGGCCCCAGCTCTAAGCCCAGTGGGCAGGCACTCTAAAAATGAATAATGGTTCAAGAATGTGGGTCCAGTTGCTGGGGTCAAGGTACCACTGAAGGGAGTGGACATAGGCTAGACCCTGTCCTCTGCTCTGTTGTGGTCCTACATGAGAGCAGGAGCCTGACACTGCTTGAATCTCTTTCTGTCAGAAGTTTCTAGGATGGGGGCCAGACTGGACCTTGGGAGTGTCATGGAACTCAGGAGTGTTTGAACACCTGAAATTGTATGAGCAGTACTGAGATCCAAGTGCAGTATTTTTATATCCATGCAGTTTTCTCAGATAGTATCCACGGCTATCACTGGGGTTTAAAATGGGCCACAATCTCTGCTTTATGGCTTTATGCGGCTAAGAGGGCAGATTCCTTTGGGTCTGATCAATTTATTACTGCAAGTAGGGGATTTGTTTGGATTAGGTTGAGTTGCAAATAACAGTAAACTCCAAGTAACCGTGGCTTAAAAGAAACAGAAGTTGGGTGGCTCCTGTGGCTCAAAGGAGTAAGGCGCCGGCCCCATATGCTGGAGGTGGTGGCATATGGGGTGGCGAGTTCAAACCCAGCCCCGGCC
>NW_003852413.1:24874092-24882191 GCF_000181295.1 Otolemur garnettii
TAGAGTGCTGTGGCGTCACAGCTCACAGCAACCTCCAACTCCTGGGCTTAGGTGATTCTCTTGCCTCAGCCTCCCGAGTAGCTGGGACTATAGGTGCCCACCACACCTGGCTATTTTTTGTTGCAGTTTGGCTGGGGCCAGGCTCGAACCTGCTGCCCTCGGTATATGGGGCCAGCACCCTACACCCTGAGCCACAGGCACCGCCCTGTATGAACTGTCATACAGGCTTTTGAGCAGAGTCTGTAGAGCATCTGTGATGAAAAGTCAAGTGCAATTAGCAGCATCTGTTTGCAGAGACACTGAAACATGCAAGGTAGATTAGACCTGTCTAGCCGGAGAGGCTGCCAGAGTCTACACAAGGTCCTCTATTCAATTGCTTAGAAACTATTTTATGGACAGTATAAAAGCAACTTTAGCATTGCCAGCCTCAAAACTGACAGAGATCCTGAGTTAGTAGAGTTGGTTAATGAAGATTTTATTATTAATATAAAGGGCTCCAAATTGTGGCCTGCTCCTTGTCTGATCCCAGAATAGCCTTAGATGCCCCTAACACTCTGGTCCTCTTCCTTTATCAGAACTTTCCTATCTTTCAGAGACAGACATGGGTCCAACTAGTGTCAGAGCCCGAGCCGTGCCTTAGTACCAGGCTTCAGGGAGAGGGAGGCAGGGGTCCCGGAGCTGGCAGCAGAAGGAAATGAAGGATCAGCCAAGTGGGGACATGAAGGGGAGAAGTGGATGTGGTCTCCAAATCTGGCCGATTTCAAACTCTCGCTGTCAGGGGGCTATGTGGGCCCCAGCCCCTGTTGGGGGACTTTCTCTGTGTGCCACTAGCAAGTGACACACAGAATCTGAAAGCACTTTGACTTGGCCAGCACAAAAGTGGGAATCAAGCAGTAGCAGCAGAGCTGGTGCAAAAAGAAGTCCCAGGTAGTAGTAGAAATTTTTTTTTCTGCAGTTTTTTTGGCTGGGGCTGAGTTTGAACCCACCACCTCCAGCTTATGGAGCTGGCACCCTACTCCTTTGAGCCACAGGTGCTGCCAAGTAATAGCAATTTTTTTTTTTTTTTTTGAGACAGAGCCCCAAGCTGTCGCCCTGGGTAGAGTGCTATGGCATCACAGCTCACAGCAACCTCCAACTCCTGGGCTCAAGCGAGTCTTCTGCCTCTACCTCCCAAGTAGCTGGGACCACAGGTGCCCGCCACAACGCCTGGCTATTTTTTGGTTGCAGCCGTCATTGTTATTTGGCAGGCTGGGCTGGATTCAAACCTGCCAGCTCAGGTGTATGTGGCTGGCACCTTAGCCGCTTGAGCTACAGGCGCTGAGCCCAGTAGTAGCAATTTAACAGAAAAGTTTAATTCTTTTAAACACATAGAACATACTTCAGTTTATAAGCAAATAGAACACACTTAAACTTATAAGCAGGTAGAACACATCTGAGAGGAAGGAAGGTGTGGTCTCTTCCTCGTGAATGAGAAAGGACCCCTTACAAACTTTTCCCCTTGTATTTACTCCTCAATTCCTGCCTTTGCCCTGCCTACTTCTAATGTTTGTGCATTTCCTAACTCATATTTATGGATTCCTTTCACTTAGGGTCTTGATCAAGCAGATGCTAAATTATTCCTAACAAACTTCTCCCTTGGAAAATCTCCAAGATATTAGTAGGGCATTGATTGATCTTGGAATTCTGACTAGCTTCTTTAAAAAGTTTCTATTGATCAATCCCTCTGTAGGGGTCTTAGGAGCTAAATAGTGCCTGAATTTTGAAACTTTCTAATCACAGGCCAGGCATGGTGGCTTATACCTGTAATCCTGAGTGGCCAAGGTGAGAGGATCACTTGAGCTCAGGAGTTTGAGACCAGCCTGAGTAAAAGCTAGACCCCCATCTCTAAAAAATAGCCGGGCATTGTGATGGGCGCCTGGGCTCCTGTAGTCCCAGCTACTTGGGAGGCTGAGGCAAGAGGATCACTTGAATCCAAGAGTCTGAGGTTGCTGTGAGCTATGACCCCATGACACACTACCCAGGGTGACAAAATGAGACTCTGTCTCAAAAAGAAACCCAACCAAACAACAACAACAAAAACTCTCTAATCATAATCTCGGCTAGTTCTGCTTTTGTAGTAGCCCAGAATAGTCTATCTTCCTTAACCTGCTTGTGTCTAAGCTAAGGAAAAGGTCAGTTTCCTCTTTCTCAGCAATTGCCTACTTTTCTTTGTCTTAGCAATTGTCTGCTTTTCTTTTTCTTCCTACTCTGTTCCCTGCCTGTCCCTAACACTGGCCTCTCCTGATAATGAATCCTTTAAACTTTAGAGGATCTTCTCTTTAAAGCCCTTTAAAGTTTAAAGGGATTTTTGTTGGAAGCTTTTAGTACACCTCAGGGCTCTTTCTTCCCTCTCCCCCTCCTTTCATTTTTAAGACAGAGTCTCACTATGTTGCCCCTGATAGAGTACTGTGGCATCACAGCTCACAGCAACCTCAAACTCTTGGGCTTGAGCAATTCTCTTGCCTCAACCTCCCCAGTAGCTGGGACTATAGGCACCCATCACAATGCCCAGCTATTTTTTGTTGCAGTTGTCATTGTTGTTTTAGCTGGCCCAGGCCGGATTTGAACCTGCCACCCTCTGTGTATGTGGCTGGCACCATAACCACTGTGCTTTTTTCTGCTTGGTTCTTCTTTCTCAACCCTTTTTTCCTACTTTGCTTCAACTCTGAGAAGGAATCTCCTGCCTCCCCTTCTGACCTGACCTGAAAGCTCCTTGGGTAGGATCCCCTGGTGAGACTTGATTCATGATTGTTGAATGAATAATTAAATGAGCAAAGGAATGAATGAATGAATGAATGAATGAAGACCCCCCACACACACAAACTATCTTACATTTTGTATACCATAACCACTATTCTGAGAGGAAGTTAGTGGCTGGACTTTTTGGTCTCCTGACTTCTGATCAAGCCAGTGCTTTCTGACTGTAGTCTGGTATGGACACAAAACCGCAGGGGTGGCACCTGTGGCTCAGTGGATAGGGTGCCGGCCCCATATACTGAGGGTGGCGGGTTCAAACTCGGCCCCGGCCAAACTGCAGCAACAACAACAAAAATAGCCAGGTGTTGTGGTGGGTGCCTATGGTCCCAGCTACTCAGGAGGCTGAGGCAAGAGAATTGCCTAAGCCCAGGAGTTGGAGGTTGCTGTGAGCTGTATGACATCATGGCACTCTACTGAGGGTGATAAAGTGAGACTCTGTCTCTACAAAAAAGAAAAAAAGAGAAACAAAACTGGACACATATCTAGAAAAAGAATTCTTATAATTATTTAATAGAAAAAAAAAAGGAAAGAAAAATAAAACCCAGATATGTAAACCTCTCTTTTGAACCACTAATGTTTCTTGTTTAGCTGACAGGGTTTGCTGTGTCTGAACTTTAGTATTTCTGAATCTTTTGACTAGTGGAAGCAGAGATAAAGCAGAATGTCTCAAAATGCAAGAAATGTGGCTGTAGGGTAGCCCTAACTTTGGTGCAGATGGACATCATTGTCCTTGGGCAAGTACCCGGATGTTGGTGAAATTGTCCAAAAGCAAGTAACTCAGGCAGGGATATTATAAAAAAGTAAACGTATTACCAAAGCCATATACTCAAACAAGTAGGCAGTTGAAGTGAGCAAGTATTTTCAACTGGAAATGTGTGTCCACCCACCCAACCTCATCCCCTTCCTGCCACCTCTCAATCTCCCTGCCCCACTCTTAGGGCCCTGGTTGTTCCAGAGGACACCTGAAGGTCCTGGCTGCACTCATGCTTGGGGCACATCCCAGCTCTGCTCTCCAGCCTGCATGGTGGGGAGCTCATCCCTAGACCTTGGTGTGAGGTATTTAGGAGCCTCCCTGCTTTCTTTGCTGCTACTTGTGTCTCTGTCCTTGAATTCAGCTCCTTGACATGTCTGTGTCTCCATGTGCCCCACCCTGAGTCCCTTTGTCCCTCCCATTTTACCTTCCTTCCAACCAACTACCCCAGCGTGAGCTCTGCTCCACATTTTTTGGATGGAGAAATCTCAAAAGCCAGCCCTTCTCCTCCTCTGAGCTCTAACTTAGGAGGGAGTGTGGGTTGTCTTTCTGTGGCCCTTTGGGGGCTGCCCTTTTTTGAGAAAGGTCATAATCTTTGGTGGGCTAGGGAGGAAGGGTGTGTGTCCTCTGGGCTGCAGGCTGACGTTATAATGAGCTGCTGAGTTTTTTGTGACTATTTGTAACCCATTCTTTCATTGGCAATCATTTCTTTCTTTTTTTTTTAACAAGTGAGCAAAAGGCCAAAGTTTATTAAAGGATAGTACACTCCAGAGAAGGAACACATCTACATTTTCCTTTTTCTTTCTTTCTTTCTTTTTTTTTTGAGACAGTCTCAAGCTATTGCCCTTGGTAGAGTGCAGTGGCATCATAGCTCACAGCAACTCAAACTCTTTTGAGCTTAAGCGATTCTCTTGCCTCAGCCTCCCAAGTAGCTGGGACTACAGGTGCCCACCACAATGCTCAGCTATTTTTTTGTTGTTGTTGCAGTTGTCATTGTCATTTTAGCTGGCCCAGGCTGGGTTCCTTGGTATATGTGGCCGACGCCCCAACATCCACGTTTTCAAGTGGAGAAGACCATGGGTTTAGTAAGATGTTTCCCCTCTGTGCTGATTTTCCAATTCTATGTTAACTGATGTACAGGTGAAATATTCATGATTTTTCTTGGAAAGCAAGAAAACTTCCAGAATGAGATTCCTCCCATTTTCTATTCCTATAAGGCAATTTCCAGAAGTTGTCTTTGTATTTATAAAGTGTGATAGAACTGGTGTAAATTGTACTATGTTAATCAAAATAGGTCACTTGAACCTACTGTCACCTTACTCGTAGACATGCTCCCAAGATCCCTTTTTATGGCCTTGGCCATATCTCCACATAGTGGCCTTTCTACCTCTGAGATTCATTTTAGAGAGCAAATATCAGTTCAATTCTTGAAATGACAGCTTTTCAACAATTGACCTCCCTCTGGTCAATTTGTTTCTGTTATTACAGGCAAAGAATGTCCTAGTATCTTCCGCCCCTGTCTCTGCTTTGCCCTACCTAAGAGGATAAACACAACTGGGCTATGAGACATGATTGACATTTTTACCCTGGCAGTCGTTTCTTAAGGCCTTATTGAGTGCAATGCCTGCTGCTAGGGGCTGTGGCACAGTGACAAATACCATGTAGACTGTGTCCTCAGGGAGCTCACAGTCTGAGGGCAGCCAGGAAAAGTAGATATTGATGAAGCAATGTGACAAGTGACACTGGACATTGCTTAGGGGGTTGTGGAGCTCAGAGTCTCGATGCTAACTCTGCCCAAGGGTGGGGGAAGTCTTCAAGGAGATGTCCTTTGAGCTGAGCCTGGAAGGATGAGGCAGATGGGGGAAGGAAGGTTGACATTAGACTGTAGACCCCATGGCCTCAGGCAGCTTGGAAGGTGGAAGATGGGAGACCTGGAGTTTCAGATTCACTTTTTATTCCATTTTGGAGCTAAAAGGGGTAGTTTTTCAGGAGAGATGGCCCCTGAAAAACAGGGTGAGCTGTGATAGCTGCCTGGAACTTTTCCATCTTCCACATAGGTATTCTGAGGTCTCTAGGCTCATTCAGAGCCCAGGCCACCTTCTTAGAGCATTGGTGTCACACAGAGGTGCCCTGCATCACAAGAAGGCTTTGGTGCCCCCTTTTGGTACATGAATTACGAAAGGGTGCCTTTCCTTATCCCAAACTGTCACTGTCAGACCCTTCTGCATGGCAAAGGGTCTTTCTTGTATGAAATCTTGTGTGTGTGTGTGTGTGTGTGTGTGTGTGTGTGTGTCGGGGGGGGGACGAGGGGCTGCATATGCATGTACAGGGCTTTGTGGACCTTGAGCCCTTGGTTTTTTTTTTTTTTTCTGAGACAGTATTGCTTTGTCATGCCAGGTAGAGCACAGTAGCATCATCATAGCTTACTGCAACCTCAGACTCCTGGGCTCAAGCGATCCTCCTGCTTCAGCCTCCCAAGTAGCTAGTACTACAAGCGCCTGCCACAACGCCTGGCTAGTTTCTTCTGTTTTTAGTAGAGACAAGGTCTTGCTCTTGCTCAGGCTGATCTCAAACTCCTGAGCTCCAGTGATCCTCCCGCCTTGGCCTTGCAGAGTGCTGGGATTACAGGTGTGAGTGCCTGGCCTCCCTCAGCCTCTGATGGAGGGTTCTCTCCTCTTAAGAACTTCAGTAACCTGGCAGCTACCACCTGGTGTTTATGAGGCCTCCTGGGCCTCTTTGCCCTCAGTCTCAGGGTTTTTTAGGAGAAAAATGAACACACAATTGTTCAATCTTTAGGATATTGGCTTAGTTTTTTATTTTTTTTAAAAAGAGATGTAAATGTTTCCCTTTGACTCTCTTAGAAACACAAATCAGGAAACCGTAAGCAGTGTCACTAGAGATCATGACAGGCGAGAAATGATTGAACTTGTCTCCCCCTAACTCCATATTCAGGAAATCTAAGTGGGTAGCTTGGAATCCTTCACGGTGAGGGTATTTCTATCACAGAAATTGGCAAGAGCTAAAGTCAGGACTCTGCCCTTCTCTTCTAGTCCCCATCCTCTTGGCACCTTGTAGTCCCAGCTATGCAGGAGGCTGAGGTCAGGAGTTCAAGGCCACAGTGCATGAAGATGATGCCTGTGAATAGCCACTGCACTCCAGCTTGGGCAACACAGCGAAGTTCCTTCTCTCTAAAAAGAAAAGAAAAGAAAAAAAGAAAAAAGAAAAAAAGATATGAGGGCAAATAAGTTAATTCAGATCCAGGTAACCTCCGATGATGTGAGCTACACGGTAGCATGGGCAGGTCTGTCTGATGTGAGCTACACGGTGGCATGGGCAGGTCTGTCCGGGGTGTCATGAGACACTTGGGAGTCAGCACAGCCCTCCAGATAGATCAATGCCCATGCCTATGGGCCGAATGAGCCCATGAATATGGCATGTAGTGGTGCTGTGCTTTTGCATGAGTTTTCTCACTTAAACAGGTATTTTCCATTTAAGACGCTAGGTAGCATGGGTAAATTATACAGTGTTATACAAAATTGTATCAGTCCTTGGGTTAAACTGAGTGCGCCGCAGTTTCCTCTCTCCTGAATGAATGTCAGGACACCTTTACTTTTTAACTCCCCTGCAGCTTTCAACCTGATATATCTAAGTCTCTGAGGCTGTGGCCCAACACTCTACTCATAAAGCCCACACCTGGGTGGTACTCACCTGGGGCACCTAGCAAGACCACCTGGACCTCTCATCCTACCAACTCTCTCCAACTGTTTTCCTGAGAAGCAGCAAGTTCCCTGATCTGCCTGGGAGGGAAAGAAGTGGGAGACAAGCAGGAGGCAGGAGGAGGGCTGGGCCTTACTGCCAACCTTCCAGCTCCAATGTTTCAGTCAGGGAGAGAGGGTGCCTCAGGGCTGCAGCAGTCGTCCTCCCGGGCAGAAGAGGAAGGCTGAGGCCAAAGTCCTCCCACTGCCTTGCCCCTCCTAGTGAGAACCAGTAGGTATGTGTGTGTAGGTGGGGGGAGATTCTGAGATAAGTGCTCTAGCAGCCCTGGTGGGGGTGTAGGAAATTCACCCCAACCCCCATTGGCCACCTGAGCACTGAGGTCTCCCACTTCTCAAGTTACCTCCCTCTTCAGTGGGAAGGAAAGCAAGAAAAATTATCTGGAGCAGAAAGACACAGGGGGGAGCCAGGTTGGGATGGGAGCAGCACAGGAAGCAGAGCCAACAGCCTGGTCCCTGGGTGCTAGCGGAGGGCAAGGAGAGGCCATCAGGGTGAAGGACAAAGGTGGCAATGAGACTGGGAGGATGAAGGTGGGGGCACCAGGGAGTCCTTATGGCCTGCCAGCACTGTGGCTGGCTGCCTCTGTGGGGTCTCCACTCTGCCCACAGCATCCTCCACAGTAGGGGGGAGCTTAGGGACCCACTGGAGATTTTCTGACAAGAAATATGCATCGGCTCGGCGCCTGTGGCTCAAGTGGCTAAGGCGCCAGCCACATACACCTAAAGTGGCGGGTTCGAATCCAGCCTGGAACCGCCAAACAACAATAATGGCTGCAACC
>NW_003852413.1:24882333-24900459 GCF_000181295.1 Otolemur garnettii
AAAAAAAAAAAAAGAAATATGCATCCTAGAGGGGGGAGGGGCTGAGACAGGGGGATTGAAAAGAAATGTGCCATCCTTGGAGCATGGTCTGAGGGAAGAAGAGAGGATGAAAATGCCCTAGAGCAGTGATTTTCAACCAGTGTGCTGCAAAAATTTTTCAAGGTCATTAATTAAATTATTTTTGAAAGATGTTCATAGCACAGTAAGCATAATCTTTTTTTTTTTTTTTTACTTTTTTTGGATCAATGTGATTTAAGTGTGCTGTGGAAGTTTTAACTATAGGGTCAAGTGTGTCACGAGATAAAAAAGGTTGAAAAACACTGGGTTAAAATCTCAGCCATAAGAAAAAGTTGAGAGGAAAGACAGGTTCACGTGCTTCACGTGGTTCCTTGGACCACATGCTTTATGCACGTACGCTGTCTTCCTTGATTCTTAGGACAGCCGAAGTGTAGCATAACCAACTCCATTTCTGGATGTGGCTTGCTGAGCTTACGGTCACACAAGTGAGAAGGGCAGAGCCTGTCCACGGTCACCCTAAGCCTTGCCTTCCTGTTGCCTCCCTGTGTGGCCGCCTTCCTGGTACAGGGCCTCTTGTTCCCCATGGTCTCGTCACTCAGCCCAGAGTGGTGCCTCACCTGTGGGTAAGAGCTAGACCCTCCTAGCTGCATCATGGGAGTGGGCAGAGCCAGCATTTCAGGCACAGGGAACAGGACTGCAGCTTCCTGTTTAGATCCAGGGGACCTTTGCCAGCAATAGTTTTCTTTTCCTTGCATGGGTCGTTGTTCACAGTTTCAGATGTTTCAGGTGCCCCTCCCCCGGTTACCCTGCAGCAGGCCAGTGTGGTGTGGTGAGAGGAGAGCACACTCCAGTGCCAGACCAGCTGGGGTGCGGTCTGGGGTTAAGTAGGAGGGAGCAAGTCCAAGATCGAGGCTAAATGATGCAGTTCAGCTAAGATACTCTGTTAAACGTTTTCTAGATTCCTCCTACAGAAGGGGGTATGGGGGAGGGGCACCCAGCAGTTGCATAGGATACCCACCCTCTCATGGATGTCCCTGCCCAGCTCTGCTGTCATTTTGGGCTTCTAGTGACAAAAATTCAACTGAAACTAACTTAAACATAAATCGGGGTGGGGGGGTACATTGAGAGATACTAAAATAGTCCCAGAACCAAAATAAGAGCTAAGCAACTGGAAAGATGGGGACCTGGTCCTTGCACTCCAGGGTCTGGAACACCACCAATATTTCCTGTTTCTGTCCATGGGGTGGCTTCATTCTTTGGCTTTCCTGGATGTGTGGCCATTCATGGATTCTGAGCTTACATCTTAGCTCATTACCAGAGAGCAAGTCCCAGGCAAGGTCTTTGATTGGTCTAGCTCATGCCAGATACCCAGCCCTGACCCAATCACTGTGTGGACAGGGAGGCAGAATCCTGGAAGGGTGCAGTCCACATATAGGATTGGGCTGGGGACAATTCTCCCAAATGCTGTTTCCAGAAAGAGGAGAGGGTATTGGGCAGATCAAACACAAAGTGGCCCTTTCCTCTCATGGAAACTCCTTTGCAAAGCTCAGCACCTGGCTGGCTGTTCTTTGGAGTTGCAGGAAACCAACCTGAAGTTGTGGTTTTTGGGTAGGCGTGATGGCATAGGGGGAAATATCAGAGCGTCTCCGGTTGCCATTTTAAGACAAGCCTTTTCCTTACAACTTCAGTATTTTTTATCCTGAGGGTGTTGTGGCAGGTGTTTCTGCCTTTCCGCTTCACAGACAAGAAATTGAGGCCCAGATGACTTGCCTATGATTATCCAGCAAGTCATGGGCAGAACTAGAATCAGATCCTGGGTCTCCTGCCTCTGAGGCCCTGTAGGAAGTTTCTGCAGGAACAGAGGTAGGACTCAAGCCTGGCTCCAGGCCCTGAACCCTGCTGGAGCCTCTATCCAGAAGGGAGAGGTGGGATGTGAAGGTGAGCAACGTGCCAAGGACGGCTTGTCCATCTGCAAGCATTTGCAGAGGTCTCACTGTGGGTCAGGTTCAGTGCCAGACACTCACAGTCTAACATCCTCCACCCTCCAAACAGACCCTCATGGCCACACTGTGTGCTGAGTGCCTGAGAGGAGGCACCTGGCCTGTGTGGGGGAGAGGAGGCCGCTGCTCAGGAGGTGCTGCTCACAGGAAGAGGCCCTTGAGCTGGATCTGGAAGGGGTGGAAGAATATTGTGGGTCATGGGAACCCCAGCTGTGAAGGCACGGAGGCAAGGAGAAGCACAGGATCTCCTGTGTCCCGACCCTGGGAGTAGCCAGGCCTCTGTGCTGAGTAGTTTAACCTACTGGTACCGCATGCCCTCCCTGCAGCAGCATCTTTTCAGGTAGGTGGGTTTGCTTCCTGCCCTCAGGGGCTGCACACCGCTAACCCTGCTCTACTCTGATAGGCTCCAGGTAGAGGCCTCAAAGTCCTCTAGCCATGACATGCTCCCCCTGGCAGGCTCTACCTCTGTTTCAGAATCTCGGCGAAGGACCATCTTTGAATATCACCGTGTGGAGCTGGACCCCAGCAAAATCACCAGCATGTCAGCTGTGGAGTTCACCGCATTGCCAAGTGAGTAGCGATTGTTCCCACAAAAGGGGGGGGGCATTTTACCATCCTGGAAAGAGCTTTGCCATCACGTAGTCCTAGGCCCACCACCACCCCTGAAGGAGATGGCTACCTATCTTTTCTGGGTCTCCGTGTCTCCAAAACCCTCAGGAAGGGCAATCCAGGAACTGGACTGGTCCATAATTTGTCATCATACTTTCCTAGAGGTGATGCTGGAGGCCACAGGCAGAGGGTAATGAAGGGATGTAGCAACCAGCCTCTGGGATCCACAGAGCTCTGGCCCTCTGCACCCCACTCACCTAGAGTTCAGAACAACTGGGGCCGAGGCCCCACCTGCTGCTGTAGACCCTCAGGATCAGGGTCGGATCATCTCCGGGATGCAGTTGGGATAGTGAGAGAGAGTATGGGAAGGAGGCCCTCCCCCCATCTCCATCTTGGTCTTTTTAAGAGGATTTTAACCCTCTCCCATCTCATGGGGCCTCCCAGCCTCCCCTTGAAGCTGGGGCCTGCTCCTGCCTCTGTGGCTAGGACACTTTGCAGGTCATAGCCTCACCCCCAACTCAGTTGCCCTCCATTGAAGTACTGTCCTCCAGTACTTCCTCAAGGACAGGCAAGAGCACTTCAAACCCTAGGACATGGACAAAACTGCATTTAAGAGCAAGGACTTCCAAGGGCAGGCCTAACTGCTCAGGCAGAAGCAGTGAAGTGTTCTGGGAATGCATTTCTGGGACACTGTACATTTAAGGCACTTCCTACCTCTCCAGTGAGTTTTGAGAGCATTTAATAGCATTTGAGACATCTGAAATGTAGATGAGAAAGAAAGGTCAGAAGTATTATGAATCCCCCATAAGGCGTCCATGGGTTTTCTGTGGCCAGCTTGGCCAGAGCCTTTTAAGAGGCCCCCAGAGTCAGTAGGAATGCTAAGGCCAGGGATCCCATGTGGGTGCCGTGTGGGTGCAACTGGTGGTAGAGGGGCAGTGCTCTCAAGCCTATGATCTGAGCCCGCTGGGAGGCCAGTTAGCTTTGTCCTGAGAGAGCCCCCTGCATCTCTGCTTCTCCCTTACCATTTGTGTGCTGGGATGACTTATCCAAGTTCCTTCCAGAGGGTGGGTGGCTTATCTCTAAGCCTTCATACTCTGAGACTATCCCTTTGGCCCCTCTTATAGGAGAAAACCAAGAAAAGATGGCCTGCGGTGAGGGTGGGAGCTGGGGCAGAGGGAACCCACAGTGGGACCTCAAGGCCAAGAGCTCTGGCTCTGCGCTCAGACAGCCCTTGGTTCAAACCTAGGTCTGAAGAGTATCTCTATAGCAGTTCAACATACCACATGCCGGGCACCGTTACAGATCCCTGGACACACAGGGAACAAAACAGCCAGAGAGTTCACCTTCTTGCTCAGTGAAGTCCCTGCTTATTTCCTGCATGTGGCTTCCCATTCATTTTCCAAGGGCCCTCAGCGCCATGGCAAACAAATGGACACAATGCCACCAGCCACCAGTGCCTCCCAGACTGACTGAAGGTGGCCATACTGTGCCCACATAGCCTCTCTCCTACTCACCAAGGGCCGGTCCGATCTTGTGGGGTCTCCATGTAATGCAAATTGGCTCCCTAATTAACAGATTGTGGTACAGGGACATGAAAACTCACATCATGAAGAAATGCATGTGATAGTATTCATCGAATGAGTGGCCTTTTTTTGTGGTTCCTTGTCACTTGCTGTCAAGGTGTTCTGTTGAGCTGCTTGTTGAGATGAGCCCTTCAATTGCACATAGGTATTCTAGGTGAGTGCCTGTGTCCCTTTGTAATAAAATGCATGAGCTTTGTGACAACTGCTTGCCTCTGAGAGTCTTCTGGTTCACTTACTCAAGTAGCAGTGAATTGCAAGCGAATAGCTCTTAAATCCAGTCCCCACGCCTCCTGCTCTCACTGCTCATCTGCAATGGGGTCATGCTAATGCTGTACCCTTCGGGCTCTGCACAGGGACCCCTCTGCCTGGTCTCCACCTCCTCTGGGAGAGCTCCATCTCTTCTTTTTTTCAGTTTCTACACAAATGTCCTCTCCTTGAAGAGGCCTTCCTTATCATCCCTGAATAAAACCAAGCCCTACTCTCATTCTTCCTCCCTGCCCTAGTCCGCTATTCTCATGGCCCTTCTTACACAAGAAACTCTCGTGTTGATTTATGTGTCTGTTCTGTCATCAGCTCACTGGACTGCAGCCTCCACACAGGCAGCGCCTCTGTCTTTTCCTGCTTACCTGCTTACCTGCTTGCCTGTGTGTCTCTAGCACTTAGGATAATGCCTGGCCCCTGGTGGGTGCTCAAGAAATATTAGTTGGGCCAGGCATGGTGGCTCATGCCTATAATCCTAGCACTCAGGGAGGCCAAGGCGGGTGGATCACTTGAGCTCAGGAGTACGGGACCAGCCTGAGCAAGAGGGAGACTCTGTCTCTACACAAAATAGAAAAACTAGGCAAGGTGTTGTGGTAGGCACCTATAGTCCCTAGCTCAGGCATCCTCAAACTACGGCCTGTGGGCCACATGCGGCCTGCTGAGGACATTTATCCAGCCCATCAAGTGTTTTTGCCACTGCTGCCTGTCCTGCTTAGCAGCTAACTCGTCCCGGGGCCCGCAGTCCAGCCCTCCAACGGTCTGAGGGACAGTGAACTAGTCCCCTGTTTAAAAAGTTTGAGGACCCCTGCTGGAAGGCTGAGGCAAGAGGATCTCTTGAACCCAAGAGTTTGAGGTTGCTGTAAGCTATGACAACATGGCACTCTACCTAGGGTGACATAGTGAGACTCTGTCTCAAAGGAAGGGAAGGAGAAGGGGAAAGAAATGAAAGGACAGTAGAAAAGAAAAGATAAATATTTGTTGAATAAATGAATGAATGAATAAATTAGTGTAAAAGTAAGTGAATGAATACCTCACAGGTTTATTGAGAGGAATGAATAAGTCAGTGGTAATAACAAGTAGCATTTCTTGGGCACCCCTCCTAAGGCCATCACTGAGAGATCCCCTCTCTGGGTATTATTTCATTTCATCCTCACAGCAAGTCCACTAGGAAGGTGGCATCATGCTCCCTGTTTTACAAATGAGATAACCAAGGCAACAAGAGGTTAAGTAACTTCCCTAGTAGGACTTCAGTCTGGATGACTCAAGGTGATGGCACAGTCCCCACGGCAGCTCCCTTCCAAGGGGAGGTCCAGAAAGAAGGAACAGAACTGCCTGAATCTGGTTGGCCTCACAGATTGAGTGCTCAGTGTCCTCAGAGGAGGCCAGAGAGGAGCTGGAGAGAGGCCAGATGGGACTCTGATGGCAGTGAGGTCCCCCTACTACCTGTGGATGGGAGACAAACACAACATCTTTTATTTTTTTTTAGAAACTGGGTCTCACTCTGTCACCTAGGCTGGAGTGCAGTGGCACAATCATAGCTGACTGCAACCTTTAACTCCTAGGCTCGAGCAATCCTCCTGTCTTAGCCTCCTGAGTATCTGAGACTACAGGTGCCCCCCACAACACTTGGCTAATTTTGTATTTTTTATAGAGATGGGTCTCACTATATTGCCCAGGCTGATCTTGAACATCTGGCCTCAAACAGTCCTCTCACTTTAGCCTCCCAAAGTGCTAAGATGATAAGTGTGAGTCCCTGCACTTAGCCTCAGAGTATCTTTTAAAAACATAACTTCTATTGCATATATTTCAGTTATACAACATGTTATGAAATACATATGCATAGAAAAAATGTTATCATAATGAAGCTAATTAATACATCCATCATCTCATGATTACCCATTTTCTTTTGTTTTTGTAGCAAAAGCAGATGAAATCTACTCACTTAGCATCCATCCCAAACACAATACAATTTTATTAGCTATGGTCTTCCTGTCAAACATTAGATCTCTCCTAGGTATCTGCTACTTTGTAACCTCTGATGTTTAAAAAAAATCCTTCTGGACTTTGTGACTGTAGGACCTTGTGACTGTGGGACATATGCCTGGAAGTGTAATTTCCCCAACTAGATGAGATCTCTTTGTATACATGTATGTGATTATCCTGCATAGACCTCATGGCAATTCTAATTCTGTAGTTATTTTTATTTGATTAACTGCTTAGTGTCTGTCTCCCCATATGACTGTAAGCTCCAGGAAGATGGACCAGATGTCACTGCTGAATCCCCAGCCTCAGTTCAGGGCCTGGCCCCCTAGGAATGGGAGGAAGGAAAGAAGGGAGGGAGGGAGGGAAGTTAAGAAAGAAAGAAGTTAGGCTGGACTCAAGTGAGGGTTATTGACCTCAAGTGTCCCTGCTGAGTCAGGGACTCCACAGTTCTGTGAACACCCACTATTAGGGAGTGGCACCTTCAGAGCCCCTGGAGAGGTCCTGGTGCTGAGTGGTCGCTGCCTTCTCTCTTGTAGCCTGCCTGCAGCATCAGAGCTGCGACGCCTGCATGTCCTCGGACCTGACCTTCAACTGCAGCTGGTGCCATGTCCTCCAGAGGTTGGTGCCCAGGGATACCTGCTAATTCCCAGACTGTGGAGGAGGGGCAGAGGGTGGCATAGCCCAGCTCCTGGCCTCAGGTCTCACTGCCCACAGTCTGCCAGTGTGAGGGTATCTCTGGCCAGTGCCACTCTGACCCTTAGGACAAGAGTGTCTCAGAAGGGAGTTTTCCCTGAGGCTCGTGGCTGATCTGGTGTTTGTGTGTCAGGGTGTGGCCTGTGGTGATGCTAGGTTTCTGGAACACCACTTTGAGGTCCAGCTGCTATAGCTTCTTCCCCCCACCCAGGGAGGGTTGGTTCATCCTAGAATAGGGCTTGTCACAGAGTGATCCACAGCTGTGGGCATCCTATACTGAGGACTTGTATCAAACATGCAGAGTCCTGGGACCCACTCACACCCTCTGCACCAGGCTTTCCAGGAGAGAACCCAGGAAGCTGCATTTTAACATAGTGCTTCATCTGCAAACAAGTATGAAAACTGTCAGCTCAGAGAAAGGACATAATCCAGAGCCCCAGCAACCCCAGACCGTACCTCAGATCTTTCTTAGACTACGACAGCATTTCCTGAAAACCAGGGGTCTGGACACTGCAGGCATCCGTGGAAAGTTGGGGAAAGCTACAAAACTGTGTTTGCTTGGTTTTGGAAGCTCAGAAAATTCTGAGTAGGATTCAGTTTCAGGGATAAAGTTCTTAAATCTAACTCATCTCCCACTCCTTGTTCTGAAATCATTTCCTCACAGATTCAACTCAGGCTTCAAACTTTGTTCCCTGTCCAAGATAAATAAACAGTGGAAGGGAAAGAAAAAAGGATTTCTTTGGAGACTAGGGCTCTCGTGAGAGTGGGAAGCCCTGTGAACTCCAAGAGCCTTTAAGGCAATCTTGAAAATTGCAAAATTATAGCCTCTGAGTTTCCATCCAGCTGCTATGCAACTGTCAGCATTTCCTTTGCGCCTTTCCAATATTCTGGTACAGAAGTGGAAGCTCTCACCTTTATAGGCAGGCTGCCTGGCTTACAGGACATGGCTCCAGGCTGGAAGGTGACCGGGTGGTATTCCTCGGTCCTGTCAGGTGTTCTTTCCACCAGCTATGCTTTTACTCATTCTCTTGGGGGCCTCAGTTTGTTTACCATGTATAATGGGCCAGGGTCATATGATTCAGGGAGATGCGGGTAAGGAACACATCATTATTTAAGCCCTTTGAATACCAAACAACCATTTTATGAAGCATTTAGGGTCTTTCACATAAAATTAGAGAGGGCTTGGCACCTGTGGCTCAAGCAGGTAAGGCGGCAGCCACATACACCTGAGCTAGCGGGTTCGAATCCAGCCCAGGCCCACCAAACAACGACGGCTGCAAACAACAAACAGCTGGACATTGTGGCAGGCGCCTGTAGTCCCAGCTAATTTGGAGACAGAGGCAGGAGAATCGATTGAGCCTAGGAGCGGGAGGTTGCTGTGAGCTGTGATGCCACGGCACTCTACCTAGGGCAATAGCTTGAGACTCTGTCTCAAAAAAAAAAAAAAAAAATTAGAGAGCCCAGAGAAAAATATACAGGGTAGAGTCCAGGTTGGTTCTTTTGGAGTGAAGCTTTGCAGAGTGATCTCCAGACTGTGAGGCGCTAAGAATCACCTGGAAGGCTTGTGAAAATGCAGATTCTTGGGCCCTGCACCAACTCACTAAATATAATCCTCTGGGACCATGATCCCAGGAATCTGATTTTTGAAGTGGTCCATCTTGTGCACTTTCAAATTTGAGAACCACTGTCTCAGTGATAGGGAGATGACCTCAGATGAGCCCTGAGATTTTGGGGCTGGCTGCCACTGCATGACTCAGCCTCCAATAAGAGCTGAGCCATGAGAACTGCAAAATGGGTCAGATGAAAGCAAAACCCTTGCACTGACACAACTCCCATCAGATGCACACTCCCAAACTCAGAGACCATGGCAGTTTAATGAGGGCTAGGCCTGCCTCAACATTAAGAGGTTGGTCAGGTTGGGGGAAGGGCAAGCCCTCTGGTTGAGGGCTCTGCCCTTTTTGTGGTTATGTCAGCAAAGAGAAACAGAGCACAGCACAGAGAAACCCCATCAGAGTACAAGACTGATGTGGGCTGGAAACCCATCCCATCCCTAGATGCCCCAAGGGCCTGAGCTCACTCTACAGCATGCCCCTCCTTGCTGGTTTTCTGGAGCTTCAGCTCCAACTGAGAGCTGACCCCAAGTCCTCAAAAAGCCAGAGGGCGAGGGCTGGTGCATTGGGGCCAGATCACATGGTCTCTCCCACCAACATCTGCCGTCAATCACCACGTGGCTCTCTCTTCTCCTCCCCTCCACATACTTGGCCTTCCTTAGCCTCCCAGGATATGCCCTCCCTTCTCTGGAGCCAGATCTAATTCAGACAGTTTCACCTACAATGACAGCTGTCTTCCCTTCATCCTACCTTGCTCCACCCCCATGGCCCACTCTGGAGCCTAAGGGTAACTAAGGCTCAGGCTGACCAAGCTCTCCGAGACCACTAGACAGGTGTCTTGACCTTGCTGGTGCAGAGCTAACTTGCCAAGAATTCTTTCTCAGCACCAGTGGCTTGGAATGTCATTCTTCCGGTGCTGATGCCTCTGAGCTGGAGCTAGGCTTTGGTGGATTCCCCAACACCAAAGAGTGAAGAATGGAAATGTGTGCATAACGTGCGAGAACATTCTCTGGTTCATGTGCAGGCCTCACCCCTTCCCGGGGGAGTGCTCAGTATCTCAATGTATAATTAACTTCACAATTAGGTTAGGAAATAGGGGTCATAATCCTTGCCTTTTTGGTGAGGGTCCTGTGCAATGGTATTTAGGAGGTGTTCAATAAATGACCATTTCTCATGCACTTCTTTGAAGCTGGGTTGGTTGGCTCAAGGCTTAGATAGTGGTGATCTTAGATCTTCACCCAAGGTTCAATCCTGGAAAGACTCAGTTACCTCTTATCAGTGTCTGGGAATATCAAAGAGAAAAACAAAAAAGAAGCAATGAGAATCAGTCAGCTTGGTCTAAAAGAAATTTTAGTTCCCAGCCTCCAACAGCCCCACCCAAATCCTCCATTCCCCAAAGTAGGGGGACCCAAGAGAAGGAGAATGTGGATGCCTCCAATAGGCCATCCCAGTTGCAGGAGGAACCCACAGAGGGATCTTTAAAAGGAAAGGCTGGCGGTCCTTGGAAAGCCTCAGCCCTTGCCTCCCCAGGCCTTGGGCAATTGCTGGTACAGAGCTAACTTGCCAAGAATTCTTTCTCAGCACCAATGGCTTGAAATGTCATTCTTTTAGTGCTGATGCCTCTGAGCTGGAGCCAGGCTTTGATGGATTCCCCAGCACCAAAGAGTGAAGGATGGAAATGTGTGCATAATGTGCGAGAACATTCTCTGGTTCATGTGCAGGCCCCACCCCTTCCTGGGGGGAGTTCTCAGTGTCCTCTCTGGAGACCTTTTCCAACCAGTTCTTAATCTCTCCCAGCCTCTGCCTTGAATGATTGCACATGGCATCTGCTAACACCTAACCTTTGGCCCAGACTCTCCTTCCCAAGTTTAGGCCCCCCAACAATGATGGGGATGGCAGGCACAGTGGCTCATGCCTGTAATTCTAGCACTCTGGGAGGCCAATGTGGGTAGAATGCCTGAGCTCAGCCTGTGCAAGAGTGAGACCCATCTCTACTAAAAATAGAAAAACTAGCTGGGTATCATGGTGGGTGCCTGTAGTCCCTGATACTCGGGAGGCTGAAGCAAGAGGATCTCTTGAGCCCAAAAGTTTGAGGTTGCTGTGAGCTATGATGATGCCATGGCACTCTATCGAGGGTGAAAAAGTGAGACTCTGTTTCCAAAAACCCCAAAAAATATAACAGGGAGATCTGTGATTGAGCCAGCCTTTCTCCAGATGAAAATGTGTGAAAATGTCCTGGGTTCTCAGTAATCTCATAGCAACACAGAGTCAAGGGAATCTTCAAGATCATTAGAAGTCACACAGTTCTGCTGGTCCCTACCCACACACATGGGCAGATTCAGCCTTGGTCCTGGGAGCTGGCTCTGGAAGGTGGGGATGCCCCAAATACCTTCCCCTCCTTCTAGGGGAAGGCACAGAGGAGGCCAGTAGGGCTGACTCCTGTCCTACAACTTCCTGAGGTCAAGACACCTATCTAGTGGTCTTGGGGAGCTTGGTTAGCCCAGCACTGGGAGCTCAGTCCCTCTACTCGTTGTCAAAACAGGGCTGTTGCCAAATGGGGGAAGTGAAAGGGGAGGACTTCTCTGTGAATCCTGTCACGTCTCTCACCTTTTGGTCCCCCTGCAGATGCTCCAGTGGCTTTGACCGCTACCGCCAGGAGTGGCTGGTATACGGCTGTGCCCAGGAGGTAAGAGGCATAAGTAATCTGCTGTAGCTCCTTTGCTAGATAAAGAGGACAGGGCGGCTACTGGCAGGCCCTTGCCCTGGCAGCTTTTCTCAAGATGTCCTTAGTTGTTGATATCTTCCCCTCCATCTGAGGTTTGTTTTCCAGACTGCTCTGAGCTACTTCAGAAGGTTTAGAGAGCTCTGTTGAGTCCCTGAGACAAGCACTTATGATGACTTGGCCTTGAGTGGGCAGCCCTCAGGAAACTCCGTTGTTCCATGCAGAGGGTACACTGGGCATGGCCTTAGCCATGCTGGATCCCCTGGGAGACTGCACTTGGTGACATTAATGAAGCACTGAGTACACTTGCTTTGGGGGGAGGCAGTCATTCTGGGAGTAAGGAGGATTGCTCCAGGCACTTCTCATTTAGAATCTCATACTGGTTTCTTCTCACTGCTAAAATTTTCCAGAGAACTGGACACTTTGATTCTGCACGGAGATCAGCCTGAGTCCCACACCTTGTCTTTTCTCCTCCCTCCCTTCCTTCCTCTCTCTGTCTCTTCTTGTAATGTGAGCACACTGCACATGCCAAGCATTCACACTGGGATGTCCTACCCTTGTTCTTACTTGATCTAACCCCCAAAGTAGGGCTCGTGCCACTTTGGAGGAAACTGGAGGGGGAAATTGGAGCTCAGAGAAGTTTAGTTACTTGGCCTGCAACTCACAGCTGGAAGGTGCTAGCCCAGCATTAAATGTCAACTCCCTAGACCCCACTGTCCCATAGTTACCATCCTCTATTTTATTAATCTGGGTCTGAGTGAGCCATGTTTTTCTGGCCTTAGAAAAAGAAATTTTGCCTAGCAGCCCACTCCTTCAGTTGGCTGTTAGTGAATGTTCAGATTTGCTTTATTTGTTCAAGATCGACATCTCAGCTCCTTCCTTGAGGAAGGATTTGAAGCAGCTGCCAGATAAATTGCCCTGAAAGATAAGACACTTTCAGGATGGGGTGGAAAGTGTGAATGCAGTAAGGGCGCAGCTCTGTCCAGGGCAGCAGTGCCGAGGTCTCTCTTGCAGGCTGAGGGCAGGACATGCGAGGACTTCCAGGATGAGGACCACTACTCAGCCTCCCCCGACAGCTCCCTCAGCCCCTTTGATGAAGATCTCACTACCACCACGCCCTCCTCCTTCGTCATCGACAGCCTGACCACGGAAGGTGAGGTCTGAGCCCATGCGCGGGGTGGGGGAGGCCATGGGGAAGAGCCTCTGCTCAGGGCACTTGCTATCCTTAACAGGGACAATCTCATGGGACAGGAATTGCCCCACCCAGGTACAGAGGAGGGGCCACCAGAAGCTCAGACAGTTTGGGTCACTTGCTGGTAAAAAGCAGAGTCCAGTTTAGGATAAGTGGACTCTACTCCTGACTCTCACTGTGCTGGCCTGCAGGAGGGCTGAGAGAATTCACTGTAGTGAGGAGAAAAATTAATATCCCAGCCCAGTGCCAAGTATTATACATAACATATCTTAGTTAATATTAACAGTAATCCTGGGGCCAGGCACGGTGGCTCATGCCTATAATCCTTGCAGCCTGGGAACCCAAGGCAGGAGGATTGCTGCAGCTCAGAAGTTCAAGACTGGCTTGAGCAAGAGTGAGACCCTGTCTCTAAAAAATAGCTGAACATTGTGGTGGACGTATGTATAACCCCAGCTACTTAGGAGGCTGAGACAAGAGGATCATTTGAGACCATAAGTTTGAGGTCACTGTGAGCTATGATGCCATGGTGCCCTATCAAGGGCGACTAAGTGAGACTCTGTCTGAAAAAAAAAAAAAAAACAAAGGTAATCTTTATAGAACCTGAGCGATCTTATCACCCCTGCAGCAGGTGTGAGCTCAGCACATGCACTGAGACGTTAGCGAAAAATGCTTGATTTTTCTATAACTTTACTTCTGACTCTTAGCCCCTACTCAGCTGGAGTGGTGAGGAATTGTACCTCAGACTGGCACTTAGCTCCCTGTTCCTGTGGCCATGTGCTGACAGGGGATCTCAGTGGTGCCACAGTGTCCTCCATCTTTGGCTTGTTGCTGATCCGCCCTGCTCCTTCAGGCCTGGCTGTCCGCAGGGGCTTCCTTGATACCGCAAGGCCTGGGTGTCTGGGTTGAAGCTGCCAAAGGTCCACTTACCTGGAAGCTCTCTGCAGGCCTCTCTGGTTTTAGGACTCTTAAATCTCTTCTCTTTCTCTGGCTATCTCTGGGAAATTCCTCTCTTACCCTTTTTTAATACTGCATCTAGGTTTGAAAGATTGAAAGGCTTATAGCTTCCCCTGAGCTTGAAAAGAATAATGGAAAGAAGGAAAGAAGAAAAAAGTTAATATGTTGTTGTTATTGTTATTATTATTTTAAGACAGACTCTCGCTTTGTCACCCTGGGTAGAGTGCCGTGGCATCACAGCTCATAGCAACCTTAAACTCTTGGGCTCAAATGATCTTCTTACATCAAGCCCCCAAGTAGGTGGGACTACTGGTGCCCACCACAATACTCAGCTATTTTTAGAGACAGGGTCTCACTCTTACTCAGGCTGGAGAAGTTAACATTTTAAAACATAATTCAGACACGAACATTTTTTAATAGATAATGAAGCAGGCTCTTAAGGTACAAAGTAGTTCCTCAGGGTTACATGAGGGATAAGTGATGAAATGTTCTTTCCACAGTGTCTCCTGCCTTTCCAAACATCACCTAGAGAACATGGACCTGGCCAGAAGGCAGTCACAGAGGGGAATGAACTAATGCCAGAAAGGACTTACATTTGGGGAGGCTGACCATGTTCCCTGTAGGGTGCTAAAGCAACACACAGTTTAATATTGAGTCCTCCTGCATGTTGATACTATTATGTCTCTACTTTATAGAGGAGGCACTAAGGCCTAGCGAGGCTGATGACTTGCCCAGGGTCACACAGCCAGGAAGAGCTAAGACTCAGGTCTCTCATCTCTTATCTCAGGCTGGGCATGGTGGCTCACGCCTATAATCCTAGCACTCTGGGAGGCAGAGGCAGGTGGATTGCTTGAGCTTACAGGTTTGAGACCAGCCTCAGCCAGAGCGAGACCTCGTATCTAAAAATAGCCAGGCTTATGGCAGGTACCTGTAGTCCCAGCTACTAGGAGGCTGGGGCAAGAGAATTGCGTGAGCCCAAGAATTTGAGGTTGCTATGAGCTAGGATGCCACAGCACTTTACCAAGGGCGGCAAAGTGAGACTCTGTTTCAAAAGGACTCAGGTCTCATCTGACTCCAAAAGCAGTAATCTTCCCCCTTGACCCCACTGCTTTTCTTAGTGCTGAATGAAATGGAAAAAGGTCTGTGTGGATTTGGGGGCAGGGAAAAATAGCAAAGGGTGAGCAAGCGAGGCAGGTTCCCACGGCTCCCGTTACTCTGAAGTTAGCGGGGAATAACAAGGAGCTGGTTAAGACTCAGGTACTGAGAGCAAAGCACATACTGGTGCTGCAGGGGGTTAATTAAAAAGAGGCAGAGAGTAACCTTGCCCTTGGGGAGTTAACAACCAAGTTCATGGGTGACCTTCCAGTCAAAGGAAACTCCACTTAGAAGGAAGCATGCCCTGGTCAGTCACCCTTAGTTAACCCCTGTGCTTATTAAGGGCATGTTCTGAGCCCAGAGCTGGGCCTGGGGATGCAGACACCTCCCACTCCACTGAAAGGGTTTAGCCACAGGGTGTCAGAGGCCAGAAGGACTGCTGTGCTTGTAACTGTCATATTTAGATTTGTTTGCTCAAAGTACACAGCAAGCCAATACTCCAAACCACCAGCTCACAGCAGAGAGAGGGGTTTCTTGCAAGACCACAAACAAGGAGATAGGAGGAAACCTTAATGAGTTTGGGGATAGGGATATTTAGGGGTTTGGAGTGAGTCTGTCGAGTTCACGGACTAGCAGAAGAGTGCAGAGTGAAGCTATGGGATGGGAGATGGAGAAACTGCCTTCTCATGCTGATTTAGTTCTCTGGGGGTCGGGGTGGGGTCTTCAAACTAGTTGGCATCAGCTGTTCTGAAGTAATTCAGGACCTTATAAACATCTTAAACAATTCTTAAACAGAAGCCTGTCTATAGGAATGAGGAGGTGCAAATAATCAGTGTCTAGTGCTGCCTGACTTCCGCTTACAGCAGCCTGATTAATATTTAACCTTAGTGACACTTCTGTCCTGAATTTTTGTAACTTGTGAGGGTGGCTTCATGGTGGGCATGCAGAACTGTGTTCAAATCCTGCCTTGTAATTACTTGCTCCCCAGAGGGCCCACTTCTCCCGTGTCACTGCAGTGGTGGGCTGTCCCTACACAGAGGCAGTGAATTCTGTTGCCAATTTTATTATTTGTGTGCATCTCCTGCCAGTCCAGGGACGGGTCTCACTCCTGTTTGCTGTGTAATAATTCCCAACAGGAAACCTTAGAGTAGGTGAAGACAGTTAGGGCTCTATGTCCTTCTAGTCCTGGAGGAGGTAGCAAGGATTATCAACTTACATCAATAAGAGGGAAAAAACCAACTTTTAATGGGGACTCTCCGCACGTAGCCAACTCTCAAAGCCTCTTGGCAGAACAGGTTTTAATCAGTTTCTCACCTATGTGGCTGCAGCCTGCATGGGGAGACTTCTGGGTGCAGGGTAAGTCTCTCCTGGACCTTCTACCTCGGAGTTCAGGCTACCACGGGTCGGTGTTGTGAACAAAGGGATGCTGGCTCCAGCCAGAGGGACCTGCCAGGGCATGGCAGAGTCAGAGAGCAGCCAGGGCCATAGAGGGGTGGATTTAAGAGCTGCTTCCCACTGAGCAATCCTCCTGCCTCAGCCTCCTGAGTAGCTGGGACTACAGGAGTGCACCACATGCCTGGCTAATACGAGGTGCTTTTTATATTAGTCAGGTTTCTCCAGAGAGAAAGAACCAATAGGAAATATACGTGTATATAGACATATGAAAGGGGATTTATTAGGGGAATTAGCTCATGTAATTATGGAGGCTGAGAAGTCCCATGATAGGCCATCTGCTCTGCAAGCAAGAGCCCCTGGGATGCTGGTAACTTGCTCAGTCCCAGTCCTGAGGCCTTGAGAACCCAGGGCTGGGTATAGCACTGGTGTGAGTCATGGAGTCTCAAGACCAGAGAACCTGGGGGCCTGACGTCCAAGGGCAGGACAAGGAGAGTGTATCCCAACTTCAGGAATGAGACAGACCAATTGCCTTTCCTCTGTTTTCGTCCCTTGCTAAATGGATGGAGCCCACCCACACTGAGGATCTTCCCCACTTAAACCACACAGACTCACACGCCAGTCTCCTCTGGAAACTCCTACCAGACACACCCAAAATAAGGCTCTACCAATTCTCTAGAGATTCCTTAATGCAGTTGAGTTGACACTCAGAATTAACCATCACACTCGTTAATTTTTTAATTATTATTTAGAAATTAAATGATTACTATGATTTCAAAGTCAAATCTACAAAAGCAGGTATATTCAAAGAATTTTAGGTTCTCCTTCTCTCCTTCCACTCTATCTCCTTCTTCCCTGCAGGAAATCATTTTAAAACTTTCTTATGATTTATTCTTTCATCATCTACTTTTCAATAGTTGAAGATTTACTAGAAATGTATAGCAGAGCAGGTTTCCCTGTCCAGGCACTGGGAGAGTGCAGGTTGGGCACAGAGGGGCAGGGTAAACAATGGAAACCAAAAAGCTACAGAAACAGAGACCAAGGTCAACAGGGTGTGGAGGCCAGGACAACCACTGGTCCTCACCTCCAGGGTGAGACAAGGGAGGCACTCAACTCGGGTGAGAAAGGAGATGCAAAAAAAAAAGCAGTAATCAAGATAAGTAGTGATATAATATTTATAAAAATCAAAATTAAGGCCAGAAATCCCATGATATCAAAATTTTAAGTGTAGACAGAATGGGGCTCTCATCCCAGCCCTACAGAAGGTTTCCAGGGGTGGGATCTCTGAAGGAGGAATGATGGAGGGAAGAAGAACAAGCTTACAGGGGATAGTCATGCCTTGCCGAGGGGACAGCCACAGGCCTTGGGGTCCGGGGAGACTTGAGCAGCTTGTTCCTGCCATACCCTTGGTGCTGAGTTGTGGCAAATGACAACAGGAGGAAAGAAGACTGGAGACAAATTGTGAAGGTGCTGAGCAACTGTGAACAAAGGCAAGCCTGGTCAAGGCCTTTGGAATGACTTAGACGGTGGAGGTGGAGAGGGGAGAGGAAGTGGCGTTGAGTATAGTTGTTAAAAGTTCGCGTGCGGCTCGGTGCCTATAGCTCAACCGGCTAAGGCGCCAGCCACGTACACCTAAGGTGGCGGGTTCGAATCCCCAGCCCGGACCCGCCAAACAACAATGACGGCTGCAACCAAAAAAAAATAGCCGGGCGTTGTGGCGGGCGCCTGTGGTCCCAGCTACTTGGGAGGCGGAGGCAGGAGACTCGCTTGAGCCCAGGAGTTGGAGGTTGCTGTGAGCTGTAATGCCACGGCACTCTACCCAGGGGGACAGCTTGAGGCTCTGTCTCCAAAAAAAAAAAAAAAAAAAAAAAAAAGTTCGGGTGCTTAGAACAATAACTTTCAGTTATCTAGAGTATTCTACTGACATGGAACTCTTGCTTTCCTCTTCCCCATAAAAATCTGCACAGGAAAGAACCATAGGAAGCATGGACAGCTGGAACTTCTTTAGAAAGCC
>NW_003852413.1:24900642-24909148 GCF_000181295.1 Otolemur garnettii
CCCTTCCTCAGCTCTCCATTGCCTCTTAGAAGGATGTGCAAGGTCTTCTACTTGGCTCTCCAGCTGTCCCTCCACCCCCAGTCTCCTCCCTCACCACCCCTCTCTCACATACTCTCCACCCTCCAGCTATGATGAACTGCTGTGTGACTTTGAGCAAGTCTCCTCCCCTCTCTACGCTTTAGTTTTCTTGCCTCTAAAATGACAGCTTGGCCCAAACTTCCCCAAATTCCCACTGGGACCCAGAGTGACAAAGGCTGTGATGATTCTACTAATCATTTGTTCCTTCTGTCCTCTCTCTTTGAAGATGACACCAAGTTGAGTCCCTACGCAGAAGGAGATGGTGAGTACAGAACTGCCTATCCCTCATCAGACCCACTTCCTTGTAAGCCCACCCCAGAGGAGGGTGCCGTGGTGGCCTGGCCTCTTTTTGTAGGGGAGGAAAGGCAGCAACTACACCCTGAGCTTCCCAGACTCCCTGCTGGGTGGGAAGGCCCTGGGGCTTCTGGGTACAGATCCTCTAGATTAAAGGAACTTGACTGCGGGAACAGGACTCCTGCCAGCTGTGAACCTCCTGTGGTTCTTTTCTTGGCTTTTGAATATTCACTCAATGAAAGGCATGAGAGGAGGGGGAAGAGCAGAGCCAGGGCAGAGAGGAGGTGGGCCCTCTTGGGGAGGAGTCACATCCCCTCATTCCCTGGGCTGTAGGATGAGAGGGCTAGAGAGTAGCTTCTCTCCCGTTGCTTCCTTCCATTCCCAACCTGGGTTGGCAGAGAGGACACGAAAGTTGCCCACTACAATTTTTGCAGGAGGTGGGATCCCCTCCAACCTCCAGAATTACCTAGAAGGACAATCTCCTCTGACAATGTGAGGGCCCCCACTGCCCCTGTCCTTTGCCCACAGCCAGCTCAGACTCTTGCTGCAACCCCTGATGGAAATGAGTTTCGATCCCAGGGGCTGGAGAGTGGCCTTCAGGTGTGGGGAGGTTATTAATGTAGCACAGTTTGATTTCAGCTCCCAGCAGAGGGGGAGCCACTGCTCCCTATAGGCAGCAAGAGTGTGTGAGTGTGTGTGTGTGTGTGTGTGTGTGTTCTGTGAGGGGCAGCCAGGACACACCCCTCCTCAGCCTGCACGGAGTACTTGTCAGTCCAAGCCTCTGCAGGTTGCAGTGATTGCCAGTTGGGGAGGCTAGCTTGTGGCATTTCAGCCCTCCTTCCTATCAGCAGATAGAGGCACTAGCCATGTACTGGAGAGCCCCACGATGGTCCCATTCTGGGTTTTTTCTGCTTACAGAGTTCTAAACAAAGAAAAGAGGAAAATGATTTTGAATGCATGCAACATCCTATTAAAGATCCACCACCCACTAGCTATGTAAAAAGTATTCAATTTTTTTTTTTTTTTTTAAGAGAAGGGTTTCACTCTGTCACCCAGGCTGCTGGAGTGCAGTGGTATAATCATAGCTCACTGTAACAGCTCACCAAACTTCTGGGCCCAGTGATCCTCCCACCTCAGCCTCCCAAATAGCTGGAACTACAGGCAAATGCTATCATAACACAGCTATTTTTAAAACTTTTTGTAGAGATGTGGTCTTGAACTCCTGGCCTCAAGCAATCCTCCCAGCTTAGCCTCCCAAAGCCACTGAGATTGTGGGCATGAGCCACTGTGCTCTGCTGAATTCATATTTCTGTTGTTGACCCGCTCATCTGGTTCTCTACCTCATTATCCCCACATTCCTTTAGGGTATGGTAAAGAAGCAAACCGCCACCCAGATAATGTCAAGGAACTAGGCTTCTTAGTGGCTGGCACTGAATCTGTGTGTCCATGGGCAAATCACTTTACCTCTCTGTATTTCCATTACCTCAGTTATATAAGAAAGGACTAGAGGAGCTTCCAGCTCAACAGTCTGTGGAAAATCCTCCATCTCCTCCTTGGAATGTATCTTAAATGCTTGGGATGTTCTCAGAGAACACCTGCTGGCTTATTAGCTTCCAGAGGACCTTGTTCATTCAGTTTTTTTTTTCTTTTCAGTTTTTAGCCAGGGCTGGGTTTGAACCCGCCACCTCCAGCATATGGGGCCTGCGCCCTACTCCTTTGAGCCACAGGCACCGCCCCATTCCATAGACTTTTATGGTGCTCCTACGACAGCTTCACCATTTTTTCTAAGTACCAAGGTCACAGAGATAAATAAGACACCATCTCTACCCTCTAGGAAGTCACACTCTGGTAGCAGTGACTAGAAAAAAAATGGTCATTTGCTATTATAATAGCTAATACTTAATTAAGGTCATCTAAGATGCCAGTCATTGTCCTTAGTACTTGACACGAATTATCTCATTTTAGCTCTCACTTCTACAGGAGTGATATGAAGACACAGAGAGGTTAAATAATTTACCCAAGTTCACACAGCTTGTAAGTGGCAGAGTATAGATTTTGAACCAGGCAGGCAGAGTCCACATCCCAAACTTTTTTTTTTGAGACAGAGCCTCAAGCTGTCATCCTGGGTAGAGTGCTGTGACATCACAGCTCACAGCAACCTCCAACTCCTGGGCTCAAGCAAGTCTCCTGCCTCAGCCTCCCAAGTAGCTGGGACCACAGGTGCCTGCCACAATGCCCGGCTATTTTGTTGGTTGCAGCCTTCCTTGTTGTTTGGCAGGCCCGGGCTGGATTTGAACCCGCCACCTTAGGTATATGTGGCTGGCGCCTTAGCCATTTGAGCCACAGGCGCCAAGCCCACATCCCAAACTTTTAACCATCACCCGCCCCTTGTGAATTTCTTGATAGCATTTTTGTGGCACAGGTATCAGAGATAACTGCCTTTATGATCATTATTGGATGTGGGGCAATTTTTAAGTGACTTTGGAACATCCTGAATGGTGCCTGGAGCAACGTTAATGCCATACACATAATGGTTCCAACACTTCCTGCCCCACCTTGTCATGTATTAATATTTGATAAGCAGGCCCAAAGACTCTGTCAGCTTTCATCTCAGGGATTTTGTCAGAAGCCAAATCTCTGTGGCCCACCCTTCCATGCTGCCCTGCAGCCTATCACTGCCCTAATGGTCTCTCCACAGGCCTTCAGAACAACCTGTCCCCCAACACAAAGGGTGTCCCCATGCACCTGGGCACCATTGTGGGCATCGTGCTGGCAGTCCTCCTCGTGGCGGCCATCATCCTGGCTGGGATTTACATCAGTGGCCACCCTACCTCCAACGCCGCCCTCTTCTTCATTGAGGTCAGTGTAGCATTTGGCCAGAGGCCTGCTGTCTGTTTCTGCTTCCGTGTTTCCAGGGCCATTTAATATCTGCCTCTCCCATCTCACGCCTCACCTGCCACACAGCTGAGAAGACTTCATCGATTGACTTATCGTGGCTCACCTCAAAGTGGCTGGTGCCCCTTAAGCACCTGAGAACTCACTTGGCCCTGCTGTCTTTGGGGAGCAGCCCATCTGCTTTTGTTCCCACATTTGAGAAATCAGAAAAGTCCCCAGAGGAAAGAAAGAAGGCCAGACATGCCACACAAGGCTCATTTAGTGGCTGTGCAGCCAGTCCTCAACGACTTATGGTCTCTCATGCCCAAATTCTAGGCTCTATACTTATTCAAAGCCACAGTGGAACCAAGGTCTTGGCTGCTTTTGCCTGCTGGTATGGGGTTTTAGATTGAAACTGCCAAGCCAAAACCATAACAGGGACTGCCCTCTCTGGGGCTTTATGAGGATGCTGCAGTTCTGAACGTCTCTGAATGCTGCAGAACCAGCCTGATGTGCAGCACAGGATGTGGGACAGAGGGCTCAGCCCCTTCACTTGGCCACACATGGCTCAGCAGCTCTTGCTACCTGCCTCTGCTTTTGGTTTTTTGCCAGGGTGCAGTGGCACCCCTATGACTACTCAGTCAGGCCCCACTTTGTTTAGACAAACCCCTGTTTCTTATCAGTTGTAGCCAGTCATTCTGAAGGCTTAGCTTACCTGGGTGACACCTGGGAACTGCAGATCCCTACACTACAGGGATTCAGTTAGGGCAGCCCAGAAATCTGCATTATAATAAACAGCCCCTCCCCTGTGATATTCCCCCACCTTGCCCCTTTCACTCTGATTCAGGACCCATGCTATCTGGAGGGTTATCTTGGCATTGCAGAACCTCCCAGATCATTCCAGCCTTCTCTGACACACTCCTTCACTTTGGAGTCTCAGGTCTCCACTCAGTGTGTTGCTGAAGCTTTAGGTGTGAGTTGTGCAGACCACACAGACCACACAGTGAAGGCCCTTCCAAATTCTGGCTCCCAGCTGATTCCCCGGTAGTCAAGGGATCACAGTGGGAGCCCTTTGGGGAAAGGGGCCCTGAAGAGTCCCCCTGGTTGGTGTCATGACCTCTGACTTTGCCTCTGTACTCTCCTCTCTCAGCGGAGACCTCACCACTGGCCGGCTATGAAGTTCCACAACCACCCCAGCCACTCCACCTACACTGAGGTCGAGCCCTCAGGCCACGAGAAGGAGGGCTTCGTGGAGGCTGAGCAGTGCTGAGAAAGCCAGGTCTCCCCTTCGAACCATAGTATAGACGACGCGGGGCTGCAGCAGTGACAGTGAAAGCAAAGAGAAGTGGTTTTTCTTGGCCTCTCGGAGCATGCCCTGGGCAAGAAGATGAGAGGGTGGTTTATGTCCCCAGAGCTGCAGCTTAGTCAGCACAGCCCAGATATTGAAGAGGGGGCAGAAGAGCAACCACACGGAGTTTTTAAAGGAACAATGACCTAATCTCATTGTGTTGTGATGCAAGGGTTCTCCCTTTCTGGACCTCTCAGTGGTCTACTCTGTAGCTGTCCCCTCCCCACCTGGAGATGGCCAGGTGGCCTGTTCCCAGTCACCTGATGCCCCTGCGCATGACACAAGCTAGCTTAAGATTGGGGCTGCTGTATTACAGGGTCCACAGACTCAAGAGCTGGTCCTCATGGCCATGGAGTCGGCTTCTTTAGCTCTAGCTTCTGTGGCTCTGAAAGTCTAAAGAAGGAGTTTGCACTATCAGTTAGACACAAGGGTAGTTGCTCTCAGCCCGTGGGGCGTGTTGTTGTCAGAGGAAAACCAAATAAGAGGAGAGAAAGAACTTGTGGGGAGAATTGCATTTTTAGGCTTCGCTTCCTTAACTTGCCCTTTCTGCTCAGAACCAGTCCTGCTCACAAAACTTATGCAGCCTACTCCCCCCACCCTGGGCTTACCTGGACCTGCGCCCTGCCTCGGCCAGGCCAGCTGTGCTGTGCGCAGCCTGTTTACCTTGTGAGGCTCCTCGTTCAGATGGCATGTTGGTGCCCATTTTATTCCATGGCCTGTTCTGCGTCAGTGCCGGTATATACCTCCAAAGGCAGAGCTCTCCTGATTAATATTTTCTCTCCTCTGAACTGGATTTTTATAGCCATTAAAGACAAAGAGGGTGGCTAGAGGGCTCCTTGAGACAAACTCAGCAGGGAACTGCAGTTGCAATTGGAGTCTGTTGAGAAGCAAAATGCCAAAATGGTTAGGACAGAGTCAGCCAGCATGAGAGCAAGGGACTTTCTACACAAGACCTTGACCTGGAAAGTTGCTGTCAGCTCCCCGGCTCTGACAGAAGTTTTGGGGGTGGGGAGTTTAGGCTCCCAAACTTAACTTGGTTATAAGGGAGGTCTGTCCCAGGAATGAGTTGGGGTTGCTTCTGAAAAGCATTTAAAATGAAAACCTATAGCTCACCCTCATTCAAAGTAAAAAATATCAGCAGCAAATAAATGTTACATCACAGTCTCTGCTTAGTCATGCCCTTTTATGCATATCACCAGGGGCACTGGGAAAGAAGTCAGCTTAAGTACAAGGCAATGGCGGGGAGGCTGGGCAGTCTGCAGACAGTCAGACCCATCCAAACACTTGGCTGCTGGTTTTCAGTTGCTCCATGGTTGTGTCTTGGTGAGATGCTAGCAATGGCGTCAGAAAAATGCCCAGCCTTCGCTCTGCTTCATAAACCAGGCACGGAGGCCAAGGATAGTAGTTCACACCTGTAATCCCAGCACTCTGGGAGGTCGAGGTAGGAGGATTGCTTGAGCTCAGGAGCTTGAAACCAGCCTGAGCAAGAGCAAGACCCCCATCTCTACTGAAAATAGAAAAATGAGCTGGGCATCGTCGTGGGTGCCTGTAGTCCCAGCTACTTAGGAGGCTGAGGCAGGAGGGTTGCTTCAACCTAGGAGTTTAAGGTTGCTGTGAGCTAGGCTGACGCCACTGCACCCTATCCTGGGCAACAAAGTAAGACTCTATCTCAAAAAAGAAAAAAAATGAATAAATTAAAAATAAAAGAAATAAACCAGATGAAGAAGCACTAGGGACACAGGGTGCTATGGGCAGGAGCATCAGAGTTTGAGAAAGAAAAAAGATAGTGCAGCAAAGAGAGTGAGATTCTTTTCAAGCTTCCAAAGAACAGAAAGGCCTAAGACAGAGCTCTTGAGTGAGAGAAGCACAGTCCAGTGCCCTCAGGCATCTGGGCTCCCAGCCCTCCTGGCTATTTAGAGGATGATTTTTGTTCTTACCTGGCCAGCAAAGCATCTGTGACCTTTATGTGTCTAAAAGGGCCAGCGGGGCAATTCTTTGGTGGCCTAATTTAGTGGATAGCACCATTTATCCCACTCTCAAACCCCAGCACACTTTTCCCCACAGGGAACTCAGCTAACTGTTCTGGATTTCTAAAAGTTAGAAGGTTGGGAGTGGAGAAAGAGACAGTGATGCAGGGAGGCCTCTGCTGTTAAGCACTACAGGTGGAGAAAGAAAATTCCAGATGCCTCGAACTGGTGGCTCTGGGCTGAGCAAGCCTGGCTGACCCCTGGATGTCAGCGGCCAGGGGAGCAGAGGTGTTTAGTAGCGGGCAGCCTGTTTGGTACAACAAAAAAGAATGAATGATGTATCACCAAGAGAGGCTCCTGGACTTCTCAAGCCCAAATGCTTAGACTAAGTCTTCTAAGAAACAGAGCTGAATGCCTCGCAGTGTTCATCTGGTTCCCAGCTGTCTCTAGGATACCTGGCAAGACAAACATATCTTAGACATAGGAGTCCCACTCCAAGGTTTAGAGCAGCTTAGCTGGATGATTATGGAGAGTGAGTGATCAGATAGAGACACAGTTCTGTGGCCAGCCCTCTGAGTTTGGCTGTCAAGGTGAAGTGGCACTTCACATACTGGGCACAGTCACAGGATGGTTGCAGACTTCCAGGCCTCTCCACCGGACAGTCTCCAGAGAAAGCAGTTCTTAGCTTTAGCAGGTACCACATGATGTCTTGGGGTATTTGGGGGGGGACAAGAGGGTCCATGAAAGCTCATCATTTAAAAGGAAGCTTCAACCCTGTGAAAGAGGATTCTGGGGAATTTTCTGTGTTGAACAGAGAGATCAGAAGGTCTCAGGAAGACACTGTTATATGCCAGAACTCTTAAGAGATCTAACAACAATAAAAATGGGAATATGAAGAAGAATGTAGAGGCTGAGTATGAGAGGGAGCCCCCTGAATCAGGCTATAAGCATAACTTTGTTTGCTTTAATTGGTCACTCCTAGATCTGTGGACTTCTCCAGTAAGGTTGCTGGGGTTTCTGGTTCTAGAACACAAGTACTTGTGAGCCTGGCCATCAGCTCCAGCATCCAGGAACGCCCCGGGTAGAACAGATGGGCTTTCTAGGCTTGACTGACTGGTTCCTTCCCTCGGCCATAATCAGGTGTTGTCACCCACTCACCCCAGCAGGCCCACAATTCTGGGGGTCACTTCAGATCTTAGCATGGACCCTGAGGTTGAGAATATTCTTTGGTTACTGTTAGAGGTTTCTGATGGACCTAAAATACCAAATACAGACATAGATACACATACAGGCGTTTTATTTCTAAAAGCAATGGACAAGGCTGTAGCTGTGCTCAGTCTTTAGCTTGGTTCAATAAATAAAGACAATGGCAAAGGCTGCCAGCCAACCACACCATTCAAAAAGCAGAGGATTCACCACTTGAGCTGACCACTCATCTAGTTGTGAGCAAAGCTAAGACTCTCATTTCTCCTGGTCCTAGAACAGATTTACAGATTGGCACTGACCGGGGGGTGCACTCAGATTCCTTGGCTTTGAGAACCTGCACCAGAAGAGTCATTATCACAGATAAAAAGTAGCCAGTCTCTCTGATTCTCTGTCTCTCAAAAAAACCTACCTGAACTCATAGCACAATTAGAAGGACCTGGGGACTGAGGGAACTCTAGCTGTCCTAAACACGATGTATTCGCGTATTAGGTGTGAATTCTCTGCATAGATTCTCGGTATTAATAATAAAAGGAAACAGGCTCGGCGCCTGTGGCTCAAGCGGCTAAGGTGCCTGCCACATACACCTAAGATGGCGGGTTCAAATCCCCAGCTCGGGCCCGCCAAACAACAATGATGGCTGCAACCAAAAAAATGGCCAGGCGTTGTGGCGGGCGCCTGTGGTCCCACCTACTTGGGAGGCTGAGGCAGGAGACTCGCTTGAGCCCAGGAGTTGGAGGTT
>NW_003852413.1:24909389-24912016 GCF_000181295.1 Otolemur garnettii
GGATTTGGTAGCATTCTGAAAATGGACACACATACCTTAATCCTGATGGCTGGTTTCTGACATCAGAACTAAGGACCTGCCCTGGAGCTGTCCAAAGAGCCTCCAGTTATCTGCCCATGAGGGGTGTTTTCTCAACCTCCCACTGCCCCTTCCAAGAGAAACAGCCTGGAAAGAAACCTCAGCTGTTTACTTACATTGGGTTTGTAAATCCTTGGCAGTAAACCCCATGCATTTTTAATCTGCTATCTGGAGATACCAAATAAATCTGAGTAAGTTGATGCTGTCACATTTCTGGATGTTTTGCATTCGGACAACTATAGCAGCCTCGTTGTGTTTGTATAACTTTGTGTTTTTTCTCACAAAACATGGTTCTACAAACCGAAACAAAGAGAGGAAAAATTTGAACTCTTCGTAGCCAAAATCAGCGATGCCAGATTTCAGGTTCCAAACAAGCCAGTTTATAAGTAAACACACTGCAATTGCCAGATCAGGAGGAATGTGTTGGAGAAGACATTGTGGACTGATGGAGAGGGTGCCGAGCTACATGGGCAGTCAGAAGGAGGGCTCGTTGGCTTCAGCCCTGGCTCTGAGTAGCTGTGTGACATGGGCCATGTCATCAGACCTCTCTGTGCCTGGTGCTGCCTCTGACACAGGAAATAACCAGGTCTAAAATGGAAGCTTAGCAAACAGCTTTCCCTATTTTTTTTTTTTTTCAGTTCACACTGCAACTTAAACAAAAGAATCCCTTTCTATTTCATTATCCCGATTGTCTGGGACTTTTTTGGTTCCAACCCTCAAAGTCCTGCATCCCAGAAATCTCCTCAAGCCCAGGTACCCTAGGACCATTTTGTCACCCTATCCTTGGAGTGGTCCTCCTGCTGGCTCCATTGGCTAAAGAAATAATGTTAACACTGTCAAGCACCTGGAGAACACTCTAGAGTCTAGAACCTTGTGGGCAGACAGACATTAGAATCCCCTGGGGTTAGTTGGAAATGCAGAACTCAGAACTACCCACCCAGAGTCAGCATCTGCCTTTGAGCACCGTTCCAGGTAATCCAGGTGACATGAAGATTTGAGGAGCCCTGTCTGGGAGACTGTTCTGCCTACCTGATCACAACCTGTTGGGAAGGCATTATTCCCCCACTTCCCAGACAAGGAAACTGAGGCTCGGAAAAGTTTACTGATTTATTTATTCATCCATTCGATCCACATTCATTAAACACCTACTGTGTGCCAGGCACCTTTAAGTGACTTGCCTGAGGTCACACAGCTAGAATACAGAGACTATCCTCAAATTCAGATCTTGGAATTCTCATCTAAGGTGGTTCTTGGTGCACTTCAGGGTGGTGCCAGAACCCCACAGCCACAGTTTGATATAGAAGCAGATTGTGGATTACAACAAAATCCTCTAGGCCTGTAGAAAGCCTAAAATGATGCATAGCAATGACTTCAGATCCTTACTCTTGGCTCCTGAAACTGGGAGCTTATCATCTATTTATTTACACAGCCCCAAGAGCTTGAAAATACGCTAATTGTTGCTGCTTCCTTTCATCTCCACTCTCCAAGCCAGCAACCCTCCTACACAAAGAATTAGAAGCACTCTCCATAAGCTTTACAGAGCACCAGGGTGATGCTTCTGTGCTATTTATTTCCTTGAATGGAGGACGGTGGATTACTTCCTTCTCCATCATGGGGCCAGAGATACAGGGAGGTGGGAAGGGAAAGGAGAATCTTTACTTGAACTGCGAAAAACAAAGATAAATTCTTTGGGGAATAATTTTTCTGATGTTCATAAAACATTTTTGCATTTGGTCCCCAGAGACAGCTAAATTATGCCCACAGTTTTCCACAAAGCTAAAAGCACTGAACAAACCTCTGAATATAGGCCAATAATATTTCGTCAGACCTTCCCAGAGTCTTGGACTAGAACCTTCCCTTCCAGCTTCAATCTTTCCTCTTTGGCGTTTTTAATTCAGAAACTGTCACCACCATGTGATCTGATGGAAGGTCCAAAAGGTATAAGGTTCACCGGGTCCAGCTGAGCTGAAAAAAGTTGGAAAATTCCTCAAAAACAAAAACAAAAACTGATCTGGTTTCCCCTCCATTGATACAGTCCCCTCAGTTGAGATCTCATTTTGAAGTCACAAGACAAAGATGCTGCTCTCAACAAACTCGTGCCTGACATCCCTCTCCTGAGGGACATTAAGTCATACCAAGAGCCCCTCCTCAAAGCCAAAAGGGCAGGGGGGCTATCTTCTTCCCTGCTGGAGCCTCCCTTCTCCAGAGCTGACAACACCCCTCTCTGCTTCTTGGGGCTCTTCTTCTCCAAGCCCACTTTAGGGGTAGAGCAAACTCCTCCCAGCTGGGATTGGTCTTTCTTTTGCCTCCGGAGACAAGCTCTCAATCCTCCTCCCCTGTGAAGAAGGAACTACAACTAACAAAATTGGCCAATGGTAAAGCTGACTAATAGCCGAAGGCCCGGTCTGTTTACTTTCACCTCTGAGATGATTGTGATGGTGGCGGAGGGGCTGTGTTGACTGAGTGCTTACAATGATGTTCCAGGCACTATTTAATGAGATTTGTCAGTATCATCACCTAGGCCAGTGTTCTTTTCTTTCTTTTTTTTT
>NW_003852413.1:24913231-24915235 GCF_000181295.1 Otolemur garnettii
TCGGGTGGGAAGAGACACGATCGCCTCAGATTCAAGTGGAAGTCTGGAGTCTCTGAGCCCCACAGGTAGGGTGACTCCAGTTCACTAAGCATCAGCCCTCTAGTGGTGGCCTATCTTGGGATGTCCCTCCCATCCTTTGGCCACACATCTTAGAGACTGTTACCTGATGTTTTCCAGTCTGTGATAGTCCGCTCTACCAAAATAGCCCTCTTGTCAAATCCCCAATCCCTTAGTTTTTACACAGGGAAAAACTGAAGTCTTTTGAAGGCAAGAACAATTTACCCAAGACCACACAGACGGCAGGAGAGCCTGGGTTGGTGGGCTGGCTCCCAGGCATGCAGTAGGTGGGCATATGGACTCTGGTGCCACCAGGCCTGAACTGAGTCCTGGCACTACCACATGCCACCTCTGTGACCTTATGCAAGTCACTCAGTATCCCTGTCTCACTTTCAGCATCAGTTCAATGGCAGTGATGAAACTAACAGCACCTACTTCATCAGGCTTTTGCAAGAATTAAACATCCCACAACGTTTGCAACCAAGCATAGCACTCAGCAAGCGCTTGAGTGAGGCCTTGGCCACTTGTTTTTTTTTTTTTTACTTGTTAATTACTGAATGCAACATGACCTCTTGTCCAGGACAGTGAGTGGATTTTCTGGTGCTTCCTTCTGCCTTTATGTTTAGCAGTGACCTCCACCAGAAGGAGAGGGCTGCAGGTTGGCTCACTCTGCAGGCTTTAGACTCTCCCTCTCAGGAAGGCTTCCCACTCACTCAGACTAAGGACAGACGTCTCCCTACTCCCCTCCACAGAGCAGCTTTCACTGTGCTGAAGGAAACACATCTAGTTACAACTATTCATTCTTAGGGTCCCACACAGGTGCACCTGGGAGATAACACAGGTCTGGTTCCAGACAACCACAACAAAGCAAACATTGCAATAAGATAAGCCCCATAAATCTTTTAGTTTCCCAGTGCATATAAAAGCTATGTTTTCACAATACTGTAGTCTGTTAAGTGTGCTTTTTCTGTCTAAAAAGAAAATGTTCATGCCTTAATTTAAAAATAACGTATTGCTAAAGGAAAAAAAAAACACTAATGATCATCTGATCCTTTAGCAACTTGCAATTTTTTTGCTGGTGGAGAGTCTAGCCTAGATGTTGATGGCTGCTGACTGACCAGGGTAGTGGTTGCTGAAGGTTGGAATGGCTATGGCCATTTCTTGAAATAATAAAGTTTGTTGCATCGTTTGACTCTTCCTTTCACTAAAAATTCCTTTGTAGCACACGATACAGTTTAATACCACTTTAACCACAGCAGAACTCCTTGCAAAATTGGAATCAATCCTGTCAAACTCTGCTGCTGCTTTATCACATTTTTTGGGATTTTTTGTTTTCCTTTTGAGACAGAGTCTCATTCTGTTGCCCAGGGTAGAGTGCTGTGGTGTCAGTCTAGCTCACAGCAACCTCAAACTCCTGGGCTCAAGGGATCCTGCCAGTCAACCTTCCAAGTAGCTGGGACTACAGGTGCTCGCCACAACGCCCAGCTAATTTTTCTCTTTTAGTAGACAAGGGGTCTTGCTCTTGCTCTTGATCAAGCTGATCTCGAACTCCTGAGCTCAAATGATCCTCCTGCCTCAGCCTCCCAGAGTGCTAGGATTATAGTCATGAGCCACAATGCCTGGCCGATCTTATCAACTAAGTTTATGTAATATTCTAAACCTTTTGTTGTCATTTCAATAATGTTCATGACATCTTCACCAGGAGTAGATTGCATCTCAAGAAACAAGTGCCTGGGCTCAGCGCCTGTGGCTCAAGTGGCTACGGCGCCAGCCACCTAAAACCTGAGCTGGCGGGTTCGAATCCAGCCTGGGCCTGCCAAACAACAATGACAGCTGCAACCAAAAAAATAGCCGGGTGTTGGGACAGGTGCCTGTAGTCCCAGCTACTTGGGAAGCAGAGGCAGGAGAATTGCTTGAGCCCAGGAGTTGGAGGGTGCTGTGAGCTGT
>NW_003852413.1:24915481-24918152 GCF_000181295.1 Otolemur garnettii
AAAAAAAAAAAAAGTGCCTGTAATCCTAGCACTTTGGGAGCCCAAGGCCAGTGGAGTGCCTGAGCTCAGGAGTTAAAGACCAGCCTGAGCAAGAGTGAGACTTTGTCTCTAAAAATAGCCGGCTATTGTGGCAGGCACCTGTAGTCCCAGCTACTTGGGAGGCTGAGGCAAGAGGACCTCTTGAGCCCAAGTGTTTGGAGTTGCCGTGAGCTATGACACCATAGCACTCTACGTAGGGCAACAAAGTGAGACTTTGTCTCAAAAAAGAAAGAAAGAAAAAGAAACCACTGTTTTTCCTCATCCACAGGAATTTCAAGTTTTATCATAAGATTGCAACAATTCAGTCACATCTTCAGGTTTTATTTCTAATTCTAGTTCTTGCTTTTTCCATCACATTTTCAGTTACCATCTCTACTGAGGACTTCTACCACCTCAAGGTTGTCCATGAGGGTTGGAATCAACTTTTCCCAAACTCTTATCTCTTGGTTTTGTTTGTTTGTTGTTCTGTTTTGTTTTGTTTTGAGACAGAGCCTCACTTTGTTGCCCTTGCTAGAATGCCACAGTGTCATAGCTCACAGCAACCTCATACTCTTGGACTCAAGCAATTCTCTTGCCTCAATCTCCCAAGTAGCTGGGACTACAGACCATAACATCTGGTTATTTTTAGAGATGGGGTCTTGCTCTCATTCAGGCTGGTCTTGAACTCCTGAGCTCAGGTGATCCACCTGCCTTAGCCTCCCAGACGTGCTAAGATTACAGCTGTGAGCCATCACACCTGACCTAGATTTAGCACAATTCTTAAGGGCCTTAGGATTTTTGGAATGGTAAATGAACACTGGTTTCAATTTAAGATTACCAGCCGCATTAGCCTCTAACAGGACAGTCCTTTGAAGCTTTGAAGCCAGGCATTGACTTCTCTTCTCTGGCTATGGAAGTCCTAGATGGCATTTTCTTCCAATAGAAGCCTTTTTTGTCTATCTTGAAAATCTGTTGTTTAGGGTAGCGACCTTCATCAAGGATCTTAGCTAAATCTGGATAACCTGCTGCAGCTTCTCCATCAGCACTTGCTGACTCAACTTGTACTTTTACATTAGGGAGATGGCTTCTTTCCTTAAACCTCATGAACCAACCTCTACTAACTTCAAACTTTCTTCTGCAGCTTCCTCACCTCTCTCAGCCTTTGTAGAATTGAAGAGACTAGGGCCGTGCTCTGGAGTAAGTTTTGACTTGAGGGAATGTTGCAGTTGTTTCAATCTTCTCTCAGACCACTAAAACTTTGTTCATATCAGCAATAAGGCCATTTTGCTTTCTTATCATTCATATGTTCACTGGAGTAGCATTTTTTTTTTTTTAAGGGACAGGGTCTCACTCTTGCTCAGGCTGATCTCAAGCTCCTGAGCTCAAGCTGTCCTCTTGCCTACAGGTGCAAGCCACCATGCCCGGCCTGGAGCAGCACTTTTAATTTCCTTCAAGAACTTTTTCTTTGCCTTTAAAACTTGGCTATTTATTGCAAGAGGTCTATCTCAGCTTTCAACATGCCTACCTCACTAAGCTTAATCATTTTTTTAGCTTCTGACTTATTTTTATTTTTTATTTTTTGCAGTTTATTTTTTTTGGCCGGGGCTGGGTTTGAACCCGCCACCTCTGGTTTATGAGGCGGGAGCCCTACTCCTTGGAGCCACAAGCACCACCCCTTAGTTTTTGATTTAAAGTGAAAGGTCCAGCCAGGTGCAGTGGCCCACACTTGTAATCCTAGCACCCTGGCAAGCTAAGGCAGGAGGATCCCTTGAGCTCAAGAGTTTGAGATCAGCCTGAATAAAAGCAAGATACCTGTCTCTGCTAAAAATAGAAAAAATTAGCCAAGGTTGGGTTACAGCAGGCACCTGTAGCCCCAGCGCCTCAGGAGTTTGAGGTTGCTATGAGCTGAGCTGAGGCCATGATACTCTAGGCTTGGCGCAAAAAAAAAAAAAAAAAGGTGAAAGACGCATGGCTCTTCCTTTGATTTGAGCACTTCTTCAAGACTACTATAGGGTTATTAATTACCTTATTTCAATGTTGTTGTTTCAGGGAATAGGGAGGCTGGAGGAGAGGGAAAGAGACAAGGGAATGGCCAGTCATTGGAACAGTCAGAGTACACACAACATTGATCGATTAAGTTCACTGTCTAAAATGGGGGCTATTCATGGCAATTATAATAATAACATCGAAGATAACTGATCACAGATCACCATGACAGATATAATAATGATGACAAAATTTGCAGGAGTTCAAGAATTACCAAAATATGAGAAGAGACATGAAGTCAACACATGCTGTTGGGAAAATGTTGCAGATAAACTTGCTTGAGGCAGGGATGCCATGAACTTGCAATTTTGTAAAAATTAATTATCTGCAGTAAAATAAAGTACACCTGTATTTATCTCGAAAACACTAACTCACTAACTTATTTGCGTATTCTTTAACAAATAAAAGGATATGATAAAGGGATATCATAGAAATCTACCTGTAGAAATTGAACCCTGGGAGCTTCCCTAAGTGATTCATTCTGAAAGGGGGTCTCAGTACCCAGGATGACTGTTTTATAAATAGACCAGATAAGGCATTGGGCTTACTTTTCTATTTCCTTTTAAACCTCAATTACATTAATTATTGCAATTTCTTTTTTTTTTTT